>NC_049181.1:21151298-21451304 GCF_009769625.2 Cygnus olor | reverse complement strand
GGACCGACCCCTGTGACCCCTGGCGGGCCCCTGTGTGCCCCGGAGGACCCACCCCGGTGACCCCCCGCGGACCCCAGGGCGCCCCGGATGACCCACCCCGTTGACCCCCAACGGGCCCCCGGCACCCCAGAGGACCAACCGAGGTGACCACCACGGATTCCCAGGCGCCCCGCAGGACCCGCCCCGGTGACACCCGGCGGACCCCCGGGCACCCCGGAGGACCCACCCCGGTGACCCCTGGCGTGCCTCAGTGCGTCCGAAGGACACACCCTGGCGACCCCCAGCGGGCACCCGGGTGCCACGGAGGACCCACCCCGGTGACCCCGGGCGGGACCCCGGGCGCCCCGGAGGACCCACCCTGGTGACCCACAGCGGGCCCTGGGGCGCCCCGGGGGACCCACCCCGGTTAACCCCAGTGGGCCTTAGAGCAACTCGGAGGACCCACCCTGGTGACCCCCGGTGGGCCCCCGGGCGCCACGGAGGACCCACCCCGGTGACCCCCGACGGGCCCCCGGGTGCCCTGGTGGACCCACCCTGTTGACCCCCAGCGGACCCCCGGACCCCCCGGAGGACACACCCCGGTGACGCCCGGCGGACCCCCGGACGCCACAGAGGACAGCCCGGTGACCCCCAGCGGGACCCTGTCGCCCCGAAGGACCCACCCCGGTGACCCCCGACGGGCCCCCGGGTGCCCCGGAGGACCCACCCCGGTGACCCCGGCGGACCCCTGGGCGCCCCGGAGGACACACCCCGTTGACCCCTGGCGGACCCCGGTCGCACTGGAGGACCCACCCAAATGACCCACAGCGGGCCCCTTGGCTCTCCGGAGGACCCACACCGGTCACTGCCGGCGGACCCCGGGGAACCCCGCAGGACCCACCCCGGTGACCCCCGGAGGGCACTCAGGCGCCCCAGAGAACCTACCCGGTGACTCCCGGCGGGACCCGGGGCGCTCCGGAGGACCCACCCCGGTGACATCCGGCGGACCCCCGGCACCCCAGAGGACCCACCCAGGTGACCCCCGGCAGGCCCCCGGTCGCCCCGGAGGACCCACCCTAGTGACCTAGAGCGGGCTCCAGGGCGCCCCGGATGAACCACCCCGGTGACCCCCGATGGGTCCCCGGGCACCCCGGAGGACCCACCCCGGTGAACCCCGGCGGACCCCAGGGCGCCCGGAGGACCCACCCCGGTGACCCCTGCCGGACCCCCAGGCGCCCTGGAGGACCCACCCAGGTGATACCCGGCGGACCCCCATGGGCCGCAGAGGACCCACCCCGGTGAGCCCCAACGAGCCCCCGGGCACCGTGGAGGACCCAGCAAGGTCACCCCCGGCGGGCCCCCGGTCGCCCCGGAGTACCCACCGTGGTGACCCCCGGCGGACCCCTGGGCGCCCCTGAGGACCCACCCCGGTGACCCCCGGCGGGACCCTGGTCGCTCCTGAGGACCCACCGCGGTGACCCACAGCGGGCCCTGGGGCGCCCCGGGGGACACACCCCTGTGACCCCCGGCAGGTGCACGAGCGCCACAGTGGACATACCCCGGTGACCACCGACGAGCCTCCAGGCGCCCTGGAGGACCCACCCCGGTGACCCCCGGCGGGCCTCCGGGCACCCTGGAGGACCCACCCCAGTGACCCCCGGCAGGTGCACGGGCGCCCCGGAGGACCCACCCCGGTGACCCCCTAAGGGCCCCTTGATGCCCCGGAGGACCCACCCCGGTGACTCCAGCGGGCCCACGGGCTCCCCGGAGGACCCACCCCGGTGACCCACAGTGGGACCCCGGGCGCCCCGGAGGACCCACCCCGGTGACCCCCGACGGGCCCCCGGGTGCCCTGGTGGACCCACCCTGTTGACCCCCAGCGGACCCCCGGACCCCCCGGAGGACCCACCCCGGTGACGCCCGGCGGACCCCCGGACGCCCCGGAGGACACAGCCCGGTGACCCCTGGCGGACCCCGGTCGCACTGGAGGACCCACCCAAATGACCCACAGCGGGCCCCTTGGCTCTCCGGAGGACCCACACCGGTCACTGCCGGCGGACCCCGGGGAACCCCGCAGGACCCACCCCGGTGACCCCGGAGGGCACTCAGGCGCCCCAGAGAACCTACCCCGGTGACTCCCGGCGGGACCCGGGGCGCTCCGGAGGACCCACCCCGGTGACATCCGGCGGACCCCCGGGCGCCCCGGAAGACCCATCCCGGTCACCCCCGGCGGGCCTCCCGTCGCCCCAGAGGACCCACCCCGGTGACCCAGGGCGGGCCCCCTGGTGCCCTGGAGGACCCACCCCGGTGACCCCGGCAGGCCTCCGGACACCCTGGAGGACCCACCCTGGTGACCCCCAGCATGCGCACGGGCGCTCCGGCGGACACACGCGGTGACACCCGGCAGACCCATGGGGCCCCGGAGGACGCACCCCGGTGACCCACAGCGCGCCCCTATCGCCCCGGAGGACCGACCCCTGTGACCCCTGGCGGGCCCCTGGGCGCCCCGGATGACCCACCCCGGTGACCCCCGGCGGACCCCAGGGCGCCACGGAGGACCCACCCCGGTGTCCCCCGGCCGGGCCCCCGGCACCCCAGAGGACCAACCGAGGTGACCCACCACGGATTCCCAGGCGCCCCGCAGGACCCGCCCCGGTGACCCCGGCGGACCCCCGGGCACCCCGGAGGACCCACCCCGGTGACCCCTGGCGTGCCTCAGTGCGTCCGAAGGACACACCCTGGCGACCCCCAGCGGGCACCCGGGTGCCACGGAGGACCCACCCCGGTGACCCCGGGCGGGACCCCGGGCGCCCCGGAGGACCCACCCTGGTGACCCCCGGCAGGCTCTGGGGCGCCCCGGGGGACCCACCCCGGTTAACCCCAGTGGGCCTTAGGGCAACTCGGAGGACCCACCCTGGTGACCCCCGGTGGGCCCCCGGGCGCCACGGACAACCCACGCCGGTGACCCCCGAAAGATCCCTGGGCGCCCCGGCGGACCCACCCTGGTGACCCCCGGCGGACCCCAGGGCGCCCCGGATGACCCAACCTGGTGACCCCCAGCGTGCGCACAGGCGCCCCGGATGACCCACCCCAGTGACCCCCGACGGGCCCCCGGCACCCCAGAGGACCCACCGAGGTGACCCACCGCGGATCCCCGGGCGCCCCACAGGACCCGCCCCGGTGACCCCCGGCGTGCCCACGGGCGCCGTGCAGGACCCGCCCCGGTGACCCCCGACGGGCCCCCGCTCGCCCCGGAGGACGCACCCCAGTGACCCCCTACGGGCCCCTGGGCGCCCCGGAGGACCCACCCAGATGACCCACAGCGGACCCCTTGGCTCCCCGGAAGACCCACCCCAGTGACCCCCGGCGGACCCCCGGGCACCGCAGAGGACCCACCCCGGTGACGCCCGGCAGATGCAAGGGCGCCCTGGAGGCCTCAGCCCGGTGACCCCCGACGGGCCCCCAGGCGCCCTTTAGGACCCACCCCAGTGACCCACAGCGGGTCTCTTGGCTCCCCGGAAGACCCAGCCCGGTGACCCCCGGCGGACCCCCGGGCACCCTGGAGGACCCACCCCAGTGACCCCCGGCAGACCCCCGGGCGCGCCGGAGGACCCCCCCCCGGTGACCCCCGGCGGGCCCCCGGTCGCACTGGAGGACCCACCGCGGTGACCCCCGGCGGGCCCCCGGTCGCACCGGAGGACCCACCCCGGTGACATCCGGCAGACCCCCGGGCGCCCCGGAGTACCCACCCCGGTCACCCCCAGCAGGCCGCTGGTCGCCCTGGAGGACGCAACCTGGTGACCTTCAACGGGCCCTCAGGCGCCCCGGAGGACCCACCCTGGCGACTCCCGTCGTGCCCTCGGGCGCCCCGGAGGACCCACGCGGGTGACCCCTGGCGGACCGCCGGGCGTCCCGGAGGACCCACCCCGGTGACCCCCGGCGGGCCCCAGGACGCCCCGGAGGACCCACCCCGGTGACCCCCGGCCGGTCTCCGGTCGCCCCGGAAGACCCACCCCGGTGACCCCCGGCCGGTGCACGAACGTCCCGGAGGACACACCCCGGTGACCAACAGCGGACCAAAGGGCGCCCCGGAGGACCCACCCCAGTGATATCCTGCGCACCCCCGGGCGCCCCGGAGGACCCACCCCGGAAACACCCAGCGGACTCCGGTCGCCCCGGAGGACCCACCCACATGACCCACAGCAGGCCCCTTGGCTCCCCGGAGGACCCACACCGGTGACCCCCGGCGGGCCCCAGGACGCCCCGGAGGACCCACCCCTGTGACCCCCGGCGGGCCCCCGGGCGCCCCGGAGGACACACCCCGGTGATACACGGCGGACCCCAGTCGACCCGGAGGACCCAGCAAGATTATCCACAGCGGGCTACTGTCTCGCCGGAGGACCCACCCCGGTGACTCCCAGCGGACTCCAGGTCGCCCCGGAGGTCCCACCCAGGTGACCCACGGCGGGCCCTCGGGCGCCCCGGAGGACCCACCCCAGTGACTCCTGGCAGACCCACAAAAGCCCTGGAGGACCCACGCCGGTGACCCCCGGCGGGCCCCTGGGCGCCCCTTAGTACCTACCCCGGTGACCCCCGGCGGGCCTCTGAGCGCCCCAGAGGACCCACCCCGGTGACCCCCACAGGCCCCCGGTCAACCCGCCGGACCCACCCAGTTGAACCCCGGCATGGGCGCCCTGGAGGACCCACCCCAGTTACCCACGGCGGGCATGCGGGCGCCCTGGAGGACCCTCCCCAGTGACCCCCGATGGTTACCCGGACGCCCCGGAGGACCCAACCCGGTGATCCCGGGCGGGCCCGCGGTCGCCCCGGAGGATACACCCCGGTGACATCCGGTGGACCCCCGGGTGCCCCGGAGGACCCACCCCGGTGACACCCCGCGTGCCCACGGGCAGCCCAGAGGACCCACCCCGGTGACCCGTGGCAGGCCGCCGGTCGCCTCGGGGGACACACCCCGGTGACCTCCTACGGGCCCTCGTGCGCCCCGGAGGACCCACCCTGGTGACGCCCGGCATACCCCCAGGCGCCCCGGAGGACCCACCCTGCTAACCCCCAGCGGGTGCACGGGCGCCCCGGAGGACCCAAACGGGTGACCCCTGGCGGACCCACAGGCGCCCCGGAGGACCTACCCCGGTGACCCCCGGCGGGCCCCTGGGCGTCCCGGAGGACCCACCCCGGTGACACCTGGCGGGCCCCCGGGCGCCCCGGAGGACCCACCACGGTGAACCCCGACGGGCCCCTGGGCGCCCCGGAGGACCCAGCCCGGTGACACCCGGCGGACCTTTGTCGCCCCGGAGGACCCACCCAGATGACCCACAGCGGGCCGCTGTCTCCCTGGAGGACCCACCCCGGTGACCCCCGGTGGGCCCCTTGGCGCCCCAGAGGACCCACCCCCGGTTACCCCGGGCGGGACCCCGGGCGCAACGGAGGACTGACCCCAGTGACCCACAGCGGGCCCCCGGGCGCCCCGGAGGACCCACCCTGGTGACACCCGGCAGGTGCACGGGCGCCGTGGAGGACCCACCCCACTTACCCACAGAGGGTCCCCGGGCGCCCCGAAGGACCCACCCTGGTGACCCCCAGCGGGCCCACTGTCGCCACGGAGGACCCACCCCGGTGACCCCTGGCCGGTGCACGGGCGTCCCGTAGGACCCACCCCGGTGACCCACAGCGGGTCCCCGGGCGCCCCGGAGGACCCATCCCGGTGACACCCAGCGGGCGCACGGGCGCCCCGCAGGACCCAACCCGGAGACCCCCAGCGAGCCTCGGTGCGCCACAGAGGACCCACCCCGGTGACCCCAGGCAGGTGCACGGGCGCCCCGGTGGACGAACCCGGGTGACCCCCGGCAGGCCCATTGGCGCCCCGGAGGACCCACCCCGGTGACACCCGGCGGACCCTGGTCGCCCCGGAGGACCCACCCACATGACCCACAGCGGGCTACTGTCTCCCCGGAGAACCCACCCCAGTGACCTCCGACGAGCCCTCTGGCGCCCCGGAGGACCCACCCGGGTGACCCCGGGCGGGCCCCCGGGTGCCCCGGAGGACCCACCCCGGTGACCCCGGGCGGGCCCCCGGGCGCCCCGGAGGACACACCCCGGTGACCCCCAGCAGGCCTCCTGACACCCTGGAGGACCCACCCCGGTCACCCCCACCGGCGCATGTGCGCCCCGGAGGACCAACCCCAGTGACCCCTGGCAGACCCCGAAGCGTCCTGGAGGACCCACCCCGGTGATACCAGGCGGACCCCCAGGGTCCCCGGAGGACCCACCCCGGAGTCCCCTGGCGGGCACCTGGGCGCCGCGGAGGACACACCCCGGTGACCCCCGGTGGACCCCGTTCGCCCCGGAAGACCCACCCAGATGACCCACAGCGGGCTGCTATCTCCCCGGAGGACCCACCCTGGTGACCCCTGGCGGGCCCCTGGGCGCCCCGGAGGACACACCCCAGTGACACCCAGCGGACCCCGGTCGACCCGGAAGACCCACCCAGATGACCCACAGCGGGCCGCTGACTCCCCGGAGGACCCACCCCGGTGACCCCCGGCGGACTCCCGGTCGCCCCAGAGGACCCACCCGGGTGACCCCCGGCGGGCCCCTTGGCGCCCTGGAGGACCCACCCCAGTGACCCCCCGCAGACCCCCGGGCGCCCAGGAGGACCCACCCTAGTGACGCCCGACGGATACACAGGCGCCCCGGAGGACCCACACCGTTGACTTACAGCGGGTCCACGGGCTCTCCGGAGGACCCACCCCAGTGACCCCCGACTGGCCCCTGAGCGCCCCGGAGGACCCACCCTGGTGACCCCCGGCAGATGCAAGGGCGCCCCTGAGGCCTCAGCCCGGTGACCCCCGACGGGCCCCCGGGCGCCCCGGAGGACTCTCCCTGGTGACCCCCGGAAGGTGCACGAGCGCCCCAGAGGACCCACCCCAGTGACCCCCGGCAGATGCACGGGCGCCCCGTAGGACCCACCCCAGTGACCCACAGCGGGCCCCCGGGCGCCCTGGACAACACACCCCGGTGACCCCCGAAATGTCCCTGTGCGCCCCGGAGGACGCACCCCGGTGACACACGGCGGGCCCCTGGTCGCACCAGAGAACCCAACCCGGTGACCACTGGCAGGTGCACGGGAGCCCCAGAGGATCCACACCGGTGACCTACAGCTGGCTCACAGGCTCGCCGGAGGACCCACCCCAGTGACCCCCGACGGTACTCCCGGCTACCCGGAGGACTCACCACGGTGACGCCCGACGGGTTCCTGGGCGCCCAGGAGGACCCAGCCTGGTGATCGCCGATGGGTACACAAGCCCCGGAGGACCCACCCCGGTGACTCCCCGGCATGTGCTCTAGCGCCCCAGAGGACCCACACCGTTGAGCTACAGCGGGTCCACGGGCTCTCCGGAGGACCAACACCAGTGACCCCCTCTGAACCTCGGGCGCCCCGGAGAACCCAACGCAGTGACCCCCGACGGGTGCACGGGCGCCCCGGAAGACCCACCCCGGTGACCCCCGGCAGGTGCACGGGTGCCACAGAGGACCCAACCCCGTGACCCCCGGCAGGTGCGCGGGCGCCCCAGAGCACTCATCCCGGTGACCCCCGGCGGGAACACAATGGAATCCCGGACGACCCAAACCGGTTACCCCCGGCAGGCCCCCGGACAACCCAGAGGAAGCACCCCGGTGACACACGGCGGGCCCCTGGTCGCACCAGAGAACCCAACCCGGTGATCACAGGCAGGTGCACAGGCGCCCCCGAGGACAAACACCGGTTACCCCCGGCAGGCCCCAGTGCGTCCCGGAGCACACACCATGGTGACCCCCCCCCCCGACGGTCCCCAGGGCGCCCCGGAGGACCCACACCGTTGACTTACAGCGGGTCCACGGGCTCTCCGGAGGACCAACACCAGTGACCCCTCTGAACCTCGGGCTCCCCGGAGGACCCAACGCGGTGACACCCGACGGGTTCCCGGTCGCCCCAGAGGACCCAACACGGTGACCCCCCGGCAGGTGCACGTGCGCCCCAGAGCACTCATCCCGGTGACCCCCGGCGGGAACACAATGGAATCCCGGACGACCCAAACCGGTTACCCCCAGCAGGCCCCCGGACGGCCCAGAGGAAGCACCCCGGTGACACACGGCGGGCCCCTGGTCGCACCAGAGAACCCAACCCGGTGACCACTGGCAGGTGCACGGGCGCCCCGGAGGACAAACACCAGTGACCCCCAACGGGTTCCCGGGCGCCCCGGAGGACCCACCCTAGTGACGCCCGACGGATACACAGGCGCCCCGGAGGACCCACACCGTTGACTTACAGCGGGTCCACGGGCTCTCCGGAGGACCCACCCCAGTGACCCCCGACGGTACTCCTGGCTACCCGGAGGACTCACCACGGTGACCCCCGACGGGTTCCTGGGCGCCCAGGAGGACCCACCCTGGTGATCGCCGACGGGTACACAAGCCCCGGAGGACCCACCCCGGTGACTCCCCGGCATGTGCTCTAGCGCCCCGGAGGACCCACACCGTTGAGCTACAGCGGGTCCACGGGCTCTCCGGAGGACCAACACCAGTGACCCCCTCTGAACCTTGGGCGCCCCAGAGAACCCAACGCGGTGACCCCCGACGGGTGCACGGGCGTCCCGGAAGACCCACCCCGGTGACCCCCGGCAGGTGCACGGGCGCCACAGAGGACCCAACCCCGTGACCCCCGGCAGGTGCGCGGGCGCCCCAGAGCACTCATCCCGGTGACCCCCGGCGGGAACACAATGGAATCCCGGACGACCCAAACCGGTTACCCCCGGCAGGCCCCCGGACGGCCCAGAGGAAGCACCCTGGTGACACACGGCGGGCCCCTGGTCGCACCAGAGAACCCAACCCGGTGACCACTGGCAGGTGCACGGGCGCCCCGGAGGACAAACACCAGTGAACCCCGACGGGTTCCTGGGCGCCCCGGAGGACCCACCCCGGTGAAGACCGGCGGGTGCCCGGGCGCCCTCGAGGACCCACCCCAGTGACCCCCGACGGCACTCTGGGCTCCCCGGAGGACCCACCCCGGTGACCCCCGACGGGTTCCTGTGCGCCCCGGAGGACCCACCCCGGTGACCCCCGACGGGTTCCTGGGCGCCCCAGAGGACCCACCCTGGTGATCGCCGACGGGTACACAAGCCCCGGAGGACCCACCACGGTGACCCCCGACGGGTGCACGGGCTCCCCGGAAGACCCACCCCGGTGACCCCCAGCGGGATCCCGGGTGCCCCGGAGGACCCACCCCGGTGATACACGGCGCACCCCGGGCGCCCCGGGGGACCCACCCTGGTGACCCCCAGCGGGACCCGGTCGCACTGGAGGACCCACCCCAGTGACCCACGGCGGGCCCCTGGGCGCCCCGGAGGACCCACTCCGGTGTCCCCCGGTGGTACCACGGGCGCGTAGGAGGACCCACCCTGGTGACCCCCGGTGGGCCCCCAGACGCCCCAGAGAACCAACCCCGGTGACCCCCAGCGGGCCCCTGGGCGCTATGGTGGACCCACCCCAGTGACCCCCGACTGGCCCCTGAGCGCCCCGGAGGACCCACCCTGGTGACCCCCGGCAGATGCAAGGGCGCCCCTGAGGCCTCAGCCCGGTGACCCCCGACGGGCCCCCGGGTGCCCCGGAGGACTCTCCCTGGTGACCCCCGGAAGGTGCACGAGCGCCCCAGAGGACCCACCCCAGTGACCCCCGGCAGATGCACGGGCGCCCCGTAGGACCCACCCCAGTGACCCACAGCGGGCCCCCGGGCGCCCTGGACAACACACCCCGGTGACCCCCGAAATGTCCCTGTGCGCCCCGGAGGACGCACCCCGGTGACACACGGCGGGCCCCTGGTCGCACCAGAGAACCCAACCCGGTGACCACTGGCAGGTGCACGGGAGCCCCAGAGGATCCACACCGGTGACCTACAGCTGGCTCACAGGCTCGCCGGAGGACCCACCCCAGTGACCCCCGACGGTACTCCCGGCTACCCGGAGGACTCACCACGGTGACGCCCGACGGGTTCCTGGGCGCCCAGGAGGACCCAGCCTGGTGATCGCCGATGGGTACACAAGCCCCGGAGGACCCACCCCGGTGACTCCCCGGCATGTGCTCTAGCGCCCCAGAGGACCCACACCGTTGAGCTACAGCGGGTCCACGGGCTCTCCGGAGGACCAACACCAGTGACCCCCTCTGAACCTCGGGCGCCCCGGAGAACCCAACGCAGTGACCCCCGACGGGTGCACGGGCGCCCCGGAAGACCCACCCCGGTGACCCCCGGCAGGTGCACGGGTGCCACAGAGGACCCAACCCCGTGACCCCCGGCAGGTGCGCGGGCGCCCCAGAGCACTCATCCCGGTGACCCCCGGCGGGAACACAATGGAATCCCGGACGACCCAAACCGGTTACCCCCGGCAGGCCCCCGGACAACCCAGAGGAAGCACCCCGGTGACACACGGCGGGCCCCTGGTCGCACCAGAGAACCCAACCCGGTGATCACAGGCAGGTGCACAGGCACCCCCGAGGACAAACACCGGTTACCCCCGGCAGGCCCCAGTGCGTCCCGGAGCACACACCATGGTGACCCCCCCCCCGACGGTCCCCAGGGCGCCCCGGAGGACCCACACCGTTGACTTACAGCGGGTCCACGGGCTCTCCGGAGGACCAACACCAGTGACCCCTCTGAACCTCGGGCTCCCCGGAGGACCCAACGCGGTGACACCCGACGGGTTCCCGGTCGCCCCAGAGAACCCAACCCGGTGACCACTGGCAGGTGCACGGCAGCCCCAGAGGATCCACACCGGTGACCTACAGTGGGCTCACAGGCTCTCCGGAGCACCCACCCCAGTGACCCCCGACGGCACTCCGGGCTCCCTGGAGGACCCACCCCGGTGAGCCCCGACGGGTTCCTGGGCGCCCCGGAGGATCCAACCTGGTGATCGCCGACGGATACACAGGCGCCCCGGAGGACCCACACCGGTTACCCCCGGCAGGCCCCAGTGCGTCCCGGAGCACACACCATGGTGACCCACCCAACGGTCCCCAGGGCGCCCCGGAGGACCCACCCCGCTGACCCCCGTTGGACCCCTGGGCGCGCCGGAGGCCCCACCCCGGTGAACCACAGCAGACCCCCGGGCGCCTTGGAGGTCTCACCCCGATGACCCCCGATGGGCCCCCGGGCGCCCCGGAGGACCCACCCCGGTGACCCCCGGCAGGTGCACGGGTGCCCCGGAGGACCCACCCCAGTGACTCACAGCGGGCACCCGGGCGCCCCGTAGGACCCACCCCAGTGACCCCAAATGGGTCCCCGGGCACCCCGGAGGACCCACCCCAGTGAGCCCCGGCAAGCCCCCGGTCGCCCCGGAGGACACACCCCGGTGACCCCCGACGGGCCCATGGTCGCCCTGGAGGACCCGCCCCCGGTGACCCGCGGAGGGCCCCGGGTCGCCCCGGAGGACCCACCCCGGTGACCCCCGCAGGCCCCCGGGCGGCCCAGAGGACCCACCCCGGTGACCCCCGGAGGGACCCCAGGCGCCCTGGAGGACCCACCCCGGTGACCCCCGGCAGGCGCACGGGCACCCCGGAGGACCCACCCCGGTGACCCCCGGCGGACCCTGGTTGCCCCGGAAGACCCACCCAGATGACCCACAGCAGGCCGCTGTCTCCCCAGAGGACCCACCCCGGTGACCCCCGGCGGACTCCCGGTCGCCCTGGAGGACCCACCCCGGTGACCCCCGCCGTGCCCACGGGCGCCCAGAGGACCCACCCCGGTGACCCCCGGCAGACTCCCGGTCGCCCCGGAGGACCGACCCCGGTGACATCCGGTGGACCCCCGGGTGCCCTGGAGGACCCACCCCGGTGACCCCCGCCGTGCCCATGGCCGCCCAGAGGACTCACCCCGGTGACCCCCAACGGGCCGCCAGTCGCCCCGGAGGACACACACCCGTGACCCCCTACGGGCCCCTGGGCGCCCTGGAGGACCCACCGCGGTGAACCCCGCCGGACCCCCAGGCGCCCCGGACGACCCCCCCCCGGTGTCCCCTGGCGGTACCCCGGGCGCCCCGGAGGACTCCCCGCGGTGACCCGCAGAGGGCCCCGGGTCGCCCCGGAGTACCCACCCCGGTGACCCCAGGCAGGCCCCAGGGTGCCCAGGACGACCCAGCCCGGTGACCCCCAATAGGTCCCCGGGCGCCCGAGAGTACCCTCCCCGGTGACCCCTGGCAGGTGGACGGGTGCCCAGGAGGACCCACCCAGGTGACCCCCGGCAGGTACACGGGCGCCCAGTAGGACCCACCCCAGTGACATCCGGTGGACCCCCGGGTACCCTGGAGGACCCACCCCGGTGACCCCCGGCGGGCCCCTTGGTGCCCCGGAGGACCCACCCCAGTGACCCACGACAGACCACCGGGCGCCCCAGTGGACCCACCCCTGTGACCCCCGGCGGGCCCCCGGGCGCCCCGGAGACCTCAGCCTGGTGACCCCCGACGGGCACCTGGGCGCCCCGGAGGACCCACCCCGGTGAACCCAAGAGGGCCCCCGGGCGCCCCGGACAACCCACCCCGGTGACCCCCAGCGGGCCACCGGGCACCCCGGAGAATCCTCCCCGATGACCCCCTGCGGATCCCCGGGTGCCCAGTAGGACCCACCCCGGAAACCCATGGCGGGCCCTGGGGCGCCCCTGGGGACACACCCCGGTTAATCCCAGTGGGCCTTAGGGCGACCCGGAGGACCAACCCTGGTGACCCCCGGCGGGCCCCCGGGCGCCTCGGAGACCTCAGCCCGGTGACCCCCGACGGGCCCCCGGGCGCCCCGGAGGACCCACCCCGGTGAACCCCGGCGGACCCCCGGGCGCCCCGGAGGACCCACCCTGGTGACCCCCAGCGGGCCCCCTGTCGCCCCGGAGGACCCACCCCGGTGAACCCCGGCGGGCCCCTGGTTGCCCCGGAGGACCCACCCCGGAAACCCATGGCGGGCCCTGGGGCGCCCCTGGGGACACACCCCGGTTAATCCCAGTGGGCCTTAGGGCGCTCCGGAGGACCCACCCCGGTGACCCGTGGCGGACCCCCAGGCGCCCTGGAGGACCCACCCAGGTGATACCCGGCGGACCCTCGGGCGGCCCCGGAGGACCCACCCCGGTGACCCCCGACGGGCCCCCGGGTGCCCAGGAGGACCCACCCCGGTGTCCCCCGGCGGGACCCCGGTCGCACTGGAGGACCCACCCTGGTGACCCCCGGCGGGCCCCCAGGCGCCCCAGAGAACCTACCCCGGTGACCCCCAGCGGGCCCCTGTATCCCCCGGAGGACCCACCCCAGTGACCCCCGACTGGCCCCCAGGTGCCCCGGTGGACCCACCCCGGTGACCCCCGGTGGGAACCCGGGCGCCCTGGAGGACCCACCCCGGTGACCCCCAGCGGGCCCTCGGGCGCCTCGGAGGCCTCAGCCCGGTGACCCCCGATGGGCCCCCGGTCACCCCAGAAGACCCTCCCCGTTGACCCACGGCAGGTGCACAGGCGCCCCGGAGGACCCACCCCGGTGACCCCCGGCAGATGCAAGGGCGCCCCTGAGTCCTCAGCCCGGTGACCCCCGACGGGCCCCCGGGCGCCCCGGAGGACTCTCCCTGGTGACCCCCGGAAGGTGCACGGGCGCCCCGTAGGACCCACCCCAGTGACCCACAGCAGGACCCCGGGCGCCCTGGACAACCCACCCTGGTGACCCCCGAAATGTCCCTATGCGCCCCGGAGGACCCAGCCCGGTGACCCCCCGCGGACCCCGGGGCGCCCCGGATGACCCACCCCGTTGACCCCCGACGGGCCCCCGGCACCCCAGAGGACCAACCGAGGTGACCCACCACGGATTCCCGGGCGCCCCGCAGGACCCGCCCCGGTGACCCCCGGCGGACCCCCGGGCGCCCCGGAGGACCCACCCCGGTGACCCCCAGCGTGCCCACGGGCACCCTGGAGGACCCACCCCGGTGACCCCCTACGGGCCCCTGGGCGCCCCGGAGGACCCACCCAGATGACCCACAGCGGGCCCCTTGGCTCCCCGGAAGACCCACCCCGGTGACCCCCGGCGGACCCCCAGGCACCCCGGAGGACCCACCCCGGTGACCCCCGGCAGATGCAAGGGCGCCCCTGAGGCCTCAGCCCGGTGACCCCCGACGAGCCCCCAGGCGCCCCGTAGGACCCACCCCAGTGACCCACAGCAGGCCCCCGGGCGCACCGGAGGAGCCACCCCAGTGAAACCCTGCGGACTACCGGGCACCCCGGAGGACCCACCCAGGTGACCCCCGGCGGACCCCCGTGCGCCGCGGAGCACCGACCCAGGTGACCCGCGACGGGCCCCAGGGCGTCCCGGAGGACCCACCCCGGTGACACCCGTCGGACCCCCGGACGCCCCGGAGGACCCACCCCGGTGACCCCTGGCGGGCCTTAGTGCGTCCGAAGGACACACCCTGGCGACCCCCAGCGGGCACCTGGGTGCCACGGAGGACCCACCCCGGTGACCCCGGGCGGGACCCTGGGTGCCCCGGAGGACCCACCCTGGTGACCCACGGCAGGCTCTGGGGCGCCCCGGGGGACCCACCCCGGTTAACCCCAGTGGGCCTTAGGGCAACTCGGAGGACCCACCCTGGTGACCCCCGGTGGGCCCCTAGTCGCCCCCGAGAACCCACCCCGATGACCCCCCCGCAGGCCCCCGGGCGCCCCGTAGGACCCACCCCGGTGACCACCAGCAGGCCTCCTGACACCCTGGAGGACCCACCCCAGTGACCCCCAGCCGGTGCACTGACGCCCTGGACGACCCACCCCGTTCACCCACGGCCGGCCCACGGGCGCCCCAGTGGAACCCCCCCGGTGTCACCCGACGGTCCCCCGGGCGCCCCGGTGGACCCACCCCGGTGACCCCCAGCGGACCCCCAGGCACCCCGGAGGACCCACCCCGGTGACCCCCGGCAGGTGCACGGTCGCCCCGGAGGACCCACCCCAGTGACCCACAGCAGGCACCCAGGCGTCCCGAAGGACCCACCCCGGTGACCCCGACGGGCCCCCGGACGCCCCGGAGGACCCACCCCGGTGACGCCTGGCATACCCCCGGGCGCCCTGGAGGACCCACCCCGTTTACCCCCGGCGGGCCCCCAGGCGCCCCGGAGAACCCACCCCGGAGACCCCCGGCGGACCCCCGGGCGCCCCGGAGGACCCACCCCGGTGACCCCCGGTGGGCCCCCGGGCGCCCCCGAGAACCCACCCCGTTGACCCCCCCGCAGGCCCCCGGGCGCCCCGTAGGACCCACCCCGGTGACCCCCAGCCGGACCCTGTTGCCCCGGAGGACCCACCCCGGTGACCCCCGGCAGGCCCCCGGGCCCGGTGACCCCCGGCAGGCCCCCGGCGGCCCGGAGGACCCACCCCAGTGACACCCGGCGGGCCCCCGGGCGTCCTGGAGGACCCACCCCGATGACCACCAGCAGGCCTCCTGACACCCTGGAGGACCCACCCCAGTGACCCCCGGCCGGTGCACTGACGCCCCGGACGACCCACCCCGTTCACCCACGGCCGGCCCACGGGCGCCCCAGTGGAACCCCCCTGGTGTCCCCCGACGGTCCCCCGGGCGCCCCGGTGGACCCACCCCAGTGACCCCCAGCGGACCCCCAGGCACCCCGGAGGACCCACCCTGGTGACCCCCGGAAGGTGCGCAGGCGCCCCAGAGGACCCACCCCGGTGACCCCCGGCAGGTGCACGGTCGCCCCGGAGGACCCACCCCAGTGACCCACAGCAGGCACCCGGGCGTCCCGAAGGACCCACCCCGGTGACGGCCGGCATACCCCCGGGCGCCCGGAGGACCCACCCCGGTGACCCCTGGCATACCCGCGGGCGCCCCGGAGGACCCACCCCGGTGACCCCTGGCATACCCCCGGGCGCCCTGGAGGACCCAACCCGGTGACCCCCGGCGGGCCCCCAGGCGCCCTGGAGGACACACCCCGGTGACCCCCGGCAGGTGCAAGGGCGCCCCGGAGGACCCACCCCGGTGACACCCGGCGGGCCCCTGGGCGCTCCGGAGGACCCACCCCGGTGACCCACAGCAGGACCCCGGGCGCCCCGGAGGACCCACCCTGGTGACCCCCAGTGGGTGCACGGGAACCCCGGAGGATCCACCCCGGTGACCCCTGGCGGACACCTAGGCACCCCGGAGGACCCACCCCGGTGATACCCAGTGGACCCCCAGGGGCCCCAGAGGACCCACCCCGGTGATCCGCAGCGGGCCCCTGTCGCCCCAAAGGACACACCCCGGTGACACCCGTCGGAACCCGGTTGCCCAGAGGACCCACCCAGATGACCCACAGCGGGCTGCTGTCTCCCCGGAGGACCCACCCCAGTGACCCCCGGCGGACTCCCGGTCTCCCCGGAGGACCCACGCAGTTGACCCCCGGTATGTGCACGGGCGCCCTAGAGGGCCCACCCCAGTGACCTGCGACGGACCCCCGGATGCCCCGGAGGACCCACCCTGGTGACCCCCGGGAGGTGCACGGAAGCCCCGGAGGACCCATCCCCGTGACCCCCGGCGGGCCCCTGGGCGTTCCGGAGGACCCACACTGGTGACACCCGACGGGCCCCGGGGCTCCCCGGAGGACCCACCCCGGTGACCCCTGGCAGACCCCTAGGCGCCCCTGAGGACCCACCCCTGTGACACCCGGCGGAACCCCGGGGGCACCGGAGGACGCAACCTGGTGACCCCCAGTGGGACACCGGGCGCCCCGGAGGACACACCTCGGTGACACCCGGCGGACCCCAGTCGCCCCGGAGGACCCACCCAGATGACCCACAGCGGGCTGCTGTCTCCCCGGAGGACCCACCCCAGTGACCCCTGGCGGAACCCCGTGCGCCCCAGACAACTCACCCCGGTGACCCCCGACGGGCCCCCGGGCGCCCTGGTGGACCCACCCCGGTGACACCCGGCAGGTGCACTTGCGCCCCGGAGGACGCACCCCGGTGACCCCCGGCAGGTGCACGGTCGCCCCGGAGTACCCACCCCAGTGACCCACAGCGGGCACCCGGGCATCCCGAAGGACCCACCCCAGGTACGCCCGGAATACCCGGGCGCCCCGGGGGACCCACTCAGATGACCCACAGCGAGTCCCTTGGCTCCCTGGAGGACCAAACCCGGTGACCCCCAGCGGGCCCAAGGATGCCCCAGAGGACCCACCCCGGTGACCCCCGGCGGGCGCCCGGGCACCCTGGAGGACCCACCCCAGTGACCCCCCAGCAGGCCCAAGGATGCCCCGGAGAACCCACCCCGGTGACCCGCGGCGGGCCCCCGGGCGCCCTGGACGACCCACCCCGGTGACCCCCAGCGGGCCCCGGGCACTCCGGAGGACCCCCCCAGGTGACCCCCGGCGGTCCACTGGCGACCTGGAGGACTCACCCCACAGACCCCCGGTGGGCGACCGGGCACCCCGGAGGACTCACCCTGGTGACCCCCGGTGGGCCCATGGGCGCTCTAGGAGGACCAACCCCGGTGACCCACGGCAGGCCTTCTGGCGCCCCAGAGGACAACCCCAGTGTGCCCCAGCGGTGCCCCCGGCGCCCCGGAGGACCCACCAAGGTGACCCCCGGCGGTCCACTGGCGACCTGGAGGACTCACCCCACAGACCCCCGGTGGGCGACCGGGCACCCCGGAGGACTCACCCTGGTGACCCCCGGCGGGCCCATGGGCGCTCTAGGAGGACCAACCCCGGTGACCCACGGCAGGCCTTCTGGCGCCCCAGAGGACAACCCCAGTGTGCCCCAGCGGTGCCCCCGAGCGCCCCGGAGGACCCACGCCGGTGGCCCCCGGCGGGCCCACGCGCGCCACGGAGGACCCACCTTGGTGACACCCGGCGGACCCCCGGTCGCCCCGGAGGACCCAACCCGGTGACCCCCGGCGGGCCCCGGTCGCCCCAGAGAACGCATCCCGGTGACCCCCGGCGGGCCCCCGGGAGCCCCGGAGGACCCACCCCGGTGACCCCCAGCGGGCCGGAGGATCCACCCCGGTGACCCCCGGCGGGACCCCGGGCGCCCCGGAGGACCCACCCCGGTGACCCCCAGCGGGCCCCCGGGTGCCCCGGAGGACCCACCCAGGTGACCCCTGGCAGGCCCCCCCGGAGGACCCACCCCGGTGACCCCCGACGGGCCGCCGGGTGCCCCAGAGGACCCACCCCGGTGACCCCCGGCGGCCCTCCAGGGGTCTCCAGGATGGGTCCACCGGGGCACCCAAGGGCCCGCTGGTGGTCACCGGGTGGGGCGGGGGGGGAGTGCACTTAGTCTCATGGTCTGAATTTTGGGGTAGACCTATGTGGTGTCAGGAGTTGGACTCGATGATCCTTAGGGGGCCATTCCAACTCAGGCTATTCGATGATTCTATATTCGCTTTTGGTTTCAGCGAGAATTAAGGCCCTCACAACTGAATTTTCTTCTGGATGGTGTTTCTTCTTAATAGGATAATTTCATTTCCCTCTTGAGGACTTACAAGGATGTAGGAACAAAAGCAAAGCCCTAAAACAGTACCTGAGGCATAGGCTACTTTTTAACCTGCAGCAGACTATATGTATGATATTATCATTTCAGACAAATATGATCTTAGTGATGTGAAGTGTTCCGGCATGCTTACAATCTGCCAAAGGCCAGAAAAGGGGACCTTCATTTTAAGACTGTATGGAAAAGAGAACAAAAGCAACAACATCAACAGAGAAGGAACTTTTCCTTCACCTCAATTTTATTATTATTTTGCAGCTCCTACAGGTGTCCACAAGGAATTTTGCCCCTCTCCCCCCAACTCTAAAAAAAAAAAAAAAAATAGACCTTGTGGCATAGAGGTATAATTTCAGTTCACACCAGAGGACATTCTTCTCACTGAAGTACAGTTAAGCCCCACAAAGTGCCAAAAAACCTGCCAAAAAGTAATGTATTTACAAGTTAGTTTTACTTGTTGACATTATTTACTTGTCTGGTCTTGCATTCAGGGCTTGATCTATCTGGGGGGGAACATGGAATGCCGTGCAAGGTTGTTTGGTTGTATGACTGACACCATGACTTTAAAATTCTGAACTGTTTGTATAGAAGCAAAATACAGAAGAGTACACTATCCCCAAGGGAAACGTAGAAACTACCTGTTGCTTCTCAGGCAGAAAGTTAAAAGGTGTAAGCATCTGTTAAGGTGTAAGAAAAAGCGTCATCAGCTGTTTGAGCACAATTCTTATGTATACATGAAGATTTTCCTCTCCAATTTCCAACTTAGAGTGCAACATTTTTCATCATACGCTTAGATCTTGATTCTGATTCTAACACTGGTTCCTAGTGCAAATTTCCAGAGAAGAGAGAAGCAAACCAGTCCTGACTGCTTTGAATGAGATGGAGATAGCAACCAAATGTAAATGAAGAAAATAAACCTGTAGGAATGTTTTGAAATAATTGTCATTGTCCAAAAGCTTTAAATTGCTTGAATCCTTGAAAGTTAATTAATGTAAACTCAGGTTGCATCACTGGATTTGAAGTAGTAGGATAGACTTGTACCATTGCAGAGCCTCAGTCACAGTTTAAATCGGCACTGCCTCTAACTTCACAAGAATGAAAGAGAAA
This sequence comes from Cygnus olor, assembly GCF_009769625.2. Lineage (NCBI taxonomy): Eukaryota > Metazoa > Chordata > Aves > Anseriformes > Anatidae > Cygnus > Cygnus olor. The sequence continues at coordinate 21,431,698 of NC_049181.1, read as the reverse complement.
AGCACATCTTTCTACCTTGTCATCTGCTGGCAGACCTAGAGAAAGAAAAAACAAAAGTTGTTAAAATTAAAAAGTAATGTCTTTTTGGGACATTTCACCCAATATGTAATATTGAGTAGTAACCAGACAACAAATGAAAGGGAAGATGAAACAATAGAAGGTACTTGCATGGCCTTAATTTACAGGGCAATTGACAACAACCTCAATCTGCAATGATTTATAAGTGCCTTTCACCATTCACCCTTGAGACAGAAAAATGGGATTCCCATATTATGTAAGGGGAGAGCAATCCCTCTCAAAATACGAGAGTCTGGGCTACACGACTAAGTACTGAAAATCTTAAGACTAGGCAGCACCGAAGTCAACTGAGAAGGGAGGATGAGTCTCTCTGGACGTTCACATAACAGAAAGGAAACTCAGATTTTAGCACTAAGCAACTATTTTTAGAGACAGGCTGGGAAGCAGTTCTTTTCAAGCCGGGGACCATTTCAGCATCCTCAAAGCTAAATAAACAGTTGACAGCTCTGTCGAATTGTGTTCCTGGTGAAAAAATCCTGGGGACCAGATCTGGGGACCAGCTCTGGGGACGAGAACTGCGGAACAGGTGTGGAGAGAAGGTCTTGGTAGCCAATCTGGGGAGCAGGTCTGGGGACCAGATCTGGGGACCTGGTCTGGGGACCAGCCCTGGGCACCAACTCTGAGTAGCAGGTCTGGGGACCTGCTCTGGGGAACAACTCTGCAGAGTAAGTCTGGGGACCAGATCTGGGGACGTGGTCTGCGGACCAGTTCTTTGGATCAGATCTGGGGGACTAGATCTGGGGAAAATATCTGCGGACCAGATCTGGCGACCAGGTGTGGGGTCCAAATCTGGGTACAAGGTGTGGGCACTAAATCTGTGGACCAAATATGGGGTGTCAAATCTTGGGATGAGGTCTGGGGACCAGGTGTGGGGAATAGGTCTTGGCATCAGGTCTGGGGAGCAGATCTGGGGAGCAGATCTGGGGACCAGATCTGAGGACCAGGTCTGGGGACCAGGTCTTGGGACCAGCTCTGGGGACCAGATGCTGGGAGCATATCTGGGGACAAGGTGTGGGGACTAGATCTGAGGATCAGACCGGGTTGGCAGGTCTGGGGAGCCCTGGACCAGCCCTGGGGACCAGTTCTCGGGACCAGATCTGGGGCCCAGCTCTGGGGACCAGATCAGGTTAACAGGTCTGGGGACCAGCTGTGAGGACTAGACTTCGGGACGAGATGTGGGGACCAGATCAGGGAACAAGGTTTGTGGACCAGGTCTGGGGACCAGATCTGGGGACCAGATCTGGGGACTTGATCTGCAGACCAGTTCTGGGGACCAACTGTGGGGAGCAGGTCTGTGGACCAGGTGTGGGGACCAGATCTGGGGACTCGATCTGAGGACCACGTCTTGTGACCAGCTCTGGGGACCAGGTCTGAGGTCAAGTTCTGGGAACCAGGTTTGGGGAATAGGTCTTGGGATCAGGTCTGGGGACCAGCTCTAGGAACCAGGTCTGGGCACCAAATGTGGGGACAAGTTCTGGGAACCAGGTGTGGGGAAGAGGTCTTGGAACCAGGTCTGGGGACCAGATGTGGGGACAAGAGCTGGGGACCAGATGTGGGGACTAGATCTGGGGATTAGATCTGGGGATGAGATCAGGGGAGCAGGTCTAGGGACCAGGTCTCAGGACGAGCCCTGGCGACAAGTTCTGGGGACCAGACCTGGGCCCAGCTCTGAGGACTATGTATGGGGACCAGGTCTGGGCACCAGGTGTTGGGAACAGGTCTGGGGACTCAATCTGGGGATCAGGTCTGGGGACCAGGTCTTGTGACCAGATCTGGGGACCAGCTCTGGGGACCAGATCTACAGAACAGGTGTGGGGAGCAGGTGTGGGGAGCAGGTCTGGGCACAGGTCTGGGTCTGGGGCTTGGGGTCGAATCCGTGTCTGGGGCTTTGGGGTCTGGTCTGGGTTGGGGGCTCTGGAGTTGGATCTGGGGTGGGGTCCCCAGGGTCTGTTCTGGGGCGGGGGCTCTGGCGTTGGGTCTGGGTCAGTGGCTCGGGGGTCATGGGTCTGGGGTCAAGGGCTTGGGATCAAGGTTCTGGGGTCGAGGGTCCAGGGTGGGGGCTCCGGGGTTGGGGGTCTGTGGTCGAGGGTTCCGGGTCAGGGCTCTGTGGTCGAGAGTCCGAGGTTGGGGCTCAGGGTTGATGCTCAGGGTTGGGCCTCGGGGTCAAGCCTGGTTCTAGGGGTTGGGGTCGGGGGCTCCGGGGTCGGGTCCGAGTTGGGAGCTCTGGGGTCGTGTTGCCAGGGTCAAGGGTTTGGGGTTGAGTGTCCAGGGTTGGGGCTTAGGGTTGGGGCTCGGGGTTAGCTCCGGGTCTGGGGTCAGCTCTGGGGTTGGGGGCTCGGAGTCAGGACTCGGAGTCGGGGTCAGCTCGGGGTGGGGGCTCAGGGCTCAAGGGTTCGGGGTTGGGCTCAGGGTTGGGACTCATGTCCGGGTCTGAGGTCTGTTTCAGGGGTCTGTGTCAGCTCTGGCTTGGTCTGAGGCTCGGGCTCAGCTCCGTGTCCAAGGCTTGTGGTCAGCTTCAGGGTCGAGGGTCCGGGGTCGAGGGTGCAGGGCTGGGTCTCGGGGCTGGGGCTCAGGACTGGGGATCTGGACTGAGGCTCAGGGTTGGGGCATGGGGTTGGTGCTTGGGGTCAGCTCCAGGTCAGGGCTCAGGGTCAGCTCCGAGTCTGGGTCCTTGGGTCAGGTCTGGGTCTGGGGCTCGGGGTCAGGTCTGGGGTGCGGTCTCTAGGGTCGGGTCCAGGGTGGGGGTTCCAGGTTCAAAGGTCTGGTGTTGAGGGTCTGGGTTTGGGGCTCGGAGTTGAGGTTCATGGTTGGGGCTCAGGTTTGGGTCTCGGGGTTGGAGCTTGGGGTTGGGGCCTGGGTTTAGCTCCAGGTGTGGTGTGAGCTATGGACTGGGGGCTTGGGGTCAGCTCCGGGTTTGGAGCTCGGGGTCAGCTCCGGGTTGGGGCTCTGGGTCAGATATGGAGTCGGGGCTTGGGGTTAGCTATGGGGTCTGGGGCTCGGGTCTGAGGCTCGGATTTAGCTCCAGAGTTGGGGTCTCTGTGGTCATAAGTCCGGGATTGGAGCTCGGTATTGGGGTTCAGGGTTGGGTGTCATGGTTGGGTCCAGTTCCGGGGCTCAGCTCCAGGGTCCAGCATTGGTCTGGGTTAGGGGTTCTGGGATCATGTTTCCACGGTCAAGGGTCTGGGGCCGAGGGTATGGGGTTGGGGTTCAGGTTTGGGGCTCAGGTTTGGGATCAGGGTTAGCTCTGGGTCCGGGGTCAGCTCCGGGGTTGGGGGTCTCGGGGTTGGAGGCTTGGCATCAGGTCTTTGGGTAGGGGCTTAGGGTTGGGGCTCGGGGCCAGTTCCACGGTTGCAGGCTCAGGATCGGGGCTCAGGTCCAGGTCCAGGGCTTGGGCTCAGGATCTGGTCCGGGTGCGGGTCTGGATCTCGGGTCTTGGTCTGGGCCTTGGGCTCGAGTCCAAGGCTCAGGGTCTGATCCGTGTCTGGGATGGGGGGTCAGCTCTGGGTCCAGGTCTTGGGGTCAGTTCAGGAGTGGGGACACTGGAGTCAACAGTCTGGGGCCAGCTCTGGGGTCGGGGGCTTGTACTCGGAGCTCGGGGTTGGGGGCTGGGGGTCAGGGCTCAGGGCAAACTCTGGGGTTGAGGGTCCTGGGCTCGGGCACAGGTCCGGGTCTGGGGCTCAGGGTCGAATCCATGTCTGGGGCTCTGGGGTCTGGTCTGGGGTGGGGGCTCTGGCGTTGGGTCTGGGTCAGTGGCTCAGGGGTCACGGGTCTGGGGTCTTGGGTTCAGGGTCAGGGCTCTGTGGTCAAGAGTCTCGGGTTGGTGCTCAGGGTTGGGCCTTGGGGTTGAGCCCGGTTCTGGGGGTCGGGGGAGGGGGCTCCAGGGTCAGGTCCGGGTCGGGGGCTCTGGGGTTGTGTTTCCGGGGTCAAGAGTTTGGGGTCGAGGGTGCGGGGTTGGGGCTTGGGGCTCAGGTTTGGGACTCAGGGATAGCTCCAGGACAGGGTCAGCTCCGGGTTCAGGGACTCGGGGTCAGGGATCGGAGTCGGGGCTCGCAGTCGGGGCTCTGGGTCCAGGGCCTGTTCCCAGTGTTGGAGGCTTGGGGTCAGCTCCTTGGTCAGAATTCAGGGTCAGCTCCGGGGTCTGGGGCTCAGGTCCCTGCCTCAGGGTCAGATCCAGGGCTTGGGCTTGGGTTTGAGGCTTGGGGCTGGGGCTTGTGTCTTGAGGTTGTGGCTCAGCGTCCAGGGTCATGGGTCGAGGGTCTGGGATCAAGGGTCTGGGGTTGGGGCTCAGGGTTAGCTCCAGCTCCAGGTTCTGTTCCGGGGGTCGCGGCTAAGGGTTATCTCCGGGGTCGCGGTCAGCTCCGGGGTCGGTACCTCGTGGTCAAGGGCTCGGGGTTGGGGTCTGGCTTCGGGGCTCTGGGTCTAGCATCCATTCTGGGGTCGGGGGCTCGGGCTCAGCTTTGGGGTCGGGGGCTCGGGGTCAGCTCCTGGGTCGGGGCTCAGGGTCAGCTGCTGGGTCAGGTCTTGGGGTCAGCTCCAGGGTGGGGGCTACGGGGTCCGGGGGCCAGGGTGAAGGGTCCAGGGTCGATGGTCCCAGGTTAAGTGTACGGGGCTCAGGCTTGGGGTTTGGGCTCGGTGTTGGGAATCAGGGTTAGCTCCGGGTCTGGGGTCCATTCCAGGTGTCGGAGGCTCCGGGCTCAAGGGTCTGGGGTTGGGCTTGGGGTTGGGACTCAGGATTAGCTCTGGGTCCAGGTCTGAAGTCCATTTCGGCGGTCTGGGTCAGCTCCAGCTTGGTCTGAGTCTCTGGCTCAGCTCCAGGTCCGGGGCTTGTGGTCAGCTTTGGGGTCGAGGGTCCAGGATCAAGTGTCCAGCGTTGGGGCTCGGGGCTGGGGCTCTGGACAGGGGCTTGGGGCTGGGGCATGGGGTTGGTGCTCAGGGTCAGCTCCAGGTCAGGGCTCGGGGTCAGTTCTGGGTCCTTGGGTCAGGTCCGGGTCCAGGGCTCAAGGACAGGTCCCAGGTGGGGCTCCGGGTCAGATATAGAGTCGGGGCTTGGGGTTAGCTATGGGGCCTGGGGCTTGGGTCTGAGGCTTGGATTTAGCTCCGGAGTTGGAGGCTCTGTGGTCAAGAGTCCAGGGTTGGGGATCGGTGTTGGGGTTCAGGGTTGGGCATCGTGGTTGGGTCCGGTTCCAGGGCTCGGCTCCAGGGTCCAGCGTTGGTCTGGGTTGGGGGTTCCAAGGTCATGGTTCCATGGTCAAGGGTCCGGGGTCGTGGGTATGGGGTTGGGGTTTGGGGCTCAGGTTTGAGGCTCTTGTTTGGGGCTCAGGGTTAGCTCCAGGTTCAAGGGCTCAGGGTCAGCTCCAAGGTCGGGGTCAGCTCTGGGGCTGGGGTCTCGGGGTTGGGGGCTCAGGGTCAGTTCCACAGTCGCAGGCTCAGGACTGGGGCTCAGGTCCGGGTCCAGGGCTCAGGCTCAGTATCTGGTCCGGGTGCGGGTCTGGATCTCAGGTCTGGGTCTGGGCCTTGGGCTCAAGGCTGGAGCTCAGGGTCAGGTCCAAGGGTCAGCTCTCGGTCCAGGTCTTTGGGTTGGGTTTGGGTCCAGGGCTCGGGGTCAGGTCCGGGGTGGGGGATCCAGGCTCAGGTCTGGGGTGGGGCTTGGGTTTGGCACTCAGGGATGGGGCTTGGGGTTAGATCTGGGTCCTGGGTCAGCTCCAGGATCAGCTCCATTGTCCAGGGCTCATGTTTGGGGCTCATAGTTAGCTCTGAAGTGGAGACTCTGGGGTCAAAAGTCTGGGGTCAGTTCTAGGGTCAGGGGCTCAGAGTCAGGGCTTGGGGTCAGGGCTCAGGGTCAGGGCAAACTCTGGGGTCAAGGGTCCTGGGCTCGGGCATGGGTCCAGGTCTGGGGCTCAGGGTCGGAACCGGTCCGGGGCTCTGGGGTTGGGTCTGGGTCGGGGGCTCCAGAGTCAGGTCCAGAGTGAGAGGTCCCAGTCTCCAGGGTCTGGTCTGAGGCAGGGGCTCTGGTGTTGAGTCTGGGTCAGTGGCTCGGGGGTCAAGGGTCACTCATCATTTGTCGCAGCGATGATAGCAAATTGCATCCAAAGACAATCAAGAACACCCAAGCAATCATCTCTAAACGGCAGCTTTGATAATTTTTTTCCTCTAACATTACCATATTTAGTAACTTGTAATAAATTTCATAACCATTCCTCCAGGGATTTTAGCACTATTAAATTATGCTTATTCTTGCTGGTACAATAAGGTTAAGAGTATTTATTAATCTCAAACAATTATTGTCTATACAGAGTGGAAGTTACAGAAGCAAGTGGTAGTCCAACTATGGCGAGACCATACAAGGAACTAGCCCTACATGCTTGAGTCCCAAGTTGCCATATTACAGGATAACTTGGAACATAGCATGACACTACATATTCTTTACAAAGCCATTCCAGGAGATAAAAGGACATATTAGGTTGTGAAAAATCAAAATACCTTTTCTCAATACTGACTACAGGTTTAAGCAAAAGTATGGAATAGTCGGTAAAGCCTACCAGGGACACCACAAGGTAAGACAGTGTTTAAAATAACAGCTACTCCCCCCCGCCCCCGGCCCTTTACCTTTAAAAAAAAAAAAAAAAAAAAAAGGCAAACAGATACAGTGATGAGACTCTGGCAGACTACATATAAAAGACTTAATCCTATACCACTTGTAAGCTACTTTATTTTTGACTACAAAAAAATAACGTAAAAATTCCATCAAGTCACAGCAGTTAATATTTCATTGCCACATTGCGTTGTTGGTGTAAGGTTGTCACAGCCTACAAAGTAGATTAAGAGGTTTGACCCTTTGGTATCATTTGCTGTTTTCAACTTGACTGGAATAAAATAAACAAGAAGCCCCGACAACAAAAAACCACCCCACACTGAAGTAACAACCTGTATAGAGCAGTTGACAGAGACTTGATGGAAAACTGTGCTCTCTAGTGGATAAATGTGATTTTGCACAATAAAGTTTCAAACCATGCGGATTCATCCACCTGACCAACACATCTTCGGTGCAGAGAAAAATATCAAGATTTGGACAACATGAAAAGAGTGCAAGTGCCTCGTTCAACAGATTTATTATAACCGAGATAGGTTTATACTGAGTTACATGACAGACCAGAGCTAAATAAGGCTTCTAATTATACAAAGAAAATACCTGAGACATGTTTTTATGCTTGTTTACATTTAAAAAAGTGGCACATAATGCAATAACAAAACATGTTTTTCTTTTTTTTTTTAATAACATGACTACTTGGTTAATTTTAATGTAGTCCTAGATAATACTGTATAGTCTGTATACTGTGTATTTACACTAGGTAATGCTGTTTGGTTTACAGAATAAGGAGTAGGATTTTTCTACAAATAAGCTGAATAACAGAATTATCTCTGTTGATTTATTTATAGGAAGAAGAACTATCATGATCCCCAACTTCTTTATTTGTAGTCATACATACACCACTCTATTCTTAAATATACTGAATGAGTCTTCAGGAAATACTAACTCTCTAGCTTTTCTTGTAGTGTTAAGAAAAATATAACCCATTTTCTTCATCACTGCTGTCCTATGTTTATTTTTTCTGGGCAGGTATGGGCTAATGAACACATGAATTCAACTTAATAGCAGATGAATTAGAATGTATTTTTAAAGAATAATTTGGCCACTTTATGCTTCCTCAACAGTATACAGAATTTAACTTCTTTGAACTCTGCATCCTAACTAGGTTGCTGGAATAAGTCTGAAGTTAGAAGACAAAAATATGAAAGTGTTTAAAAAGCTAAGTTTACAGTTAATGTGCTAATTTTAAAAGGTATTAAAATATGGCACGTATTTAAATCAAAAGCAAGGATATAGAAAGATGTCGGACATTAGATTTTCTCTTTGATGTGGTTGCTGAACGCGATGATCAGCTGTTGACTATTACAGAAAGTAGCATTCTCCTCCTCTTTGGCCCTTAAAGATGAAATATGGGAAGGAAGCATGGGGAAAATGTTTCTTTTTATAATGTATACAGAAATCTACCTTTCATGTTTTAAGTTACCTAATATACTCAGAACAGGCAGCCTAAGACTTAAGCAAAGCCAATTTGAAAAGTATCATAAGCCATGAAGTATCATAGAAGTTAAAAATCTGCCTTCCAAAAATCTAGCGGACAAATCCTTCGGTTTCTTATTTTTAATGAAAAAAGTTTAATGGATGATCTTATGCCTAGAGCAAGAAAGGGAGAGTTGCACTGACTTGGGGTATAACTGGTGCTGATTTGGCAGTAATTTTAACAATTGTATTTAGTTAGTCCCACGACAGCAAACTTAAAAAGTTTCTGCACTGGCAGTCATTCATAATTTTAAGTCAGAGAACAGTTGTCAGTGATGTGATAAAAGGAAAATCTCTATTTCAGCAGTTTTGTCAGTTCTTATTTTTTCTATTCAGTGATATAAGAGAGAAACTGTAGTTTGGGTATGGCTAAATATCCATATTTTTGAAGTGCTGCAACTCTAAGAGACAGTTTCCATGTAATATTCTCCTGGCTCTATCATTTAAACCATACTTTATTTAACCCATATCATTTAAAATCATATATAAGAAAGACTTCAGTTCATCTAAGAAAATGGTTTTGAAATTAAGGAGACAGAAGCAAGAGATACCCCTTCCAGTTCTGTGCATTTATCATTACAGATAGGTAATACAGAGAGATCTTAAATATATTTAGCTTAAAATTCCATAGTATTCATGCAAAATTAGCATAAAGTTTTGAGCATGTTGTAGCACCACTTCAAATTAACTGATACCTGATATCATTAGTTTTGTTGTATTAATACCTGTCAGTTATACTAGTGCACATACAGAGGGGAGGCAGGCCAGTAACTGAGAGAAATGCTTGTTTTTCTAAGCCTCATTTGGGAGTGGGCAGGTCTGTAAAACCTGCCTTTTTAGCTACAAAAGCGTTATCACAGCAAGACAGAAGTTTCACTCGGTTTTGCAGACTCAGCTATTTACATCACATTAGAGTTGGTTCGCTATTGAAAGTCATGGAGAAAAATACTGAAGTATAGCTCAGTAAATTAACGCCTTAATTGTAAGCCATCCAAAAATTAGGTCAAATGTTATAGGCTACGAGATCCTACTTAGAAATTCAATTTAGCCCACATAGGAAGTGCAAATATGTTATCTTCCAATTAAAAATCAATCTTGTTTCTTGAGGGGAAGAGGGAGACCAAAACCCCAGACAATTCATGCCAGCTTCCAATCCCATCCTACAAGAAAACTTTGAGGTTTTTGGAACAGCCAGTAAGTCATCCAGTGACAAATTACTGTTGCTACTACAACACTACTGCGACAGACCATTTTAAGGGTAATTTCCAGTAACTCCTTCAGAAGCTATTGTGCAAAGAACGCAAAAGCTCGCACTGACCTATTATAATTCAAGTACTCTCTCTACTTCATGATAAAGAGGCTTTAGAGAAGATAAAAGCACAGCCCAGGAGATCTTCTTAAGACAGGGCAAATGTCAGAATTTTTTCAATTTCCTATAGCTCAGCAGTTGCAGAAGTGCCGTTTGTGTAACCACCTTTAGACTTCATGTGGTCCTGAATTGATGCAGTCTAGAAGAAGAAGGGGTAGAGTGAGTTAGAACATTCATCTTACAAAGTCTGGTTGTCAGAGCAATTTCTAAAAGCATAAGTTTGAAGAAGCAGACAGTGCTAGGTCCCAACAGCAATGGAGAGAAATAGCAACTAAAAAAAAACCAACAACCTGGAAGTTCTGTGTTAAGTCAGTGTATGAAATGGGTATTGCTGTCCAAAGTCCAACTATTCTTACATCTCTCACCTTGACACAATTTTGATTTTGGGTGATGCGAAATCTAGACCTAGTATCAAGTGCTTCCACCCACAGAATCATTATCCCAAAAGGTTCTCTTCACATGTAGAGACACTGGGGAAGTCAGACTGTCTTGTGGAACATATCTTCTACGGTATTTTATGCTTACAGACCAAGGGGCGATTCTGTTCTGAAGCTATTCTGGGGGGTTTGGGTGAACATGAAGACAGATGTTTTTTCCTTCCATGATATTACCTAGTATTTTAGTATCTAGTGGCTCTACAGGCTACTGAGCTGAGATTCCTGCTTATCCAAGAGTGCGCACTTACTGATGAAGAGTTTCTACTCATCTCTCTTGTCCCAACATGAGCATTGTGGACAAAGTTCATTGGCTCTCCTATCATGTTCCGGTACAGTCTCTGATACCTCTTCAATACCTCAGGAATATATACCTCTTCTGATACCTCTTATGATACCTCTTCTGATACCTCAGGAAGATATGTTTCTACTCAGAAAATATGAGGCAGCTTTCAGACGGAAACAAGGACCGGCAAACAAAGAAAAAAGACAGTCAGTTCTGACCCCCCAGTGACTCCTTGTGGCAACCAGGCTTGTCGCATTAAGGGGTGTAGCCAATTAACCTTTACAGGTCCGGTCGGATTCAGGGTACTGAACTATCACAATCACAGATTCACCAATAACGCATTAACCAATATGGGTCTGATCAGATTCAGAGCACTGAACTACCACTGTCACGGATTCACCAATACCGTATAACCGTCCTTACTCTAGTCGCGTTCAGTGAGAACTATCACGGCTAGGAACAATGCAGTTAAGTGCAATTTATTACAGCAACAGGTACACAGGTTCTTTGGATTGCTGGCGATAATTTACTGTCTGCAAATGCAAGCTAGCATGCATGAAATACACAGGTGTGCAGCCTGGAAATTAACACATTAAAAGGCACAAAGACTCTATAGAGATTTCTAAGTTTCCGCGGAGACACACAGTATAACCAAGTGTTCAAATCTCACCCAAAGGCATCCCAATGGGGGGGGAAGAGAGGCTCAGCCCGTCAACTGATCCCAGGGGTCAGGAGGTCCTCAGGATGGTGTATTCCCTCGTGATGGTACCTCCCCTGATGGTGGTATCTTCCCTAACGATGGTATCTTCCCTTATGATGGTATCTTCCCTGACAACGGTATCTTCCCTGACAACGGTATCTTCCCTGACACGCCGTCTCTCTTAGGCCAATTTATATTATTTCCTATCTTTTAGGTGGAGCTTGAGTGACTCTAGTCAAGCATATCTTAGTTATGATTGGTGAAAAGTTTTCCCGTCTCTGTTTAAAGGTATAGGCTCCGAGAAATTCAGAGCGTGTGCTCAGTGAGGGGTGGTCGCACCTTGGAGGCGGGTAGCTTTTGGGATGGAGGTGTGTTTTGGTATTATAATGACATTATAATGAGCAAAAGTACACTAGAGTACAGCATTTGTCAAAACATGACAGGTCATTGGCTCAGGGTAGCAAAAAGTGCAGCATATGGGTCTCGGTGTGCACATGAACAATCGAGTCCCCACCTGATCACAGAGCCTAGCCGTGGTGTTTCCACTCCACTCTATGCTCTGTACTGTTCCTTAGAGTCAGCACACCAGGTTCCGCCAGTGCAATAGCATCTAAGATTGGAAGCCTAGGGAATGCTCAGGTAATGCAGCTACACCCTACCCTGAAAGCCTCTTCAATGCTGTACATTTTCTTTAAAATGTGAATATTAGTTTTATTTTCCTAGTTACTTTAGGCAATTGCACCACAAGGCTGAAGCTTCACAGTGGTCACACTATGAGAGGGTCAAAATCACCTTTATTACTGCTACTTGATTTTTAGCAAAAGCTTTCTTGAATTTTGCAAAAGTCAGTTCCCTACATACGGGGTCTGAGAACTGCAAACAATCATACAGGCAAAGTTTCTGGCAAAAAAACATATAAAGCTTAAACACAGCATAACACATCCATTCTTAGCTTTTCCATTACTTAGTCCAATTTAATCAAAACAACATGATAGTAAAAGTGTTTTATATTATAACCAAAAGATAAAATTACAAATGTGATAAAAGATGGCAGTTGTGCATCTACCTACCAGCTGGGGTTGTTCACCATTGCACCAGTTAAAACAAACCAGGAATTCAGTCATTATACGTTTTCAGTAGGTTATACAATCTTGTTACTTAATTATTTCTCTGGGAGTTAAAGCAGTACAAGGACCAAGATGAGGTTCCTAAAGTGAATTTAGGAAGGAATTGCTTGAGCAGATTCACAGAGAAAAGATCACAGAAAGCATCTGATAAGTATACCTAGAAGAAATTATTTAATTTATACTAAAATATCTAAAATTTTGGTAACAGTTATTGAGCAACAGAGATTTCAACAAGACTGAAACAAGTCTGTAAGAGAACTGTTTTAGACATACCTACATAGAGCAGCAGCGTCAATTTAAAAATCAGTATGTTCACATCAGAAAACACCATGAAGAAGCATGCACATTTATTCCCAGACAGAAAGTAGAATATGTTCTAGTTTCTGTAAAGAAGTGTAATTAAAGCAAAACAAGAACTAAACTAAGTCTTGTTTAACAGTCAATGACCCTGTTGTAACTAGAGCTGGCCAAAGCTTCTCAACTATTTAGTATTTCCAGAAAGAACAGTTTAGAAGCACAACAGATTGAACGCTTAAGCTTCACAAATATTTGCAAAACAAAGTATTCTTATGTCTTACATAGTTGCTCTTCACAGACACAGAGAAGTTCAAAGGAAAGAGAACTCTACAACTCCAAAAAGCCATTAAACCAGAAAAAAAGAGCTTTTTATATCGGCAACAGAACCAGTTCATCAGACAGAGCCCAGACCTTCCCAGAACACAGAGAACTATTAACACAGCAATCCCAAATCAGAATCACAAACAGAAAACTCACAGACTATACATGTCCTAAAGCTATGATAAAACCCAACAGTGTAGTCTTAGTGACTTTTTTATTTTTATTTTTTTAAGATACATCCCCTCAGGCATCTATAGTAGCCTTTCACATCTTAGAAAACACACATCACAGCCTTTTTCACATTTTAGAACACTAAAACAATGTAATAACAGGCCAATTTATTAAGAAGTTCTTTAAAAAGCTTACACCTTAACAGAAGTTGCAACACCATAAATTCAGCCTTTCTAAATCAATACCAAAGTCTTCACAAACTGCATAAACTCCCCCTATCGCAGGCATTTCTTACTTACGTAGTCCCACAATTACGTAATTAGCACATCAATTTCTTTCACCTTTGTAGTTTTATTTCACTTTGTCACTTCTCACACTTCAAGCAGATTTTTTTTAATTTCTGCCATTTATCTTTCAAAGTGTTTGCGACATTTGTGTCCTAGCTTTAGGTGTTCTATATGATACATTATTGCAGAAATTAAAACTTCCATTTTATCCTGTGTGGTTTTAATACAACTCACTAGCTGGCAAAATTATCATTTTTCACCCCACTTCATCCTCTCACAAAGGCCTTTATCACCATTGGTGCCTTGTATGGGTGCAGCAAAGAAGGGACAGTGGTCCCCACAACCGCAAGAACACACAGAAATGAAAGCTTTTGCCCACATTTCACAGAAGTTGCAGACTACTTGGGTTTATTGCATGTTAAGAAGATTATCAAAGCTAAGATTTTCTTAAAAATCACAAAGTGTGTCACTGTACCCTAATAACCTATTTTGAAAGCAGAATTACTGGGGGGTGAAATGAGTTTACCAGAGTCAAATTAGACATGGGAACATCCCCATCCCAAAATAGTGGCCGTACGCCCGCTCTCCTCCTGTTGTACCCCGCAGCCTTCAGCCTCAGCAGCACTTACCTGCATGTCACCTGCAGCTTCAGGTGTCCTGCCAGGTGCCACCTCCTCGTTCAAGCACTGGCAAGCAGCCAGCTCCTGCCTTGGCAACCCCAGCATATTTGTCGTTGATATTCCTTGATTATAATCCTGACAGCTAAACTAGACCACTTTGGTGTGAATCCGCACCCCAGGATGATTCCTTTGCTTGGTAACTTGCTGCAGAAGTCTATCTGGCAGTGCACTTCATGCTTACCTACAGGTGTCAGAAAAGGAGAATGGAAGCCAAAACGGTGCTCCGGTTTGGCGTGAGATTTGTACAGCAATGCAGTTTTCTCAGCACTACCCATCCAGTCCTTGGCTCACTTCCACTCCTGCAGCAGCCCTGCAGGTGTCATCCTGGCAAAGAGCAGCTCTAAATGTCTTCCTGTTGTGTTCTGCAACGGGGCTCTTCTTTTCCTCTGCATGAGTCAGGGTGTCATCCTCCAGAACAGGAATGTCTGCACAAGGGCACAGGACGCCGCCTTCCTCCTGGAGACTCAAGGTTTCCACAGCAACTGGAAGAATTTAAAAAACATCTTAACGTGCTCAGGCTCGCCCAAGACTAATAAAAGCCAACAAGAATCCCAAAACCGAGGAGAAAACATTTTGTCACTGTTGGCACACAGCCCAGAACCAGACAGTATCCTGTTGTTCTTTCTCTCTGTTTTTCCCCATAGCAGCAGCAGCATCAAGAAGAGAGAGACAAAGGGCCGGGGAAACGGCTAGCACACGCAGACACAGATGTTGAATGCGATGGGCAGGATACACAGCCATGCTGCAGTCCGTGGAGTTAAAGTGCCCCAGAGCTTTATGAACGTTTAGATATATTTCACTGAATGTAACAGTCAATTTGTCCCACCATTGCTATGCATTAAAAAGTACTGCAAATATTTCTGTGTTTTACTTATACTAATTCTATATGAAGTGTAGAACATTGTCCTGAATGAAAACAAAAGGATCTCCCCTTTCCATTGACAGGAGATGAGCACCATAATCTTAATAACAGAGTAAATGCATCTATTCTCCACAATTGCCCTACAGACTCAAGCTCTGGTCATGGCGAATTCTTGACTCAAGCTGCTGGTGAAAGGCAATAACTGCAAAGTTAGCAGCTGCTACCTCACCTCAGCTGCAGGCTGGTCACCCTTGTGACTTGCAGAAAATGGACTCCACAATCAATAAGACCGTAAAGTAGGTATGTTTATTCAGCGCTGGGCAGCACGGCAGGTAGTCCCACCAAAGTCGTGCGCACCTGACGCAGCAATTTGCCATGGTTATATGCAGCAAAGAGTTACATATGCATGAAGTTTCACAATACACCTATACATATTCATAACCTGTCCCCGCTTCATATTAAAATTAGTTCCAAGGTGTCATTTCCATAAACTCCTCCCATCTGCACTTGTGCAGTGTCTCCTGGTGGTGGTCGTCGGGGGTCGTGGGGATGAAGATTGATGACTCTTCCTCGTCACCGCTAGCTGACCTCTTGTCTTTACGCAGACTCAGTCGCTCCTTGGCTCTTGTCCATCCACAGGACCAGTTTCTGCCAGTTTCTTAAGATAGGCTCACACTCTTATTAAGAGACTGACCTTGGTAAGGGGCCCAAGGCTTCTTGCTTTGGTTAATTTGCACAATGCACCATAGTTAGCAAAGACACTAAGTAGCATCCTAGTTTAATGCCGTCAACACTCTATCTCTACCTGATAAGATTCTCCTAACTCCCTCTCTCAGTCCCCCCTTTTCTAAAAAGTTAATAAATTCTTTTACTATTTCTAGGTTCAATATAGTGTTTCCCTATCTAACACTCTTTCAAAATACCTGTGAGACTCCAGTTTCCATCTGAGTTGGTTCTTTTTCCACTCGCTGTAGGAGTTTCCCGGACTCTTAAAACACCGTAAGGTACATCGGATCACTATGCAAAGAACCATGGACAAAACCACGACCATGATTATTGTAATAAACTTTTTCAGCCAGGTTAGGTTTGGCAACCAGGAAGTTAATTTTTCTACCAAGTCTGTAAATCCCCAGGATGTATCATCCTGAGCTACTGCATGCAAAATTTTATTCTTTTCCCAAATCTTCTCCAGGTCAGTCTCAATCTGTTTTTGTTAACATATACACAGCAAGTTCAGTTTATGACTGTACACAATCCTGCCTCCTTGGCTAAAAGCATATCTAATCCCATCCTATTTTGAAACACTACATTGTGTAGGGAGGAAATTTCTTACTGTAATGCCAAAAGAGCATCGGCTGCGGCATTTTCAATAATTTCTAATGTGGCTGAGATATTTATGATAGCTTTTTCTAATTCATTCCCAGGGATGGAATCAACCCTCTTACAAAACTATGGAATCCCATGGGTCTCATCACAAGGGGGTTATTTGAAACAGTACGGGTTTGTCTCCATAAGGTCCGGATTATTCCCGGAGGTGGTTCAGTGAATATACCCCCTCGAGGGCTAAGATAGCCCCCAACACAATGACCCTTCTAATTTAAGGGTAAGCTTTTTCTAGCACACTCATCTCCGCATAGCCAATAGAATCCTTTTTGTAGCTTGCAGATTTGCATGAGAGAATTGAGGCCATGAGATCCTGAGTTCGTATCCTTTTTATCAGCACATATTGTGACACCTACACCATAATCTCTAATTTTAGTAAGATTAAAAGTTCCTACATGTTCTGCCATACTACAGTTGTCAGGTTACTGGGCTAAATAACTAAGTGGACCTGTACCTATGCATGGGGTTTTATCATTTAAGCATCTGGTGTATATGTTAACATTTTCGCATGGGAGTAGTTCAAATCTCTCCCCTAGACGTTCACAATCATCCTTGCCAAATGGACATGTTCCATTTCTTGGGTGCGCAAAGGTCAATGTCCAATTCATACTGGGTATGCCCCATACGGGGAATTCTAGGTTGCCTCTAGGCAGCACTGTGCACACCCAACAGTCAGAAAGGCTGAAACTATCACTCACTGCCTGGGTGATTTTCACATAGGTATTGTGCACCCACTGTTCAGTTTCCTTGACCAATGATACCATTAAGACTGTGAGAAATGTAACCTTCCAGGTCGCACCTGAAAGAGGTAAGGAGTACCTGGAACGGTCCTTCCCACTGTGGTTCCAAGGTCTTCTCTGCAAGAGACTTTACATACACACAGTCTCCAGGTTGTATATTGTGAACTGGTCCATCTAGCCCTCTACCCAGAGTCCCACTCACATGCTTTCCAATTTAATTGAGCTGTTTACCTAAGGCCACCATATAGAAGGTCATAATTTCATCCCCAGCTTGCATGGATATTCCTCTTTGTATTCCATAGGGTTGTCCCTATAAGATTTCAAAGGAGCTTAGCCCTTCCTTTGCCCTTGGTATACGCAAAAGGGCTAAAGGAAGAGACTGAGGCCAGACCAAATTTGCGTCTTGTCCCAGCTTCACAATTTGCTGTTTGATTAAGTGGTTCATTTTTTTCTACTTGGCCACTCGACTGAGCGCAATATAGGGTATGAAGTTGCCAGTCTATACCCAAATGGCAGCTAATTTGTTGTACCACTTTTGAGATCGTGGTTCCCTGTCAGAGGATATAATTGCTGGAACTCCAAAACGAGTTAATATCTTAGTTACCTCCCAAGCCTTGGCTGTTTTGGTCGGGAATGCTTCTGGCCATCCTGAAAAGGTGTCAGTTAATACCAATAAATACTGATACCCCCTTTTCTTGGGAGTTTGAAAAAATTTAATTTACCACTGTTTGGAGCTTGATTCCTGTCTGTGGTTTACTTTTCAGCTCCCCAGCATGCTTTATTATGTTCTCCAATTACCATTCAATTTACGTTTTACCATTACCATTTTACATTACCATTCAAATTTCACAATGCACCGTAGTTAGCAAAGACACTAAGTAGCATCCTAGTTTAATGCTGTCAGTGCTCTATCTCTACTTGATAAGATTCTCCTAACTCCCTCTCTCAGGCCCTTCCTGTACTATAAAACATACCGTTTGTCCACAGCTTCAGGAGGTCTTTGTCTGCTCCTGCGGTGAGTGGCTGAGAGTGGAGGCTCCTCCAAGGAAAATACTCGGGGTGCACCTAGGGGCATCCGCTCTGCAGTCAATCCCGCAGCCGAGCAGAGCGTCTCCTGGCTGGCTCGCCAAACTGACTCGCAGAAAATGGACTCCACAATCAGTAAGATTGTAAAGTAGGTATGTTTATTCAGCGCTGGGCAGCACGGGGGGTAGTCCCACCAAAATCGTGCACGCGCGACACGGCAACTTGCCATGGTTATATGCAGTAAAGAGTTACATATGGGATCATCTGAATGAGACAGTGGGGTCATCTGAATGAGGCAGGTGGAAGCTGCAGTGGCTGTAACTTTGCCAGCTGACTGCACTGTGTGAGCTACAGCTCGGGACCTTCCTGCCTCAGGAGGAACCTGAAGCCTGGGGTGATCCCCAGCACCAAGCTGTCCTCACAGGCTGCCCGAGTTCATCTACCCCCCGTGGTATGTGAAGTCGGATCTCCCTAGGAAAAAGTCCAGGCCTCCGTGTACTCCCAGCACCGGGTACATGAGTTCTTGTCACCAACACTCCAGACAGATGCCTAACATAGGGACCTGTCCACGTGGCACACGAATGCACCCCTGAGGTCTCTGGAAGGGCAGGCGATGCAGCCAGGCCTCCCCAGCCTCCCCCCAGGCGTTTCAAGAATTTGAAGTTCCACAGTGGAATATTTCCGTTCCTAAAAGTAATCTTAGCTAGGATAACTGTTGAATTTTTATTTTATTGAAGTCCCCAAGTGGAAACTCATTGGCTTGTTTAACCAATGTAATTTATTTTAATGTAAAATACACTTTTTTATGACAGAGAATGCTTCTGTCTCTGATTTGTCAAGTCTTTAAAACAATTTTCTGTTCCCGCAAGCTGCCTTTTTGAAAAAGAAGAGAGCTCTTTGAAGGGCTTAACTGAAAACTTGTTGCTGGGTTGTGTATTTTCTTGTTTTCTCCCCCCCCAAAAAAAAAAAAACTTAAACATCACTTCTTGCAATTTGTACTTGTAATTTTCAGAATCTCCAATCCAGAGTTTCTTTGGATCACTGGTAGGCATTAAAATAAAAGTTGGCGTTGTTTCTCTCACCTGTATTTCCAGTTCTAAGAACAACACATTTAATTAAATGTTCTAGATGTCTTTCTTTTCAATATCTTAGAAAAAATGGTTCATTTAATTTGTCACTACATAAATTTTTATGTAAATTAAGTCACATAAGACTTTCTAGGCTAATCTAAAAATAAAAAAGGCAGAAAGAAACAAAACAAAACCCTAAGAGGTGTGTGTCAGACCAAAAAAAAAAAAAAAAAGTCACTGAAATTCTGCATTGAGGTGCAGGAGGAATGAGAGGCAGCTTCAGTAAAATTTTTTGAGCTGGCCAGCTTTTAAAATTTAAAAATATTTCAAGCATTAGCTCTGCCCTGCCCACAGCGAGATGACAGCGGAGTTCAGATTTTACACCTGATCTAAGAAGCTGCCACAGTGAAAAGTTTCAGCGAAGCAGGGGAAGTCCAGGAGATGGTGAGACTCGCACAGCTAGCCCGTCATGTTTTACATGAGACAGGGCCTAAGGGTAAGCAGTTCAAAACCTGACTGTTCAAAGCTGATGATGCTTCAGGAGCAGGGCTTCTTCCAACTCCGTGCTCATCTGAATTTTCCTGTCAGTGTTTAGAAAGGGAATTGACAATGAGATGAAGAAAAATCCCTAAAGCTGAGGGATAGAAGGCTAAAAGATGGTTTAATTTGAACCATTGGATGTTTTTGGAGGAGAGAAAAGAACAGTGGATTGTATGTTAAGACTTGAAACAGTCGTAGTGCTATTTTCATTTGATGTGACCTCCTGTATAAAAACAACTGAGAGCCTGTATCAGGAGAGAACACAACTGAAGGGTTTTATAAGGCAGAAAGCCAATCTTTCCCGATTACTCTTTTCTGTTCGTCACTGAACTCTCGGGACAAGCCCAGAAACAATCCGGAACTGGTTCTGCGGCCTTTCAGACCCGAGCGCTCCGTTGGAGGAGCCGCTTCTCCTCCCGGCTGCGACAGCCCCGCTGCCATGCCCTGCCAGCGCTCGGTCAGCGCCACACAAGGGCGGCGGGGCGCGGTGCTTCCCGGGGCGGGAAGCCGAAAACTGCCGAAGCCGCTCGGGTTGGGAACCGAAGGGCGCCGAGGCCGCTCGGGTCGGAGCCGAAGGGAGCCGAGGGCGCTCGGGCGGAGCGCGGCGGCCGGCGGGGGAGGGCAGCGCGGCGCAGCGCCCCCTGGCGGCGGCGAGGCGGGGGCGGCGCGCGAGTGGAGCCGAGCCCGAGCCCGAGCCCGAGCCCGAGGAGCGGCGGCGGCCGTTCGTGAGGGGAAGGGCGGCCGGAGCGCAGGTAACGCGGACCCCCGCCACCCCCCCCGTCCCCCGCCGCCCCCCGCTCCCCGCCGCCGCTCCCCCGGGCAGGGCCGGGCCGCTCCGGAGCTGCGGGCCTGGGCCCGGGCCCGCCGCCTGTCAGCGCGGCCCGCCGCCCCCGGGGGCCTCCGGGCGCTGGCTCCGCGTCCAGCCGCGGCCGGGGAGCTCCTCCCGGGGGCTGCCCGGCCCCTCGGGGCGCCCCGCTCCCCCTTTTGCTGCCTCGCCTCCCCTGAACGGCCCTGCGGATGCCCGGGGAGCGGGGCTGTTTCTCTTCCTGGGCAGGGAAGGGAGGTAGCCGCAGCGTTTCCAGCGGCGCCGGGGCAGGCATGCACGGGTCCTGGTGGCCGGGCCCTAAACACGCTGCCGAGCCTCTCCTAAATACTGGTGGAAATATTCCACAACTGAAAACAAACCTCTGTTAACGCTTAGACCCTTTGAGGAACACCCATACAGCATCCTGGTTTTCAAACTTACCCTATTTGCTATTGAATTAGGCCAGCAGGTTTTTTTCCTCTCTAGGAGATAAGAACAGAGGGTATATTCAGTTCTGCACGTACCTTGCACGGGAGGCAAAGGGACAGATTAAAAAAAAAAAAAATTCGCAGAGTGCTGTAGCATTAAGCTTATGCATAGTATCTCATGCCGAGATTTGTTTTTTCAAAATTATTAAACTGTAAATGTGGGACACTGTCACACCATTAAAGCCATAAATCCGTGGTTTTGCTTATTTGATACTTCTTGCTTTCTCTTTGTAGGAATGGAGGGGGAAAAACTGATCTCTGCAACAGACACGCAGTATTCTAGCGCACTCCTTCAGTCTTTGAACGAACAACGTGGCCACGGACTTTTTTGTGATGTTACTGTCATCGTGGAGGACCGGAAATTTCGAGCTCACAGAAACATTCTTTCTGCCTCAAGCACATACTTTCACCAGCTTTTCTCAGTGGCAGGGCAAGTGGTTGAACTGAGCTTTGTAAGAGCTGAAATCTTTGCGGAAATACTTAACTATATGTATAGTTCCAAAATAATCTCTGTCCGATCTGACTTACTTGACGAATTGATTAAATCAGGGCAACTGTTGGGCGTTAAATTCATAGCCGATCTGTGCATAACACCTTCTGAAGGAAAAAGCACGTCAAATGAGGTCAAAGATGCTGCTTCAGAAACTTCAACTTCTAGCCCCACTCAAAAGGATGCTGAAACACAAGTACCTGCAATCAGGCAAGAGGGTGGGGATGTATTGGGGGGGATGCCGGTTATAACTGAATCGTTCTCCTTGCATGGCATATCATATGAGACTGCAAAAATAACAGTGAGCGACTCAGATGATGACGATGATGTCATTTTTTGCTCTGAGATCATTCCCCCAAAAGAATGTACTAAAGATACAAGTGCTGCAACCCACAACCAACCTTGCCCAAATGCAGATGGAGTTTCTGACCAAAAATCATGCAGCAGTGGTGGCTCCCCACTACTGACTAGCCCCACAGCAACTCAAAAACTCTCTTCCTCTGTTAACCAGCTGCATCCAAACCAAACACAATCAAGTGCGGAATCCCTCGTCTCTGGGACACCGCAGCATTTGACACCTGAGATTATTTTGCTAAATCGGCCTCCAGTTAACGCATCACCCAGTGTCAGCTCCTCAAATCAAACACATGTGACCCCTACAATTAATTTGGTTGAGGAGAACCAGAAGCCATCTAACAACAGTTCCTCAGCTGAAACAGAAACGACTGCTGTTGATGATGGAGAAGAGGTGGTTGAAGATGACGACGATGTCATGAGCTCCTCTAGTCCTGGTTCAGTCAGCAATAGTTCTTTGGTTCAGCAGCCTGCTGCGTCCAAGGCCGCAGCCTCTGAAGGATCAGGTGTACAGAAAAAACAGGTTGTTACGTTTTCACAAGAGCCATCTTCTAAGCCTGGAGAATTTAAAATAAAAATTTCAGATGTCCTTACTGGAAACAACAGGGAATTCAGTGCAGGCATTGCACCAAAACATGTGGCAGAAGGGCAGAAAATCATAACGTTAGATACGGCCACTGAAATAGAAGGCTTATCCACAGGCTGTAAGGTCTATGCAAACATTGGTGAGGACACCTATGACATAGTCATTCCCGTAAAGGATGATCCCGAGGAAGGAGAAGCCAAGCGTGATGAAACGCCCAAAACATCTGGTGATGATTCTCCAGGCAGGAAACGCATGAAAGTTAAGCACGATGACCACTACGAGCTGATAGTGGACGGAAGGGTCTACTACATCTGCATTGTATGTAAGAGATCGTATGTGTGTCTGACGAGTTTACGGAGACATTTTAACGTTCATTCCTGGGAGAAGAAGTATCCATGCCGATACTGTGACAAGGTTTTCCCTCTCGCAGAATACCGTACAAAGCACGAAATCCACCACACCGGCGAACGGAGGTACCAGTGCTTGACATGTGGCAAGTCTTTCATCAACTACCAAATCATGGCCTCGCACGTAAGATCGGTCCATAGCCAAGACCCTTCTGGAGACACCAAGCTTTACCGATTGCACCCTTGCAGGTCGTTGCAGATCAGACAGTACGCGTACATTACTGATCGTTCAAGCAGTATACCGGTATTAAATGAGAATGGAATTGTTTATCGTGTTGACACAGGAAAGGAGAGCACCGAAGGAACAACATTGAATCCTCCAGCCAAACAAATGACCTGGGATGATATTTTCATTCCGCAGGGAAACGAAGCAATTTTTAAACAAAATCAATCAGAGGGTAGCACTGAATTTGAGTTTGTAATACCAGAATCTTACTGAAATGCATTAAATGCTGGAAAAGGGCTTCAGTGCGGAAACACTGCAGCTGTTTTAAATGAACTGTTAAAATAATTGCAGAACAAATTGTTAAAGTGAAAACAAGTTAACTTGTTCTACCAAGTCATCAAATGGTAGTACTTAGATGGATCGTTAGTAGCTGCAAGCAATTTGTGGAAGCAATTCATCTGAAAGTTTACTTGAATACAGATTAAGACATTTCCAAGGAGCTAGCAGTGTTTGCTAGTATGTTAATTTTGATCAAACCGTGGGGATTCGTAACTAGAAAAAGGTACAGTTTATTCTAAAGAACTAGAGATCTAAAGTCATTTGTAAAGTAATCGATGTATTTCCTGTACCCACACTTCTTACGTAAACCCTTTCTTTCATGGTAGCACTTTAATGCTGAACTGTGTTTAAACATTAATCAAGAAAACAGTAAAAATATTCATCATAGTCTCTTGAATGTGGAACCATTTAAAAAATTAATCCCACAACTCATTTTATTTTTCTGAGCAATGCATTACTGCAAGGGTCCAGAGTTTGGAGTAGTGTATTTTTGAACTAGCATCTTCATTTTGCTTTTACAAGCAATATGAATCATCTGTCTTCATGCAAATATTCTTGCCAACAACTTAGCCAGTCTGGGCTAACTTGAACAAACTTTATATTTGTGTTTGGCAGTATGGTGAGCAGAGTATTCAGTGTCTGGACCATTATAATTTACTCTTTTTGTAACAGGGAAAAAAGTCAGTGATCCGTAGCGAGGAAACTTGGAACGCTTAGGAAGATAATTTTGCCCTTTCAAATCTTGAGGAATATTGTTAGGTTTTCTTATTACAGAAGATACCAGTAGTTTGGAATAAAGTGCTGTTTTTTGCTCTTCATGAAGAAAGGTTTCAATCTGGTATCTAAAAAAAAAAAGTAATCCTTATGATACTTTTTTTTTTTGCTAGCTGAAGGCTTTGAAATTTGCTTAAAATTGAGAAATAACCCAAGGGCCGTGTCAGCTTAGCACTGAGACTGCTGAGGATCTTGTATGTCTATTTGGCTAGATTTTTAAGTGAAACAGGAATTTCTTTTTTTTTTTTTTTCTCCTCCCATTTATAGAAGGAGTGTAACCATGTAATAATGATGAACCAACAATCAAAAACTACCCCTCATCCCTCATAGTCCACAGTATAATTCCTCTACAGCTGCCTAGTTGTCATCTGTTTTCAGTTTCAGGTTTATTATATTGCCCCTTTTTTTCTCCGTGCAATTGGTACATTTTTAGACTCAGGAGATGATCCAAGAAGTCCAACCTGAACAGGAAACAGTAGATCTGAGAAAAAAAACTGTTTACCATAGTTTAGCACGTCAGATTTAGTGACTTCTTGAATTTCTGTAAATGGTAATATGAAAACTGCACAGAAATTCTAGCGATGACTGACTGAGCGAGATCGTTGTGCATAGCGCTAGTTAGTTATTGTAATTGCTTAAATTACAGCTGAAAGTTTTCTTCTCCTGTTTCAAGTAAGCATCTTGGTCCTACGACCTTCAAAGATTTTAGGCATCCGGTATTCCTGACAGAAAGATACTTAACTGGTAAATGGTTCAAATACAACTGGAGCTATAAAAAAGGGTAGCAGAAATGCATAACGATGGGAGAAAGAGGAGAATGTTTACTTTCTACGTGTAATACTCAGCACTTCTGTTTTGTAGGCCAAAAATTATATACGTGGTTATTTCCCAGATCATGTTGCAAATGCCTTTGAGTATAATGGGATACACTTTCAAATGTTACAGGTTGGATGTAGTCTGAGATGGCATTGCAGCAGCCACATGTAATCCTCAGCAGGAGTAAGTATTGATTGCCTGACGTAGCTGGCTGCGTGCTGTGTAGAAATTTCATGAACTTTTGGTCATAAAAAATGTGATGGTTCTATAGTTGACATGACACACAGAGAATTAAGGATACACTGCAAAGTGTGCATTCAGTAATAACAAAAATAATGGCTATCAATATTTGCTGCTGATATATTTAAACCTTAAATTAAACTGTGCCTACTAAAGGTCTCTCTTTGGAGGAAAACTGGAAAATTAGGGCTTTGTAACTGTATTTTTGCTAGAAGACTCGTGCTTGCATGTGTCTCAGGGTCTTCAGTTTTCCTCGGAAGTGATTTTTGATATCCAAAGTCCAGAGGTCACATAAAGCATTTTTTAATTTTACTTCCAATATTTATTGATTTGGAAACATGTTAGATCCTCTTTAAACTTTATGGGGCCATGAGCTTTTATATTTAGATTTCTGGCTATTGCACTTATATTTGTTTGTTTGTTTTTAAACATTTAGCTTCCACTTTAACTTAATGAAAAAACTTATGTAAATATTAAGAAATTGGCTTTGGGGTAATTGGGGTAATGAGCGAAAAAGTTGGAATCTGAAAAAGCATTTGTATAAAAATTAACAATTTCAACAGAGTGCTAGCAAACCTCACAGTCATTTATACACATATAAAAACATTAACGGAGCTGCTGCAAAATGTAATGTTGGTGGTTGCATCCTCATTGTATGGTTTCTTTGGAGATTCATCCCATAGCATTCCAGTATATGAATAAAATAAAAAACAAGAAAAAAATCACCTGCTTATTTATTTTGTACTGTTAAGGCACGCAGCTTATAAAAAGATGCAGAAGCTGACAACTATATACATTGAACATTTGAGTTCTACACCTGTTACCTATGAACTGTTCCACGTGAAAAATCACTAATTTTTGCTAGATCTGTAATGTATATACTTGTATAGTCTTTCTTTAACATACTTTTTAAAGTTGTGTTCTACTTTTCATTAATCAATACTTGATATTAGTTCTTAGAGCTTTCTATGGCAAAAAATAAAAAGTTTAATTCCAGAGATGTGTAGCATGTTTCTTTTCGATCACAAATCAGCTTCTGCAATCTAACGTGTTCGATGGCTAATAGTTTGTAACATTCTTCTCCAGGTCTATGAGAATAGCAGGGAACTCTCCCTAGAGGTTGTTTTTGTTGTTTATTTTTATTTGAGGTTTTCTTTGTTGTTTTTGTTTGTGTTTTTCCTTTGATTGAGCACTTTCCAAGAAAGCATTTTAGCTGAAACACTCCTCTGTATATTTTTAAGCTGAATGTTGTTATATATGCTTACCCTCAGACCAGTAGAGTACTCTGTCCAACTAGTAATGTGGTTGCAAATGACCTAGAAATCAAGAAAAATATATATAGTGACCAGCACAATGCATTTCAGCTAACTCAGTGTTAGGTCTTCTATTCTTAACTGGTTATCATATGGAATCGTTAGATTGCTGTGGAACAGTGGCTAACATTGAGAAAATTACTTACTTTAGCTGAGCTTAGCACAGATAAGGGATACAATTCAATGAGTAATATATAAAAATGATAAAGACATCTAAACTATCTACTTGGCACAGGTTTTCCACTTACTTCTGCTAACATCAAATAGCAGTTGGCGTGATCAGGAAAGAATTAGGCCCAAATACAATAAACACAAAAGTACATGAAACTCTTAACTGGATGGATTATTCATCCATGTTAAGCAGAAATTCAGCAGCAATGACTTTACAGTGACTGAAATCAATGTGCCCTGTTATGTGGGTAGGGCTGCAAAACTATGACATGTGGGGACATCTGAGGCTTAACAAAACAGAACTTAATAAAACAAATCTCTGCCTACTCCTGGTAGAACCACCCATTTCCCAGTACAGCAAATCCTGTTGTTTTGTGTTTTTGTTTGTTCTTAAATGCATGCTGTTAAACCAAATTCCTCAACTAGCATTAAAGGTGCTTGTGAAACAGGACCGTTGCTAAAGCATAAAATGCAAGTTATAAACGTTTACAAAAATCACACAATTTTATTTAACTTTGGTAAAGTAATAAAAGGGTACATATGAGTCACAAGTTTACGTTTGCATAAGAAATAATGAATACAGTGCAGAATGTTGCATTTACATTAAACACTTAGTTTTACTCGAGCAGAAGGTAGTGGGTAGTTCAACAGAAAAATCCAACTGGTAATTTTTTTTTATTATTTTTTTTTTTTTTTATAAATGTGACAATGGCCTTATCCTTTTACAGTGAATTTAAAGCAGCAATGTAATTTTTGCTTAAATATTCCTTAGAGTTCCTTAAAAAACAAGAATTTGAATAATTTCCTAAGTTTAGTATATCTGTCAAGTCGAAACCAATGACACCATCATTTCCTTATTGTTTCTCTGCCACTAAGTTGTGCTCCCCTCAAGAGTTTTCTTAGTCCTGTCCTGTAGTGCCCCCTAGTCCTTCTAGCCCTATTTAGTAGACAGGCACAAATGGTATAGTACATTTGTTGAAAGTGGGACAGGACTGTTAGCTTCCATTTCAAGGATGCAGCAATAAAAAGTTTTCTGATATTAAATTTATGTGTCCTTCAAATTCTAGGTTTGTGGGGAGTTTTATCAGAGGTACTGCCTATTTGGAAATTGCACACGAATCTCTTTAACAATATTTCGTTCACAAAAACGTAATATAAAATGGATGAAACCCTAGTATGCAAATTTATTTTCAATATGCAAATTTACAGGAGCTGCACTTCAACGATCTCAGTAAAATAAAATGTCACCAGGAAATGTTCTGCATACACTACTGCTTTAAATCCCAAGAGCTGTATTGCTTTCTCCAGCTATTTATTTTTCTTTGTTGCTGGAGAAGAGGTACATGTTTGCTTCTGGATAAAAGGTGTCATCCTTTAACTTACTGATATATTGACTAGTGTTTGACAGTGGAATGATAAGGTTAACACGCAGCCGAGCCTAAAGGCTTTGCAAATGCATAGTAGTAAAAACAGCATTATAAAGTGTGGTTATACTTTGAAAAGTGAGAT
Organism: Cygnus olor; assembly: GCF_009769625.2. Classification (NCBI taxonomy): domain Eukaryota; kingdom Metazoa; phylum Chordata; class Aves; order Anseriformes; family Anatidae; genus Cygnus; species Cygnus olor. The sequence continues at coordinate 21,403,744 of NC_049181.1, read as the reverse complement.
CAGGGACTTCAGCATTTATTTTCCATTTTGACAGTATTTCAATTTTTTTAGCTTAAGAGCAGAGAGATGCTACAGTTTAAATTCTAGCTGTTGTTTTCTTTCCCTAGCATGTATCCTTCCAGATTCTGCATGCCAGATTTAGCTTTCTGGTACCTTTCTGTCTGCATCAAATTGAAGGTCATGTAGACCACTTAAGAATAGGATCAACAGTTTGGTGCAAAGGAAATCAAATCTTTAGGAAATAAGGAATAAAATGTCAATACCTTTTTTTTTTTTTTTTAACCTCTGAAGCAAGCAGTTGAGAATGCTCAGGTTGAGCAGCTCAGATCTAAAAGCTGTCATCTGAAGTCACTTCCTGGAGTAGAACCACACTTTACAGGACATTATTGTATCCCATAACAAAGCTGACCTTCTTTTGTTATGCAGGATGCATGCAAAATCTGTTGGAATCTAGATCAATCAGCACAGTCATCAGCTGAAGATTAAATGAAAGTCACGACAATAATTGTAAATTCCTATCAGCTTCATCCTATATTACATGGTGTTGAATTTTATCCATGTGAGACTTACATCTTGGAGAACTAGTAGTGGAAATTCCTTATGTGCAGCCTGTAATACAGCTACTAAAACGGTGCTTATTCAGGGTGCTGATTCAACTCGTTAAAAAAGTTAAAATTAGAAGCTTAAAAAAAATTCCCAACCAAACAGAAGGGAAAAAAAAAGTTTTCACTGCACTGTTTCAGTGACTTGTGGATAGTTCCTGATGCTCTTTTTAGGAATACAAGGAAGATTTAGGCAGTGCAACCACCCAAACTGTTTGATTTCAGCATTACATATACAGAATTCAGAGACAAACAACTGCATTTCACCTTTTATCTTAAGAAGTAACCCAAAATAAACCAGTTAATAAAGCTTATTAAAGTTTTTCCTGTCAAAAAAGCAATATTCCAGTTGTTCTGCTAGACAAATATGAAAATACCCTATGAAGTTACCTCTATTCATTAGTTTTAGTGTTAAGAGACACTGTCGTGGCTCCTCACGAGGATTTCCATTACATAGACTGTAATCAACAAGTGACATGAGCTAGGTTCTGTGGCCCCACAAAATCCCAACAACTGGAGACCAAAGACCAAACAAAACAAGCATCAAGCTGAGCCGTCTGCAAGCACACTCACCTTGAACAGATAGATATTCTTGGGCAGCTGTTGGTCCTGGCTACTCTTACTTCAACTTGGCTCAAGATGGAGTAAGGCAGACCAGAATCTAACATACGTGTCGTATCACTTTATTAAAAACCAATGACTATATGAACCTCACTGGAAAATGAGGAGGCTGGAATTTAGGTCCCCTGCTACTCACCACCACTGCAAAACATCCACAATACATCCCCTTCCTCACACCTCATTGATAAACCTCTGAAATAAGTCTTGCATGAAATAACAGTCTGATCAACTAGTCATATTTGCAATTATCTTCTGTTTCTATCCTCCTACTTCCTCCCACAGTAAAATATAAATACAAAATGTTCACAATTATTTCAATGGCAAGTATTTCTTCTCTCCCACATTCTTTATGGCGTATAAGGTGGTGGCTTTTCAAAAGGTGGAAAATACGGCGGGGAGTAACGAGGAGGTGCATTGGAAGACCACATATAGCTGGGAGAAGGTGACACTGACTGGGGGTCATCGGAGAGGCCAGAAGGAGTGGAGGCTGGAAACACACTGGAATGCTGCAGGAAAAAAGCAAGAAAGCTGTAACATTTCTAAATAAAGGACAATGGTAAAATAAGATTTCATTACCGAGCAGTGTAAGATTAATATTTCAAGACTCAATTCTGCAAAGCATGTGTACACACAAGTAAGCATTCAAATAACTCGTTGCACTCAAGGAGGCATTTAAGAATTTCTCTCTCATCACTTCTGCTGCGTATCTGCTTGCATTTCACACAGCCTGGCCAACTGAAAACTGATTAGTCTCTTTCACATCTTGGGTTTCATACATCAGCCAGTGGCAACAAAGAGGCTAGAGATCATTTCTTCTTGTACTACTTTTATCACTAATTAAAAAAGAAAAAAGCAACCAAAAAAAAACCAATGGCAATAAGATAATGAAATCCTTCAGTAAGTACAAAGCTTCAAAAGGTTTTACACAGAAAATTTGTGCGTGCCTGAAAATTAACTTCTGCTCTCCAAAATACCTTTGCTATCAAAAATAGCTTAAGCCTAAAGTCATATGATGTTGGCACTGAGAGAGACCTGTGAACATGCTGCGTTCTGTCCACAAATAGGCCAGACAAATTAACTCTGAATAGGCAATGAAATACTGTCACTTACACTGGCTCCTGGGCCACCAATACACTGGTATCTTTATCCCTGGCAATCATATTCCCAAGCTGCACCTTGTGTTACCATATGCCACCTGGCCCATCCTAAGTAGACACTCGTAGGGCAGCCTGGGGAAGGGATGAGGTCATGCTATCAGCACACCGCGTTTCTGAAAAGCGTTCCTGCTTCGGCACTGAGCAGCAAGCACCCTCAGGCTGGCTCATCCCTTGGGCTGTGGGCAGGCACTGCTCACCCAGAGCCAGCATGACAAGAGGTATGCCAGCAGAGGATTTGTACGGCACTGCTGAGGGATGAGCACCGGAGCAGGGCACTCACACCCTGCAAGGCTGAGCTGCAGACAACGTTCAAGGTCAAATTTTATCCTGGTGGGGGCAAGGATGACTGACTGTGGAGATAGTAAATTGTTTTCAAACAGCTTTTTTTTTTTTTTTAATGCTTACTTACTAAATCACTTACCTAAAACTGACCTGTGACAGTTTATTGATTGGATGTATAACCCATGAAAGCCCAGCTTGGTCATCTAGGTGGCCACAGAAAGCCATACAGCTCATTCTCATTTTAAATAACACAGCAGTCCCCATCAGTGGCAACCCCCAGCTTGCAGAGCCACTTATTTGGAAGGACACTGCTGCAGCAGCACAGCACGGACACCGTTGAGCAAAGGCAGCCTTGGGTTTCAAACACTACAAAGCATCTGAGTGCTGCTGCCTGGCAACAGCCCAAGGCTTTGAGGAGAGCTGCCTTTGTTGCAGCTGCAGAGCCAGCCTGGCTTGCTCCGGCTTCAGGCAGCAGCCCGGTTTTATTAACGAAGCCAGCACTAATACCTCTCTTTCGAAAGGGGAAAAGAGGCAGAACATGCTGCTGCTGCTGGGGTGAAATGAACCATTCATCTGTGTCCTCTTGCAGAGGACAAAATGTTGCAGGACTGAGATGTGCTCAGCTAATTGTCCCCTGGCCACCAGACCATGCAAAGGGAGGAATAACATACAGGCTGCCACCCCCACCAGAACAGCTTCCTCCTGCCCAGTTCCGGTCTCAGCATATCACAAAGGCTTTGTAACCATGAAGAGCCCGCCCTCCTGGGGGATGTCCCTTCCCATGGTGAGTACTAGTAACTGCCAACATCAATCGGCAAAAACCAGAGCGCCAGTTCTGCTATCTTACGTTGTGTGGGAAAGCAAAGATGCTGCAGGGGCACAAATTTCCTTACAGACTTTGGAGTGGCATTTTTTTCTTTTTCTTGGGAAAGAGGTCACTTACACTGGGAAGTACTGACCTTGCCAATTTTAGCACCAGAATTTTTGCAGCCTTCGAGAGGGCGTTGAGGAGCAAGGTTGGGCATGCTCCATATGCTATCGAACAGCAGGGGAGAAGGTATCAGTGTGGTAAAGACACTGCTCAGATCAGAAAAGATAAAGAGCCTACACAACCAGAGCCCTCACCTAATGCTTTCACGCAGGCTCTCACATTTCCTCGAGGACAAGAAAGGCTCACACTTAGAACTGCGTCTGAAAGCAAGACTTGGCTATTTTAAATTTAGATTACCTTAATTTACAACCGGCTTTTGTTGGCCAGCTCCTAAGCCAACACCTGTGGTATCACAGCAGTGAGAAACAAGGGCTTTCATCTGCTGGCTGAGATGAAATGCCAGGAGAGCCCCAGCAGTACTTTTAGTTGAAAAGCAGGGCAAATCAACCCATGCTGAGCTCGCTGCTGGTGCAGTAGCAGTACAGACAATCACAGAGTTAAACAGTGCTTATTATCAGCTGAGTGTCTGGCAAATGGACTTCACAGAAGAGCTTGTTTAGGTATATGCTGAGGTTGGCATTTCTGTAACAGGAAAAAGTTATACAACACTGCTGAGTGTCCCAGGTTGTGCTAATCTCAAAAAATAAGTCAAATCTGTATACGTAAGTCCTAGAATTTCTGATGTTCAAATATCTCTAAGAAATTCCAACAACAGTGTTGTCCAGTGGCACTAGCAGTAAAAACAGAAAGGTTTGGATGCAAGGCACATTTAGTGCATGGGTCTGATGGGGGAGATTGTGGCTACTGCAGACCACATCTCTTAGCTGACATCTAAGAAATTGAGCTCTTGTTAATTAAAACAAGTCTCCAGCCATGATGGTTGCCAAGAAAGTGTATGATGTTAAATTAACATCACCACTCTGGTAATATCCACTTGAAGGAAGAACCAATGTTGAAGCAGTTATGCACATTTCTACAAGTGAAAACTGATGCTGACAGCAAGGTTCAAGTGAAATCACGGGTCCGTAACTCAGAAGAGACAGGGATTGCAGCAGCAGTGGTGTTTGCAGGGACTGCTCTTAGAACAGCTGAAGTGTGTAGGAAAAACAGAAGAGGTTTTCAGTTGGTATACCAGGAGCTCAAAGAACTCATTTCCAAAAGCTCATCTGTTTCTCTCAGGCACAGCAGTTGGCCTAATAAAAACTATCACCTGAACATCTTGCTTTGCCTCTATCCTCAGAGCATCACAGATGCCAGAGGCAATGCCTATTTTTAATGTGGCCTCTGCTGGTGAATGACAGGGGAAGCAGGCAGCACATCCTGTTGCCTTCTCTTCAAGGAGAAGCTTTCAGGAAAACCTTGTCTTAGTCAGAGAGAGTGCTGCCAAGGAGCAGTGGCTAGTAGGAAAGGCCTGGTGTTCTCTGTATGAACAGGAAAATTAAACCGTGTAAATGACAGGAAGACAGGCCTCCAGAGTCCTGCAGACTGGGCTATATTTAACTTTCTAGCTAAACAAGGAAACATCCCATAAGGTTCTGTACCTGAAAGTCATACGCGGAGTACGGAGGCAGGTGAGGAGTGCTGTGGTAGTAGGTGTTGTAAGATGTCACCTGTGGCCTCGAGTAATAGGACACCGTAGGATGTGCATTTTCAACCGTGCAGTTCAGCGTAGGGAGGGAAGGAGTCTGTTAAAACAAAGAGAGAATCTCAGCTGCTAACCAGGACATCTTCAGAGTCACCAAAAACTGACAGGTGAATGAAAACAGAGATGATTTAAAGGAGCAAAGTGTCTCCCTAGAGCTCGATTCTGCTGAATCAGCAGCTAGCAATCTAGCTAGTTCCCTCTTAGGCAGCAGGCAAGTCTTGAGGTCATTTCATTCTTTACCAATCCATTGTTTCCTTTAGACTCCCCAGAACAAGCCTGGCAATAGCCCAGTGCATGCTAGTACTCAAAGTGACTGCTCGGACTATTTCTCCTATTTGTGAAGATGCAAAGTGTTAATTTTGATTACTCTATTATTCAGTGCATTTTGAGATCGGCATATTTCAAATCCTCTTGTGCTTCTGTTCACAGACACTTCCATACATCTTTTTGCAGTGGTTTACAGGCTGTCTGGTGTGAGTCAAATCTCAAAAGACTGTAACGCACAGCTGGGAATGTATCTCAAGATGTGTTTGGGAAGATTTTAGTGGGTCTGAAAAGAGTAGGAAAGTTCAAAATTCTGAAATAAGGCACCCCTGCCAAAGGGCCCAAGATTTGTTTGTAAGAAAAATATATTGCCGAGACAAAAAATGCTCTTTTCTGTGTGTCTCATTTTGTATTATTCCAAATGAGTCACAAGAGACTGAAAAAGGAAATATATATGTATTGAATGTTCAGTTCTCCCCATTGATTTGTTCTCGGCAGAACAAAACTGTACGGGACGTGACAAGCAGCCTGGTTGAGTGAGGGTACTTCAAAGCTTGTGCTGCCAGAACAGCATTTTTTTCCCACTCTCTGAAGTTTGCACTCTCTTGCCTGGCTTTGGTCCTAAGCTTACCTTCTCAGATTCTACACCATGAAGAAACTAGATGGAGAGTTTCAGCCTAGCAGGGCTGTGTAAATATTCTGTAAAGTTCAGAACTCTACTATTGCTATAAAATCAACAATTCAAGAGCAACAACCACGCATTTCCTTGTTGAAGGTCAGCGCTATGAAAAGAAAGATCATTTTTAAAGAAAAAGTTCATTTTTATTCATCCTGGTATTGCCAACACTTCCGAGAAGGTTCCTTTTGAAAATAAAATCCCTATTTCTTTTCATCTTTTCTAATTGTGTTCAGGCGGTGACACCAGATTAGAAAAGTTAATCATTTTCACTTGCTCCTTAGAATTATTTCATGTCCTTCTTCCTGGCCTGATTGCAGTGATGCATAGATCATTTGCACTGAAATATCAATAGCTGTTTCCATGCTTATTTTAAAAAGGCAATTTGTCTGATTTGCACAGAAATTGGTACCACCTTACCATGTCTTTAAAGCCTCCAAGTATCGCTGCTGTAATGATCCCTAGGAATAGCCCCACTATGTTCAAAATTGTTGCCGACCAAAGCAAGTGGTAAAGGTGAATGATGTCCTGGCAGCTGCTGACATCAATGTATTCATAGTAGCCTCCAGAAATCTCTACTCTGCTGTATTAGGAAAAAAAAATCCCACAATAAAACAATAATGATTAAAAAAAATGCACCACACAATAAAACCTAAGCTCTTCACTGGGCAGTAAAACACACTCTGCAATTTAATGATTGCCTGGACCTAACCACCAAGAAGGGAGTGAGGGTAAAGCCTGCTAGATCCCATTCTTGTGGCATCTGAGATCTCCCTGCATGATACTGGCAGCAGAGATGGCCTGATATGCTGTGAAACAAACAAGTCCTGCGAGACCTACTAATATCAAAATGCCCTTGAGTCTGAACCTGCCTCTTATTTCCATCAACTGAAATCTCCAGAGCCAGCCCTTCATGCTGGTGGCTTCCCAAGGACATACCAGTCCTGGAATCAGTAGGGAAACCAGCCTCCTTCCCCTATTACTCACTTCCAGTTTCTTCTTTTCCTTTTTCTTGTTGTAGTGGGCCACTGCAGAAGAGATTGCAATGAGGAGATGATTTCAAGCAGAATCGAGGCAGAGGTTAACCACTGGCCTTGGCTGTGAAGTACCTGAACAACCTGAACTAGAGAAAGCACATACCATGACTGCCTTTAACAACATAACCTGTACTTACTGCTTGTACAAGCTTGTTCCTATGGAGATGCGTAAGAGCATAATGCTCTCAGTGAACCCTGGTACACCATCAAGAACATTCAGCACTGTACAGACTTTAAAGAATACTATAACGACGTGAAGAACCATGAAGCTGCTGAATCTCACCAGGGATGGCAACCCTGCGCAGCATTCAACATGAAGGGGCTCATACAATACTGCTGCATCCAGCATTCCTGGCATCACAAAGGATGTAAAATTGCCTCGCTTTTTCAGTAATTCCCATCCTTTACACAATAAACGTGTTAACCAGCCTTTAGTGTCCATGCCTTTCTTCCTGAGATCCCAAAAGAACCAGCATCTCCACAGTGCAATGCACTTATGGGGCACCAAGCAAGATTAAGATTGTAACAACTGGTACAAAATAAGGGAAAATGGGTCCAAGGCAGAACCCTGAACCAGGCTGGCTGGGGAAAAAATAAACACCCATTAATACAGAACAGTTACAAATTTTTCTGTTCCAGTCACTTCTAGGTGTATCATTCCCTTCAGTTAGTAAAAAGCAATCATGTTCCTTAAATGCTCACACAGAAATGCTGTACTACGGAGACCAGGGATTACCCCTCCCAGCATGCCAAGCCACCCTCTTCCAACAGCATCTTTTGATCTCCCTCCACAGTCAATGATTTATGCAGGGGCCAGCTCAACTAAGTATGATGAGAAGCATTAACCCGGAAACAGCCCTAGGCAAGAGCCAGCACTAAGAAAATCATTTTCTTCTCTGCTGACACACACTAGACACCCCAAATGATATAAGAACTGCATGCTCCACAGTTAGCTTAGGCACAGCAGCCGGATCAAACAATGGTGTGATCACTGTGTGAGGGTGCTCTATTGCTAACCACCCTTCTGACTCAGCCTTGCACACTGCTGGTGCGCTTTCCACTCTTGTAACCATAGAAGATATTCGCTGGGCAAAGAGGGCGCTGATTTATGAACATGCAGGTGGCACTAGTTTGTGAATTCTCCTCCCTGTTACTAGGGTGGGAAACAAAATAGCGAGGAAAAACAGCATCACAGTCTTTACCTACTAAAATGAAATAAAACCCAATGAACAAGTGGTACCCACAGGTGTCAGGACAAAGGACACTCAACAGTGGAAAAAAAAGGGACCAGGAATGGAAGTAACGGGACATTACACCCATAATGGGAAGTAACACCCATTTTTCCAGATGGACTGGCGTGGGGTATGCTTACACGTAGCTGGCATAGATTTAGTATACTTCATACACCCCTTCACTCTCTTTCTGACTGGGAGTCCTTATGGGAAGCAACCACAGCTTCAGTTCCCTTCCTACAACAGCTGTCATTAACCAAAACTTTGCTCCTGCCTTATCCTGGCCCTTCAGACACCTGCAAAACAGCATGACCACTGCTTACTCTGCCCATAGCATGAATGGTTGTTTTTTTTTTTTTTTTTTTTTTTTTTTTAAGCTTACTCACTTCCCACAGTTGTACAGGTCACAACAGAAGCAGGTGTTGGTTTTTATTTTCGGTGTGCAGGGTGCACGGCGTTGTGGATGACAGATTGCCTGTGTAAATCCAGAAGAAATACATAAAGCACATGAGGATACAATCACCAAACACAATTTCCACTGCCATTTGGCCTGCTCTACATGTAGGTTTTGCACTGATCCCAATACAAGCCCCAGGCAGATTTTTCTTCCCTTATCTTGCAGCACAGCTCTCACAAAGTAGGCAGACTGCAATAAAGACACACATGACTAGAACAGACCAGGCTTTCCTTCCACCATGGGGAAGTCACAGATAAGCACGCGTCTGCATAGGAAGGGGGTTGTGCAACTCTTGCAAAGAGATAAGACCCTGCTTAATTAACACTCTTCCCCAGATGGCAATGTAGAGCAAAGAATTGTCAAGAGGCTGACACTAACTGAGGGAAAGATTCCCGTATCAGCAAATAACTGAGCAAAGAGGTTAACTGGCTGCCTGTGGGTGCTAACACCTAAGTTCACGTGGATGGTCTTTGGACTGAAAAGGGAATGGACACCACCAATGCCACTGGGTAGCACTTTATTTGCACCTCCAGCAGGCGTTTTTATGTGGAACGTAGTGGTTATTCACAGCTACTCAGACACTTGGGAGGAAATCTTAGAGGAAAAAAAGCCAAGGGTGTCCCATACACACTGTCACTGTGTGGCAGGAACACCTGTCCCCAGCAGGAGAAGACACGAGCAGAGGTGCAGAGGAAGGTACATTTTGTTCACATCCACAGAAATCACTGCTGTCTGGACTCTTAATCCACACTCTGTTCCTGTAATGAACATGCAGCTGAATATCTAAAGAAATCAGTGTATTTTCCTCTCCCATCTCCTCCTTTCTACCTACTTCTCCGCTAGCATAGCACCAAACATGGAGAAAGGCATTCCCAGCCTCCCAGCCGCTCCGCAGAGCTCTGAAGATGGCAGCAGCTGCCTGACAGGAGGTTTCTCCACCTGCAAGACAAAGCCACCCCTGCAAGGAGACAGCGCAGCCAAAGCTGCTCTCACCTCTGGCGGCGTGGTGCTCTTGGAGTAGTACTGGCATCGTCCTGCATACAGCGGCCGCAGGTCCTGCCGATGGAAAAGCACCAGAATTAGCACCACATTAAAACCAAAATCTGCTGCCCAGCTGGGCTAGGGAAGCAGGCCAGGCTTTGGAGAGGCTCCTGCCTCAGGACCCACCCACGGCAGCCCCCCCAAGCCCCAGATAGTTTTTAGCTCTGGTCCTTTGAGGCACATATCTGTGGCAGCTAACATGGGAGCAGCGGGCTCTTAAGCCAGCCTCACCTGGGTGATGGCAGCCACCCTGAGCTGAATTATTCATTCCTTTTTTCCCCAGATGCATCCCAGGGACACCTGACATGTTTCCAAGGGTTCTTCATGCTGAATCATAATGCTTTATCATTAAATTAGCGGGAAATCTGCCTTTCTGGGCTCCTGAGTGAATGGTGGGAAAGGATGATGGGTGGCTCAGCCTGCAAACACGCGTTAATGCCTCGCTTAGGGACAGCCTGCTCCCCGGCCAGACCTGCAGAGAAAGCAATGCCAGATTTCCCTTCGGGGCAGGAAGGGTGGTGGCAGCTCCTTTGCCTTGTGCACGCTGGCTGATGTGCTGTAGGGACAAACCCATGCCCAGGACCCTCCCTGCGGGCAGCCGGGCCCGCTCTCTGGGTGTCACCCAGCGCGCCCAGTGGCAGGGCCACGGTGGGAACGCTATGTGCTCAGGTGGCAGGAGCACGTCTCCGGCCAGACAGTGACATTCTTGCACTGTTAGGGGAGGCCGAAAGCACACCCATTAATCACGAGACAGAAACCAGAGCCCTCGTCACCTCAGCCACACGGCCCCTGCTGCAGACGCACAGGCATCCCAGCGACTGGCAGGACCAAGTGCCAGCTCACGCCGTCACCCAGCCCACGAGGTCAGCGCCCCAAATCACGCAGCTGGCCTGTGGGCTCAGGCTCCAGAGGCTCTGTCAAAGCTTCACAAGCCCCTGAGAGGGTTTATCAAAGCTTCACGAGCCCCTGAGAGGTGGGCAGAGGTGGTCAAGAGTTGCTCATCATATCCCGACAGACTGAGACCTATCGCTGCTGTGTGCTCTGCCAGCAAATCCTGCCATCCCAACGTCTCTCTACCACTTGGATGCTCAGAGGCAGAAAGGGGAGTCTGCATTACAAGGCAGAATAAAGAGCCAGCTGACATGTGGAGTTTCCATTTCATGGTAACTGTGACAGTCTGAAATTGCTTCCCACTCTGATTGCAAATAAACTCTAAGCGTGTCTTTTTAATCCCATTTTGACAAAAATTAAAACCAAACAAAAACAAAATCATCGAATGTCAAAGTTGCAGTAAAAAAAAATCTGTTTGCAGTTACAAATTTCAATTTAAAACTTCAAATGAAATCACGTTTGTTTGGTTTTTTTATATCCTAACAGCTGAAGTTTTTGCATGTCCTGCTGTACTACTGACTGGTCATGCCAGCAGCAGCTCATATTGGTTTTTAAGTCATCAAATAGAAACTTAGAGCCCAGTGAGTGCTTCCTGTTTGGACTGCACCCCCTCAATGAGCTTCGTATCAAATTGCTTCCCTCTACTAGAGCATACACTGATTCAATCAGCATTAGGAATGACCACTACAAGCATGTAAAATAAGACTAATGCTACTCCTCGTATATTATCACTTGGCACTAGCTGTAATTCACATTACGCCTTACACATTTCAGTCTCAGTAAGCACACAAAGCACAAAAGAACTAAAGCAAACTTTCCAGGTCTTAATGCTTAATGTGCGTTTCAAAATATTTTTTGTAAAGCCAACACATTTTTCTAAATTTTGTAATTTAAACCAGCATTCAGCACCTGACATGTATTTACAGAGCTCGATGCAGTCTGTTGTGGCGTGTGGACACATCACCTCTTTTCCTCGAGTAAAAGGACGGCAGGCCCCGTATTTTCCTGGAAGCACTTACTATGTGTCTGGCAGCAAAGACGCCATCTACTATGGCACAGCAGAACGCAGCAATGACACCAAAGCTGATGAAGACAATCGATGCGACCAGCTGAGAAAGGAAAACAAAGCAAAGTATGATCTGCCTCGCCACAACCAAACGCTTCGTGCCCGCTCCACAAGAATACAGAAACCACAGTCAATAAGCCCTCGAGCAATCAATGACCCAAACATTTGCCCGGGCTGCACAGACTGGTCTCATTGAAGTCGATGGGATCCATGTCTCAGAGGAGAGCCTGTTCTCATGCAGAGGTAGAGGCAACACAGTAGGAGCAGCAGCGCTGTGCCAGACAGGTTCTCTGGGGACGTGATATTGTAATGCAAGTTTTTCCATGACACCAAAGTGCTAAACTTAGGCTGGGGATACACCTCCTCTTCTGGCTGCTGCTGTCCTTAACTCTTCCCTGCAGAGAAAGGAGGGATTTCTTCTCCCCCACCCCAAAGAGCTGCAGACAAGGTGCTCCTGGGAACACCGCTCAGGCCATTTCAGCCCACAGTGGAATCTGCTGAAGCCAGCAAAGGCCACAGGACCTCAGTGACTGTACTGGCTGGCACAACAAATGGCTGAGGGCTGCAGCTTCTTCAGCTGGCAAGGAGGGGTGCGTGCACTGCCTCTGTACCCCATGCCAGGTGAGTGCCAGAACAGCCCCCTCTGGCTTGGAGGGGCTGCAAGGAGTCAGCCACAGCCATGTCGCACCCCGTGTTGTGCTGGGATGGAGAGACACCGAGCAGGGAGATCACCGAAAGCAGGGGGGCACCGAGGGGCAAGACAAGCATTTTGTCAGTATTAGCATTTGCCCTCCAGACTAAGCAGCCTACCAGACAGGTTCACACACTTGGGAACGGCAGCATTTCCATTTAAAGAACTGAAAGCTTTGGTGAGTTTTTCCCCAGTGGTTTTTCACTCCAGAGGTTGTAGTCTTCAAGTGCTGCTTGCTAAAAGCTGCTTCTCCACAAGTACAGAGGTGATTCTGGTAATTAGGAGCTCTGAGCAACATTAAAAATGATTAATAATACACACGCAAAAGTAACAACTAGCCTGGCCAGCACTGACAAATACCTCAGGTCTCTGGGCATGGATGGGGATGTTTGTTTTAAAGCCTAGCTGTTAAGTAATACTTAACTTGAAAAACTCAGTTCTTGGCACTGCTTAAAGAGCCAGTTCTCAGGAGAACAAACCAAAACCCTTGACAAGCACAAGCCAGAAAGGATCCTATATGTATTCTTTAAGTATCTTGGAATTTTCAGGTAAGTCACACTGGTTTTATTCTGTGAAAGCAGTGCCAACAAAGAGCAGACACCCCTACTTCTCTCCCACTGCTGCAGCCTCTCCAGCCAGTCGTTTGGTGATCCTGAAGGAAGAGGAGTCATTTCTCTATCTCAAACACCTTTTCTCTCTCCTAGAGTCTGAAGCGGTTTTCAGGGAGACCACAAAAATCCCTGAAGGCCTGAGGGCAGGCAGGGTGCCCCCTCCCCACCCAAGCTGGTAAACAGCCACCACCCAAGAACCTGAACAGAACAAGACAATGTGGAATCCACAGGTGGTGATACATCTCTCTATCCCTATATCTTTTTCCTTTATTTGGAACGTATGTGCTTTTACCAAGCCTCTAATAATTCCTCAGCAAATTATCAGTAAAAGTTTAACCCTGCTAAAACCCTGAAAGGCTCCTATTGTCTTGTCCTCCAATCCAGACCTTCGAACAATCCTATTTCTTCCCCAGCCAAATGGGATGAGACATCATCCTGGACACACAAGCATGCTTCCAAGACTTGCACTGCCCCATTGCAAAGAGAAACTGTGGTGGTAGGCAGAGCAGACTAAGATTAATCCAATTGCTGTAAAAACAAGTCACTGTCACCAGTAACAAGCTGCTGCTGGAATTAGATGCCCCAATGAGCCTGCCGATGGTAGCAAGTGACAAGTTTTCCAGGGTCAGGACCCCATTTCTGTTTGCTGTAAACACCAGCAATTCCTCCCCACTTGGACCCGCTCCATCTCCACACCTGGAGCACAACTTGGACCATCACTCACAACGGTCACGCTCCTCTGCCCTAACCAGTGAGAGCACAAAATGGGGGAAACCACAGCTTCGTACAATCTCAGTGGAAGGAATGTTTTTTATGGCTTAGGTTATTCTGTAGTAAGTTTCCCTCTGTACTTTCCTTCATTGCATGCACACACAAAGGAGGATGTTCTCCCTAAAAAGCACGAGCACTGGAGATGGTAACTGAGCCAAAACCTAAGTATATACAATTGGGTTATTTGTCTGTTGGCCCCCCTCTTGCAGACAGGAGCTGTTAATGTGGTTATTTCAAATGACGCAAGGTTAATGATGAGACTTTCATAACAGCCCCACTAGGATCTGAGGATCTGGTGTCAGAAATGGGTTTGCTAACTTCACATACCCCCAGTTTCCTCTCTGAGCTGGAGAAAAAGAAGCCTGAAAAACAAACACTGAGAATTTATGAGAAAGATAATAAAACGGCAAATTAAAGTATAAAAGGGCATTTTAAAAATCGCGTGGTTTTCAACTAATCTTATGATTTGTCAAGAAGATTTTTGATTCAGAGTTGACAATACTGTTACTATAACAAGAAAAAGATATTGGCTCTTCAGGTAGCTGTCACTGATGTCAGTTACATGGAGCCGAACTTGCACAAGAAAAGACAAACTGATTTTGGATAAAGTAGGAACTATAAAATAGGAGCTTTCTGGTCTGAAGTCTCCTTCAGGCCACCTCCCAGCGATACGCGGGCTGCAAAGCTGCTGGCAACTCCTTTTGCATGGCATGGGTGACTGTCAGAAAGCTGCATAAAATGCTGACTCCTCACTTGAAAACTGCTGCCCCCGAGGAACAAGCTCTGCTGAAAGCTCTCCCTTACTCTGACAAGCCAGAGGAGCAGCCACATGGCAGGGAAGCCAGCGTGCCAAGGTGGGAGAAATGAGAGCCATCTATTTCTGCCAGCAGGCGGGGCAGAATTAAGTTTCAGGTTAGTTCTCCCTTTGGCCATGTTGGCACACTCGACTCCTCGTGCCCCCCCAGCCAGCTCATGGAGAGAAACATGCACAGGAACACAGCTATAAAAGTTGCTTTTAGCTCGTCCTGCCCTCACTGAGGAGAGACTGAGTAATGAGCAATGCAGACAGCCTTCTAGTAAATTAGGACACCAAGGAAGTCCATAAAAAAATAAAACCATCTTGCACTTCCAGTGGTATTAAGGAAACACGTAATGGGTTCAAGTGCCACTGTAAAAGTAAGTGCCCCTGGGTAAAGAGGAAACATGAATAAAGTATGGGGACAATGAGTGGCAGCAACTCCGCGTCCTCTGCAGTCAGAGCAGGTTCACGTTAGCCTGCAAACTGAGGTGGCAGTGATGCAATCCTTGCAAAGCTGGGTCACACATGCTTTTTAGGACACAAAATGACAGAGAAATGAGAAGAACAGACACCTGCTACCCAGGGCTCTTTGGAATAAACAACCAAGCCAGGTCAGAGCCACGCTGTCATTTACGAGCAGCCCTGTGAACATGGCACTGGTATAATATGATGCTTGCTCAACCAGGCTCTGATCCGCTTTTAATACACGATGAGCAAGAGGCTTGGAAAGCTGCAAGGACAGAAGGAGCGGGACATGTTGCTCTCACATAGCTGGGGCAAGAATAACAAATAGCCACCAGGAAACCCACCTACCCTGAGCCCTGTAGGAAAGGAAGGTTTCCTCTCCTGCAGGGTCTGTCCCATCCTCTCCCTGCTGCCAGGGCTGTGCTCTGGGGGGAGGATGCTGCTTGCAAAGCAAAGGGCAGCCCAGCCTCTGACTTAGCACAAGCAGGAATTTCTCCAGATCCCCTTCTGCCTTTGTCAGCAGCACATGGTGCTAAGCAAGTCCACAGGCCTCTCTGCAAAGGCAGCTCCATCACTGCAAAAGCAGGCAGTGGTGGTGGGCGCACAGGACGGGCAGCTGCAGCACGGTCCCCCCGTGCCACCTCACATGAGGAAGGCTGGAAAGACCCCGCTGCCAGGGCCTGGGGCAGCCATTGGGAGGGACACTGCAGCTGCTGACATCTCCAAGCACCTCCAGGCACAGGTGGGAAGAGGAGGAGGTTGTGAAACAGACCCTGCAAGACACCCTTAGGGGACATCAGAGACCCAGCCAAGACAGGCCTTTCTGCTGGGCCCTCTAGAGGCTTTCGCCTCCAGTCTCTGGGTTGGCTGTTTCACCACGTGCTTGATCTTCCTCTCTATCCTTTGCTTAGAATAGAAAGCCACCGAAAGCAATTTTTGCAGAGCTTCAAGCCTCTAGGAATTTATTTTAAAAGATTTAAAATAACTGTATTGTACCTAAACTATTTCTATTCTGTGCCACATACTGTGACAGCTCAAATGAAAAAGCGCTGGGAGTGAGTCCACGAAGCACTGAGTATCCTAAAAATGCCAAACACTATTTTGAGCCCTTGAAAATTCCCACTGAGTTCAATGAGACTGTGTATAGTCACTGTGCGCTTCCTCAAGCATTTTTTTAAAATTTAAAAAAGTGTCTGGGTTAACAGCCCTGTTCTCCTGGGCTGCCAAGAACCATCCACAGTTCTCAAGAGGCATGCAACTCTAGCCTGGAAGGGTTAGGAAAACCAGTAACACTCTTTACATACAAAATTCAAGTTACTGTCACTTTTTTTTTCTTGAAAGTCTACATAGTGAACTTACCATTTGCCTTTTGTTTTCTATCAAGTTTGATCCAATTATTCCAAGAAACGACCCAAAACCAAGCTGAAAGACAACATATTGTTAGCATTTAGATCAGGAAGACACCCAACATATTTCACATACAGACAGAGCACAATTAAATCCAGAAGCAGCAAAAGAACACATTGATGCGTGAGCACTCTTCCCTCAGCAAGGAAATCAATGGAGTCTGTCACTAGTTAGAACTGTCAAGTGTATCCCTCATGTGACACTAAAAGGTGTGTAAAAACCAAAAGGATGAATTCTGACCTCCCTGGTGATGCTGAGAAATGGGTGGTGGATGAGGATGTGCACTGCTGTCTTGGAACAACCCTGCCAACATTCAGCAGTCCTCAGATGCAAACCTAGCAGGACGTCACTAGCATTTGCAGGACCAGGCTCTAGTAACCTCACCAAGGATGCGAGCTATCACCTAAGTTTTCAGCTCAGAGTCCCTTGATGTGAAGCATGAAATAAGGGAGAGCTCATACTCACGAAGACTCAGCAGTTTCTCTCCACCTGCTACCACTCCCTCACTTCCAGGGGTGAAGAGTCATCAACCAGTGTCTTTCTTTCACCAAAAGAGCCCACAGCAGTCCAGCCAACAGAATGAGCTACTCCAGCAAAAGCATATTTTCTTGCTGCTGTAACTGACAACCCTGGTTTTATTTCAGCTCAGTGAAGTCAGTTAGGAGTGCAGTGTCCTACCACCTTTCTCTATAGCCTTAAGCTATTTAACTACACTAAAGAAGTTTCTAGGACACAGTATGCCTCAACCAAGCTAAAAACAGGGAACTGAGGACTACAGGGGAAGATCCAGACGTACTTCTGTAAGGGTCATAACTAGAAAGGTCTTTGATCAGTGCGTAGCACACACAACCCTGCTTCTCTTGGTCGGCAAAGAGAAATGCTGGGAAGTCCTACAGCTGCCATTGCTTGTACTCAGCAGGCTACAAATCCATTCAGTAGATGAGGAGGGCAGTGAAGATCTGGGTGAGAAAGCTAAATAACTGGCCAGATCCTAAGGAAGCAAAGTAAGGCACAAAACAAGCTGCAGTGACTCAAGAATGGGTCAAGCAACCTGAAATCGGTATTTTAAGATCCAGGAATGGAAAGGAGTGGTTTAACAAATCCAGTATTAACAAGGAGGGGCATAAGTAGAGATTAGCAGGCAGAAACGTGACAAAAAGTTGGTGTTAAAACTTACCCTGCTCTGCTTAAGCCCTGTAACATTTGGTGCTGGTGCCAAAGGCAGCAAGGAGTGCTGTCTCCAACAGCAGGGGATTAAAGCAGAGCAGCTGACCTAGCTACTGCTTCCCAGCTGTCTGTGCTGCACTCTGAGCTCTCAGAGTGGACCCACATTGGGCTCCAAAGGAACCAGCCACCATGGTATGAAGCACAGCAGGAGGGCAGGCACTTAAAGGGAAGAGAGCCAGGGCGTGGCTGAACTGCCCCAAACAGATCTGCTGATGTTTCTGGGCTGATCTTTTATTATTTTATTCAGCTTGGGAAAACAAAAACCCCCAGCTTTCCCATGTAAGAAGAGTCTTAAAATTCAATTTCAAGCCCCAAACCTGAGGGATCCAGACATTAACAGTGACTTGGATCCAGCTAATATTTTCAGTCTGGTGATATTTAGCAGCAAAGAGGATGTCTGGCAATACACACCTAAGGCAAACATTCAAGAAAACCCTTTTGTACCCTTTAAACTTGATCTGACACGTTTAAGAGAAGTGCACATGGCATTTCAGAGCAGCCCCAAACCGAAGTGTGAGAGACTTGAGATAATTTAAGATAATTAAAAAAGAAAAAATCAGAGTGACTGAGTACATCCAATGGGCAAAGATCAAATAAGTTGGTAGATTCTCATCCTGCATTAATGGGAAAAACAGCAGTTCTTCATCAGAGCCCTTAGTAATCTGCATTAATTGCATCACTGTTATTTGCTGGTGGATAGGATCCCCCAAGGACGTCTGTCTGGAAGGAGGACAGGGTACAAATGAACGTGCTTTTCCAGAAGAATGCCCCAGGCCAACTTCCTTGACAAGGAGCCATTACAGAAAAGGTTTTTCACTCAAAGCCTAAGAAAGGTCAATCATTTACACTGATGCCAGAAGCTGTTATAACTTGGAGAGTGCATTTGTACCACATGGATGGCCTTTAACAAGGCAACACAGAGGAGAGGCTTCTTATAAGCCTTGTTCTGCCTTCAGAGGCGCTGTCCCATTCCTCAATCCGGCTGTCTTGCACAGAGCTGTGCCACATCTGGCTGCCTCTGCAGCTGCTGGACGCCCCTCTTCCACTGTACAAAGCGAAAGAGTTCTTGGAGTTCATAGCTGAGAAGTCTTGAAGAACATTTTTCTTGAAGATTCACAAAAGAGATGGAAGGAACTTGTGAGTTATTACTTTAAAAAGATGCAGGATTTTTAAGCTAACCTCTCAACCTGTGATCCCCACTCCCATAAGGGTAATTGCCCTCTGTACCTGATGATTACTCCTGCTTGCTGAGCATCACTGTTCTAATCTGGGCTTCCCAGGCCCACATCAGTCAGTCAGCCACAGGTGATGCTATCTCCCATGGAGGCACAGCTGAGGTGTTCACAGAAGTAGCTGTGAAGGTACCAGTGGTCAGGGTGGCAGTGAAGGCAGCCTGGGTACGGGACACGTCCTTGTGCCCTCTGCTTCAGCTCCTCCAGCTGTGTCAGTGAGGAACTGCTCTGTTTGTGAAAAAAAAAAACAAAACCCCGCTGACGCATGGAAGGTCTCTAGTGCCTGCTTCAGTCCTTCCTCAGGAGCAGAGGCCTAGGAAGGTGATTTCCTCACAGACACTTCCTTCCATACCCAACACAGGCGACCCAAAGGAGGAGCATTAGGCCTGGGGGCTAGGAGGCACCCTGGCGGCCAAATGGCACAGTACAGATCTACTTTTAAAGGAGCCAGTGCCAGCCAGGTGACAGTGACAGCACATATGTGGAGCCATCACACCCAGTGTAGCTGCACGTCCACCCAGATCACCACAGGGCTGCTGTGCGACCACAGATGGAGCCTGCTGCTTCGTCTACTCGCACACGTCAGGGCCCTAGGCTGAGGAGCACAAAGCTAGACCAAAACAGAGCTTTGGGGCTCTCTCTTTTCCTCGCTGACACAGAGTAACAGCGCCAGCAATGCGGTGGAGACATGTGTGGGCCTAACGTTGGTGTGAAGCTGTGGGTGACACGACTTCTGTGGAGCTGCTGCCTGTGGACGTCATCTGCCCAGGGACACCTCACCAATGCCCTTTCAGCACAGCAAAGGGAGAGATCCCATCTTGTTACAAAACATCAGCTATTTTAAGTACCTGCTGAGGCACCCAGCAGCAAACGGGAATGCTTTCCTGCTCAGGAGACCAGCGAGGTGGTTGTGCATTTCCACAGCTTAGTGGACTGCAAGAGGGAATTTGGTGACAGGCCTACAGACACAATCAGGGGGTCTCCAAATAAAGCGAGTGACTTGACACCCTTCTCAAGTACAGGAATTCATGAAGCCCTTGAGCAGATCGAATCTCACAAAACATGTAAGCGGTGCTGACGTTGCCGGAGAATAAATAGCAAGGGAGATGTCACAGGGACGC
Organism: Cygnus olor; assembly: GCF_009769625.2. Lineage (NCBI taxonomy): Eukaryota > Metazoa > Chordata > Aves > Anseriformes > Anatidae > Cygnus > Cygnus olor. Next base: position 21,383,518 of record NC_049181.1, on the reverse strand, counting down.
AAACACCAGGCTCCACCATCTGCAGCAGTCTGGGGGACCTGCTCTGAGGCACAAGGTCCAGCTCGGGCTGACAGCATAGGCTTAGCGCGGAGAGCTGGAAGCCAGATCGTCGCCCTTCTCGACACCTTTCCTCGATAGTTCTCTTTTAAAAAGATCAGGTCTAAAAGCAGAGTTACTTGCATGAGCCAGAAAACTGATCCTAAATCAAAGAGACCAAATGCTGTCTGTAATAACGTTCCACACAAATGGCTGCAAAGGGGATTTCTTCACTCACAGAAGAGCTTGTCCACAGGGAAGTAAAAACCTCCCAGAGATCAGCAGTGCATGGTAAATAAATCAGATAGCAATAAGGCAAGAACAACTCTCCCCCTAGTAATCTGACCTGGCTTTAAACCTCCAACTTTGGGGCTCCAAACCTAAGCACGCAGCAGCCTTTGGCTGTTACACCAGGAGCCTCTAGCTCAAGGGCTGCAGTTGTGCTCAGCTCCTAAGAAATGGATTTAGCTGCAGCTCAGTCTTTTTTGTTCTCCTGTACAAGCATGCCTTAGACATCGGGACAGCCCAGCACACGCTTTCCAGCTCATGCTGGACCTCTTTTTGGGCAGCACCACAAAGTGCACACATGTGGTTCTGGGCCAGGAGGTGCACAATGTGCTCTCCCCACATGCTTCTGCAGATGGTTGTGCATCTACTGGCAGGAAGGCTGGGCACCAGTGGTCTTCCCTAAATTAAGCAATTTGAAGATCATCCTTCCCCATTCTCATTTGTTGGTTTAAAAAATAAAAATTAAAAAAAAAAAAATCGATGTGCTAGCCGCTTTGATATGTATGCTTCCCTGGCAAATTGCCAAAGCTATTGCCAGCGTGGTTCTCCATTCAGACTCCCAACCATTAAACACTTCTGCACGTGAACTTTTTGACCATGAGTTCATATGAACAGTATTTCGCTTTTGGACTCCATTATCTTTGTAGGTCCCTTTCAGCTGAACTAGTCTATCCTAAAACCCAGTCTCTCAGCTGTTGTTAGCACCTCTGGTCCTTCTCCTCACTTATGGCTGGGGTTAATCTGATGCATGCAAACAAGTTCTTGCGTTGCTTTGACTGACGTCACACCTATTTATCTGTCTCACTGTTAGATCAAAAGCATGTAATTACCTAAGCTCAGGGGAAACTGTCACTTGACTGGATGGGATTTTTGCATGGGAATGAGCAGCAGGTGCAAAATAATAATAAAACAAACAAATCAAATTGCAATGAAGTAGCTGAGCATACGTTAATATTCAGGACAAGATCACCCTTTACAACATTTGCAGCATCACAAGGGACTTTGTAGGCAATAAGTTTTCTAGACCTACCTAGGAGTTCTATACTTACAATAACCCCTGGGTAATAACCTCCAACAGTCACATTTTGGGTTCTTGTTGTAGCAGCTAGGCCCACCGTTAGAATTAATACTGACACAATGAGGAGAGTCACAGTTACGTAGAGGGAATTTCTTTTTCTTCTATTGAACGACCCTAAAAACACACATACACAACAGAATTTGCTAATTCCATCTGGGGACGGTCACGGTATCGCAAAATTCTCCTCCCACCACCAACCACATAACAGTGAATTTCCTTTCTGGTAAGGTGAGAATATCTTTGGTTTTGGCTGTCTCTTTTCACCTTCACTAACATGCTTTATCAACTGCTAACTAGGGCATCTGAATTCACATCTGTTTATCATTGCTAGGATATGGATGAAGAGAGCCTTAAGAACTGTAACTTGGCAAAGCTCACCTGGATACAACAAAGCTTTCCAGTCCCTTCCAGTCTGGGACAATCAAGCTAATGAGAAATACTACCATTAGGTATTCTTTTCTGATATGTCTGCTTACATCGAGCCAAGTATCCACACTCTACACCACCTGTTTTGAAGGGGGAAATCTTCACTGTAAACATATCAGAAGGCATCCACAATTTTCCATATAAATGAGACATCACCAGTAACAGCCACTTCTCCTGTGGTATCATCCTCTACTTTCAGCAAGGACCAGGTATTTTTAGATGTTTGAATAATGAATTTGTGGGTTAAGGAAACTCATATACAGCTGCCTAATTCTTTTTTTTTTTTTAAATGTATTTATAGATCTCCCAAACAAACATAAATATAAAATAGTGATCCCATCAGCCAAGAGGAAAGCTGGCTGCCATCTTACGCTCAGCAAAATCTTTAGGGGTGTTTGTTCAGTGTGTATTCTGCAATCTTTAAATCACTTTGTGGAACAATCCTTTTGATTATATTTCATGCATTATGTAAACACAACCCATCGCAAGCGAGCAGCTGGCAGGATAACAGGCTGTAATGGTCCCCTGCCGGCCCTGGGGCTGTGCCTGCTCCCTGCGGCTGCTGGGACCACTCCAAATCCCATCCCTGCAGCCCGGGGCTCTCCGAAGCACCCAGGGAGCAGGCAGAGGCATTCCCCACTCCAGAGGCTCCCAAGTGGTGTGCACACCACGAGCAGTTTGCAAGGTATTTCAAAGCAGGGCAGGAACGCACCCCAGGAGCAAGGGGCTGCTTCTACCATGGAGCATGTTCCCTAGAGAAAACATGTCCTGGGTTTGGCTGGGATAGAGTTAACTTTCTTCCTAGGAGCTGATGTAGTGCTGTGTTTTGGATTTAGGAGGAAAATACCAGCTCCTAAGAAGAAAATTAACTCCATCCCAGCCAAAACCAGGACAAAACCACCCCTGGGAGCCTCCATCTGAGGTGAGCAGGGCACTCTGGCAGCTTGCATGTGGTAGAAAAAACAGCCGCAGAAAGGAACTGCTAACCCAACGGGCTGACAGGACTTGGCCAAGCCAAACACCACTGTCCTGCCCAAATTCTCCAAAGGTAAATGCACTTCAGGCCTCGCAAGGCAGCTTGCTATCTTGACGATGGATGTTCCAGACCGTAAAGAAGGGCCTGCACCTTCTTCAGGGTCTGCAAATTTTTGCAGCAAAGCTAAAGAGATCTTCTGTGTTCACCACAACAGCTACATGGACACACATTGGTACAAACCACTTCCTTCCTCTGTAGGGACAGCTCTCCCCCTGTCAAGCACAGACCCCACCACCAGCCACAGCACATCCTCACCGAGCTGGTCCATGCTCTGTGGTGGCACAGCCACGATCAGCTCCAGGCTGAACCATCACATCCACAAAAAGCAGATGAGCTCAAAACCACAGCCGAGTCCTGAGCAGGCTTACCACCCCACAACAAGGAGATAAAAGGCAGGAGGAGTTTGTAGGGAAAAACAGTGTCCTTTTTGACTTGCTAGCATCTCTGGAAGGAAAGCTCGTCTCCTGCTTGTGCCCTTGGGCACAGCTGTAACTGCAGTACTGGGACATCACAAGGTCCAAAAGCAAGAGATCTGACAAGTGGTTAGTCAGTTCTTAGCTGGAGTGAATATCTAGACAGGTGCTAGTTCCAAATAAAACACAGATTTCAAATAACTGCTAAAGCATCCCTAGGGCCCAGGCTGGATCTTTTATCAGCACTCTCCTTTTATTCTCCTAGATCTGCCAAATAAGCTAATAATATAAAATCTAGACTTTTAAGTGTTTAAAATCCATCAAGATACCAGGCCATTCTGAACGTACTGCCTCCCAAATACCAGAGCTTGTGCAACGCTCCAGTTCCAATGTCATCCTTTCAATGCAAGCATCACAGAAATGTCATGAAATACCAAACCACTGGGACTAAAGGTTCAGCTGAACAAAAAGCTTCAGGAAGGGGGGGAGCAAGTTGCTACCTTTTACAGAGCTTAGTTCTGAATGGAAGGAGGGAAGAACCTGTCTTGCTTAAACACACAGTAGGTCACCAACCTTCTGATCACCACTATAGCTTGGCTGGTAAATGAGAACTAGAACAGCCATACGTTCCTCACACAGCTTAAACTCTTTAGGGTTAGGCTGTGTGGGTGTGCAGATGCTTGTCTGCCTGTCAAACAGCCCTGCAGAGCCAGCCTGAATACAGCAGGGCATACACATGGAGCTACACACCGGTCCTTCTGCATGTCCCATTATCGATCCTTCAAAAAGTCACAATGAAAAATGGCAAAATATGCCATCTTCCTCAAAACCAGAGTATTCTGTAGTAACTTTTCTTCAAGAAAATGCTCTAAAACAAGAAGCTTGAAACATCATATATGCACTTGGAACTTGTTTCACAACCCTGCTCCCCACATTCGCATTTCTCTATTGTTTCCCAGCTCACAATTGACACACGCTAACATGCGATAGAGTGAAACAAAAGGTTTCCAATCAAAAAACTTCTGAAATCTAAATATGCCTTAACAAGAGAGGGGAAAAAAAAGCCAAATGCTTTAATCCCAGGTCTGAAGAAAAACCACCATAACCTTTTAATTTGAAATCTCACGGATAATGCGATCATCTCCACTTCATCTCTGTTCTAGGACACTAACGTCATTGTTCCTTTCTCTGAAAAGCTTCTTTGTTACACGTACATTGATAAAGTGGTTTTGTACTTCCAGAAGGATGCCTGCAGCTGCTTCAGCGGCCCCGGGGCTCGTAAACAGCATGCCCGCTGATGGCTGCCCTGGCTAAATCACCCATCAGGACATTAATTTTTGCTGCAAAATTCCCCAGCAGCTCGGCTGTTTTCCTCTTTACTACTGAACCCAGTGCAGCTTTACGTGCAGGAGAGCAAAGCGAAGCCACGAGCACTGCGCAGCTTTGCCATCTCTCCTTTTAAAAGGCAGTAACAGCCTTTTCTCTGTGATTTATCCAGACCAGATACCTCTGTGATTTATCCAGATACCTCTGAACTTGCCGTGTTTAGAGGTATCTTGCAGTGTGAGCATATGAGGCAGCTTACGTTTAAGTCTGTGAGGCAGATGTAAAGAAATTAGCGCTGCGTATCACCTATTTCTTTCACTGGAACGGCACTCGAAATGCATTCAGGCTTCACTAAGACCATTTTTACATTAAGCCCCAGAAACGTCCTCAGCACAACAGCCACAAGCCCACCACCAACCGGGGTGTCAGCAGGGCGAGCCCCCTACCAAACCAGGGCGGTTTTCTGCAGACTGCTGCAGAAGTTCGGAGTGACAGCTACCTTCGTGTGGCCCCGATGGGCTCCAGCTCCTGCCCCCGGGCACAGCGCCGACTTCTCTCGGCGAGAGGGGGGACGAGCGGGCAGCGGGGCAGCCCCCAGTAGCCCCCGGTCCCCTGCAGCCCCCGGCCCCGCCGCCCAACATGGCCGCGCCGCCCCCGGCCCCGGCCCCGCTTACCCACGGAGTCGGGCAGGGCGATGCCGCCCGGCCGCTGCTGAGTCAGGGCCTGCCGCATGCTGCCCGCCGGGCCCCGGCCCCGGCCCCGGCCCCGGCCCGGGCAGCGGCTCCGCGGCGCCTGCGCGCAACGGCTGAGGCGGCTGCGGAGCCGGGGGCGGGCTCGGAGCTTGGTGGGGGCCGGGCCGGGGCCTCGCTGTGGGGCCCTGAGGGTATTGTGGGCTCCGTGCGACGCCCGAAATCCCACCCGGGAGCCCGAGCTCTGAGCTGAGGGACCCCTCGCAGAGGCGGGCCGGTTCGCTGTGGGGCTCGGCTCGGCCCCTTTAGGAGCACCCCCCCGAGCCGTGAAGCCCCGTGGCAGCCCCAATATCACCAGGGGAGAAGGGGAGGGGCATTACAGACACACACCCTAATTCCCCGCCAGAATTACAGCTCGGCCCCCACAGCCGTTAGCACATTTTGGGGTGCGGTGGGGTGTTTCTGCCCAGGGGGTTATTTTGGGGACAGGAGGGCTGAAAGTGCTGCACTGTAGCCTAGTTGTCCCGCAGTGCTCGGCCCCCTGCACTCACCAGTGGCACACCACAAAATTCAGGGCTGGGGCTGCCCTGCCTCATCCTCCCCGCTCCCCACATCGCTCCCCTGGCCTCTCTGCACCCCACCAGCTCCCCCCCATCTCAATGCCCTGCTGCTTTGGGTGCTCCCATCCTTTGCCAAACGTACCTGCCCTCCCCACCCACACGGGGCAATGGTGAATCCAGTACAATCAGAGACAGACTTGGGCACCTCCAGCCCCTGTCCCCCCGTGTTTTGGTGCAGATTTTTACTTCCCAGTGCTCCGGTTTCCCTGCAGTGCCTGATGTTGCCCAGGCCCCATCCTGAGAGGCCCCACGAGCACCTCATGTCCCCGGCTGAGGAGCCGGGGCAGGCCCTCAGCCTCTGTTTTCCACATCGTGTCTGTAAAATGGGGATAAAAGCATCTTCCCAGCAGGCTTTGTAATTGCTTGTAAATCATTTTTAATGCCCTGGGCTGAGAGGCGCTAAGTGCAAATCATGTAATTATTTCAAGCCAAATCATATTTCATCAAGTTAAAAGAAACTAATCCTATCCCTACTTCAAAAACCCACACTTTTATTGGATAAGAGCCTAATTACCAGCCTCTCCCGGGAGCAAAGAGAAAGCACACACTGACAGCGGTGCAAGAGGCGAGCTACAAATGCCCAGATCAATTAATGGCAAAGAACGCTTTGCCTCCAGAGAAAGCAGCAGTTATTTACCTTGGATGAACCAGCACAGCCCCACGCACACCGATGCAGGGGCGTGCGTGTGCTCACAGGGAGCTGCGTGCGCCCCAAGTCCCACAGGCCCAGTGGAGCACCTGTGCCCCATCCCAGCTCCATCCTGCACAGGCTCTGGTACCATGCTAGCCCCACCGTGTGCCCAGTGGCAGACATGGGGCAGCCCGGGGCCGTTGCCAGATCCTGCTCCTTCCTGCTGGGCACATTTGCTAGCGCCGTCAGGGAGCAGCTCTCGGCCACGTGCGGGAAAGGAGGTGTGAGACGGCGCTCGGCTCCTGCGGCCCTGTGACGTCCCCGTGCCTCGGTGCAAAGCCTCGGGCTGTGGCAAGGCAGCATTTCCTCACCGCTAAGCGGGACCTGAAGAAAGGAAGGTTTCTGGCTATGTTCGAACTGTGCTGGGGGTGTGAGCTGAGCTGGTGGCTGGTGCCATGCTCCAGCTCAGGCTGTTGGTGTAAAACAAACCCCACTGTTCCTCGAGAGCTGCATGGGGCACAACAGGAACAGTGGCTCTCACATAGCTCCCATGCTGCTGGAGCTACTCCAGGAGGTTCAGCAAGGCTTTTCCCCTCGTCCCCCCACTGCCCCCCACCCGCAACCCATTGCTCCCAGCATGCAGGTCCCTCACAGCCACAGGACCTTAGCACCCTGTGCCCTAACACAGCCTCCTGTGCCCATAATTCACTGACAAGGGAAAATGTTATCCTCCCCAGCACAGAGTCGCAGCAAGGCATCACTCCGGAGCATGTCCCACTGGCCATGCCTGGGGAGCAGACGCTGTGTGCCCCCAGGTGCTGCCTCGATTCAAAGGGATAAATATAAACCTGCCCCTCTGCTGCAAGAGAGGTTTTGCAAGCGTGGAGCAGGGTCCGGCAGTGACTGACAACCACATATTGACAGCAACACAGCCACCGAGAGCCCTAGTGACCGCCAAGTGTTTGTTAACAGACACCCCGTCTCCCCACGGCACAGCGCCCCGCTCCCCGTGTCGGGTGTTAGCTGCTGCTGAGGGGGCTCCAGCAGTACAGTACGCTGCGGGGCCGCTGCAAAGGGCACCAGATGGCAGGGGCCTTATGCCCGGAACGGGATTCTGTTGCGCTGAGCTCACCCCTCTTAGGAAAGCAAGTTATTTTTTGACCCGCTCCTGAACACTGAAGTCTTCTGGGTGAGTGAGCAAAAGCAGCCGTGGTTCGTCAGCCGCTACCACTGCGGGCAGGCAAAGGTCTCCCGCCCCCCTGGGCTGGGGGAGCCTCGCTCAGCTGGAGCCAGCAGCGGGGCTGGGGGCTGCAGTGGGCAGGGGGCTGTGCCCATGGACCCCACGGTGGGGACAGAGGCGCTGGGCTCAGCCCTGGGCTAACGCTCACGTTTGTCTGTTTCAGAGCCAGGGATGGAGGTGAACGCTGCCTCCCCAGGAGGCAAAAGGCCGGTAAGTGTTCGGGGGCTGCTCCAAGAGGCGAGGCAGGGGCTGCAGCCACGCAGCTCACCTCCTGGCGGGTGAAAGTGGCAGCTTTGCTTTAGGAAATGCTGATGCCCCTGCAAAATGCCAGCGCTGTGCACTGGGAGGGAAGGGAGAGGCAGCGGGGCCGGCGGTGCTGCAGCCCTGTGAGAGGCTTTCCATAAAATCCTTACGGTTGTCCCGGACTCCTGCCCTGTCCCTCCTTGCTGGCCATGCACCCTCAGCACCTGGACATCCTCACGGGAACAGCCAGTGCTGGGGGAGCTGCTCCAGGGCCCCCGCCAGCTGCCTCAGCTCCGCTCAGCCCACCCCACTGAGCCAGCAGGATGGGACCTTCACTGGGTGCTGCATCTGCAGCATGGAGCCTGTGTTCCCGTGCTACGGCTCTTTTTAGCAGGGAGGAGAGTGGGAGGAAGGAGAATTCATCCCCTTCTTCCTCCTTCTTGTCATCTTCCTCCATCAGTTGCCCCGTGCAGGTGTCCTGCCCCGCACACCCACGCCTTTCCCCCACTTCTCACTACTTTGCGCTATCTGAATGGAGCTCAATCCCCCTCGATCCGGAGGGATTTCCTAGCCAGACTTTCTGCTAAGCCGCTGGCCGCGTCCCAGGGCAATCCGCAGGCTATAAATGCATCGCTGGCCCAACAGGTGTCTGCAGCCAGCGGGTTTCCACGGCCCTTGGCACAAGGTGCCAGTGCAGCTGCTGTGGGGTCTGGCCGTGCTTGCCCGCACAGCCCCATCTCCCCGAGCCCGCTGCAAGCACGGCCAGACCCAGCCAACTGCGCCCGAGCTCAGCCTTACGGCACGGGGAGGCGATGGGCCGAGCCCAGGGCTCTGGTTTTGCATGCTTTCCATCTGGTGTCTTAGCTCAGCCCCCATTCTCCCGGCATCCAACCTCGACACTAAGCCTGCTCCTTTGGGGAAATGTGGGTTTGGGGAGAAACTCCTCCTGGTGGGCAAGCCCTGCTCTGGGGTCACCCAGCCCTGAGCTCCAAGCAAGGGCTGCACCCTGTCCCACGTTGCCGCCTGGTTTTAGAGCTTCCCCAGGTTCAAGGCATTTAGGGACAGTCGCCCTAAATCACATCTCCAGTGACTCATGGCCAGAGAGAGAGAATTTAGCGTCTGTGAGCTCCAGATAAATGCCTCTTCATCACCAGGGCCATGGCACAAAACAAACTCTCTCTGTGCCTGGGGATGCGCCTTTCCTGGGAACTTGGTGTAATTCAAAAAATAACATCACAGGGATTTCTCCAAAGACTAAACACTTGCTCGCATGCCAAGAAAAATAAAGTGGATGACCTCTTCAGTGATGCTGCCTGGTGTCATCCGCAGTAACACGGAAAATGCGCGCATGTGATAAGAGATGTGGTAGTGTGGGAACAGCCCCAGCTCGCCCAGCTTGCAGGCTTTCTTGTGGTCACGTTGACGCAGGTTAGAGAAGACAAACTTCTGTAAATGCCAGGACAAGGAGACGGCACTCAGCGTGACCGCAGTGCCATGGAAAAAAAAAAAGAACACTGGAATCTAAGTGATCATAAGTCAGAACAGCCAGAAACTGCCGCTCCTTAACTCAAGAGTGATGATGGGAAAATGGAAATTTGAAACATTTCCAGCTATTAAGTGCTTTTGCATTTATTTTTGGCCAATGAGATGCTCAGCCTGCCTGTGGGGGTTGTGTTCTGTAACTCTTCCAGGAAAATAAGGATGAAGAGAAAGTGCAGGATCCCAACACAGGGGAAGCAGAGACCAAGGCAGAGATGGGGAACAAAACTTGGGCAGACCTGGCCAGGGAGATGAAGACCTTCCTGTGGAACCCAGAAGAGAGAACCTGCCTGGGGAGAACAGCCAAGAGCTGGGGTAGGTCCTTGTTTGAGCCTCGTTTTCAGGGATTGGTGCCTTTTCTCCTTCGTGGTGGATGCACTTGCCTGCGAACATCCTCGCTAGCCTGGGTCACCGCCCCGTCCCAGCAGTGATGGGTGCACATTTCTGAGCGGGGCAATAAAAACAGCTAGTTGGGAAGGGGGAGGACAAGGAGACAAGCTAGGAAAAGTTACCTTGGTCTGGATGCCAGTGTTTATCAAGAACTCATCAGCAAAAGTTTAGAAAAAAATTAAGAGACGGAGCAAATGCAGGGGACCCCAGCTCTGTTGTGGCCTGGATCCTGCAAGTGCAAGCAGGGAGCAAGCCCTCTGCACCTGGCAAGGTGGCAGTAGTGGTGGGCCTGCAGTGAATGCTGGCCGGGCAGCCCTCCTTGCACCCCGGGAAGGTCTCATCCCTGTCCCTGTCCCTTTCCCCATCCCCCCACTGCTCCTTGGGTACAACTCTTGGGCTGGCATGGATGCGTCCCCAGCCAAGCAGTGCTGGAAGTTGCACATCTGCAGGCATGGGGAGGGCACAGCGAGGACCGGCACACGGGTATCATCTCCTGGTGCCCCACGGGTGGGCAGCGATGCCACCCCTGGTGGTGACAGCCCCATCTGCCCCATCCTGGCCCGCAGCAGGACGCAGCCCCACAGCAGTTCCCAGCCCCGTGCCTGCACACAGCTGTGTTCCCAGGCTCCCCCTGCGCTGCCGGCACGTTTCTCCTGGGAAATGTTTGGGTTAGGTTTTGCTTCGCTACGCGCCACTGGGTTTTATTCATAGGCCGTGGCCTCCTGAGACATCCTCAGCCGTCAGCCTGGCCCTGAGGAAAACAAACCCCGTGCCTGGATGTCAGGGCCGAGATGCCGGTGGTGCCGCGGGCCGGGTGATGCCGTCTGCTGCGATCCCAGTGCCTGGGTCCTCATCACAGCCAACGGGAGGTCAGGGTGGGAGCACCTTCACACAGCCCCCACCTGGGTCCTGACCCAGCTCTGGGAAGGGCTGTGCCACAAAACAGATCCAAAGGATCCATCCCCAGGGCCTGGGCAGGCAGGGAGTCCATCCGACAGCCCCGTGCCCCAAAATTCTGGTGTCAGGGTGGAGGTGGCTGCCAGCATCCCCATGGGACATGCTTGGGTTGCACTGACAGCAACATGCCCTCTCTGCTCTGCAGGCCTGATCTTACTGTTTTACTTCGTTTTTTACACGTGCCTGGCGGGGATGTTCGCCTTCTGCATGTACGTGATGCTGCTCACCCTGAGCCCCTACACACCCACCTACCGGGACCGCGTGTCTCCGCCAGGTACGTGCCCGGCCTCGGGTGCCTCTGCTGACACACACAGGGAGGCTGTGACGGAAGAGTTGGGTAGGCAGAAAGAAATATTATTAGTATTAATTATTATTAATAATAATTGTTATTAATTATTATAATTACTACTAATAATAGACTTATAATAGGAAATTTTGCAGACTAAATGTAGAGGTCTTTTTTCTTACCTTCTTTGCAAATAGACAGAGAGTCAAGGTAAGATCTTAAAGCTTCTGTTGAAGCAGAAATAAAGAACCAAAAAACTCACCAGAGATTGTCCCGAGCCAAGTCCCAGCTGCTGCAGATCCAGGCAGAGCCCTACTGGGTTTCCACCAGCTGAAGACCTGTCCCCATCTGTTGTGGGGGCCAGGCTCCAAGCCCAGTTCAGCAAAGTGCTTCTAAATGGCATCGCCCAGGGTGCTACCATGCACTGCAGCAGCAATGGTGCTGCAGCTCCCCAGCCATCAGGCTGTCTGGAGAGGACCAGACGTCTTAAATAGCCCCCATGTGAAGCCTTTGTTCAGATTATATTAATTGTTATTGTAATTACTCAATTATTCTGATTATTCTCAAAGAGGCAAGTTTAGGCATTTCATAGATGATACCCACTCATTTCATCTGCTGCCCTTTTATACCTCAGACCTTCGAAACCAAAATGCAAATCAGGAGTAGCTTTTACACTTTCTTTGGTTTGTTTTTTTTTTGGGGGGGGGAGGAATAGGGGACAATGTTCAAAACCTTCTTTCCCCATGGCAGAAGCAGCATTTCCCTGGGCTTTCATGTCAGTATGGAACAAGTGACCCCCCCCGGCCCTCTCCCTACCCACAACTGTCTGAGAGCATGGGGGTCCCTTGGCCCCTGCGTGCTGCAGGAGGATGAGGATGGGGATGATGAGGATGATAACGATGTCACTGTCTGCTTGAGAGCTGGTGCTGCTGGCCCATGCCTGTGCCCAGCCCACCTGACGTGCTCCCCAGCCCGTGGCCAGTCCCTATACCTGCTCTGACGGCGTCCATCTTGTTCTCCAGGAGTGATGATCAGGCCGTACCTGAATGGATTCACCATCGCCTTCAACATCTCCAAGCGCAGCACGTGGCAGCCATACGTGGACAGCATGCACCACTTCCTAGCAGGTGGGCGCTGGGGGGCCGTGGGGCAGAGCACTTCTGGGTGCCTCACGTCTCCTGCCTGGAAAGGGAGGATTCGTGAGGTGGTCTCAGGAGCTTCTGTGGGAGGAAACTTCCCGATCCAGGTGGGACTGCCCTTCATGTGAGGGTGCACTCAGTGATTTGATGTAAGCAGGTCTGGAGAAGCATTAATGAGTCGCTTGGTCCCCACCAGCTTATGATGACAAGGTTCAAGAGGAGAAGAACATTGAATGCATCTCGGGGCACTACTTCATCCAAGGGGGCAATGAGAGCGAAGAGAAGAAGGCCTGCCAGTTCAAGCGCTCGCTGCTGCAGAACTGCTCGGGAATCGAGGATCAAACATTTGGCTACTCCAGAGGCCAGCCCTGCATCCTGCTGAAGATGAACCGGGTACAAAAAAATCTGGTTGTCGTAATTCCTTCCTTCAGTGGATCCCAGTGGGACAGACTAAGGACTATGCGGGGACCGAAACTCATCCTGTTCTCAGGCCCAGGGAAACAGGGAATGAGAAACCCCAAACCTGCTGACTTGTACCTACCAGAAAACCTAAAAAGGAAGCACTACAAAACTCTCCAGATTTGATTTGATGAAGGGCTGGGTGCATGGCAGCACCTGTGCCAGCCTCCTAAAGTGAGCTTTAGGGCTACACCTCAGGCCCTCATTTCTTTATAATGGGTATTTTTGCAGAACCAAATTTATTAGAAAATTTCCAATATTCTGGCAGCTCAACGCATGCTGCTGGAAAAATAAAGGAGGGTGGAAAGTGAGCTGTGTGAGGAGGTGGCTGTGTTATACCAGGGGTGTTCCCAGCACCCTGCTCTGCCTCTCCTGACACATTGTGGTCTTCCTGGGCGATGCGACTGCTGTGCACAAGAGCTCTAGAAAGGGAGGCAGCACATGCTTGGCGTTGCATTTCCTACAAGCGTGAATGTCTTTTTTCTCTGCAGATCATAGGCTACCGCCCTGGCGCTGGGGTCCCCGTGAGCGTGGACTGCAAAGTGCAGGTACCGCTGCGCGCTGTGCCCTCAGCTTAGCCCAGTGCCTGCACGAGGCCCTGTGTTCCTCATGCTCCCAGCCCAAGCGAGGTGGTCTGCTGAGGGCTGCAGGGTTGACCACGAGCCTCCTGCTTCCCATCCTGGCCCTCACCCTCTCACTGCTGGTTCCCAAAGCCCCCGGAGCTAGGGGGAGAGGCTGGAGCTGCTGGCATCCACCCACAGCCCTGTCCCGGAGAGCACCCTGCAAGCCGACAGCAGCAGGAGTGACTCCCATGCAGGGCAGCAGCTGGATTGTACCCTCAGAGAGCGATAAAGAAGTAGCCAAGCACAGAGAGAGATCCATGGGCAGCAAACGCTGTAACCTTCACCTGTACCCTCCTAGCACAGTTTCGCTCTGGCTTGCTGGAACAGCCACTGGCTCACGGAGCAAACATGCCACGAGTGAGCAGCTGGCGCAGCTGAGCTGTGGTGGGGATTTGCAGGAGATTTTTGTGCTAAAGCTCCTTTGCCTTACTTATTTTGTGTCCCACACGCTATGTGAGTACCTTTTTGTTTCCATCACAGAAAGGCAATGAGAGTGACCTGAGGTCAGTGGACTTCTACCCTGGGAATGGCACGTTTGACCTCATGTATTATCCCTACTACGGCAAGATCACACACGTAAGTAAGGGTTCGGATGTTCTGGTGGCTTCGTTACCTCTCCTTGGGAAGGAGCTACTGCAGAGGGTACAGATGTGCTCACTGGCTATTTCAGGCAGCTGCAGGCAGGAGGGAGGCCATGGGCACTGGGATTGCAGCGCTCTATTTTTGTCTCTAACAAACTGCAGGGAATCTTTAGGGACGCTGGTTTTCCCTTGCCAGCAGTGGGAACAGTTACTTTTTCTGCCTGGAGTCCAGGACTGGCTGTGCTAGTCCCCCAGACTAACTCTGGGGGGATGCTAACTAACACTAACACTGGTCTCAACACCAGCATTTTCCTAGGGTGCTGGGGAAGGTGACAGGCAACACAGGAGGAAAAGCCCCTTAAAATGAGGTTCCTATTAAAGACATGACAAAACCACTGCAAATTGAGCAGCTTGATGCAGAGCAGGCAAACACCAGTGTGTTTCTGGTCCCACTGGTGGGGGCTGAGCTGGGTCATGCAGCCAATTACCCGTGATATTTACTGACCATGACAGAACATCGCCTGCTTTCCTGCTCCCTCAGCAAATCTCCCTCCTTTTCAGGTCAACTACACGTCCCCACTGGTGGCCATGCACTTCACAGATGTGAAGAGGAATTCTTTGGTCCCCATTCAGTGCAGCCTGCACGGGAAAGGGATCGTCAATGACGTTAACAGCGACCGCTTCCTGGGCCGGATCATCTTCATGCTCAGCATCGGGAAGTAGCCACAGCAAACACAGGGCACTTAGGTTTTGTCAGGCAGAGGCTTTTTCCTTTTTAAAGCATAAAGGCAGCATTTTTTTTCCTGCTAGGAAAACAGACACATGGAAAATTTTAATTTATTTTTGTTTATAGTTAGGAAACAAATGAGATGCAACAGTGTGGAACCACATCTTTTACCAGCTGACGTAAATCATTATTAGTAAAAGTTAAGTTATACCCTGGGCAGGGAACCTGCAAGAGCATTTCAGTTTTTATTAGAGGAACTCTGGTATCTGAACACTATTTTCATAAGGTCTTTTACAAGTCACCCCTGTGGAATGCATTTTCCTGGCTTTAAATTTCAGTCTTCACCATAGTTTTATGTGCATTTCTCAGGCAAATGCTAACAAGATGGTAATTTATAAGTACTATTCTTGTTAAAATAATAAACAGCAAAAAATCTGGATTATGCTTGCAGTGACAGCTAAGAAGTGAAAATGGCAAATCTCAGGATGCCTCCTAGGAGCCTCAGCAGCTCATGCAGCTTGGTCAACGTGTGCCAGGTGCTTGAGCAAAGGCCACATAGGGCAGCCCTTGAACTTTTCCAGTTGTTCCCAGGCAGACAAGTGCCTTTCTCCCTCCTCCTCACTTCAGTACTTCTCTCGAGTCTGTTGGGCAGGGGACAAATGAAAGGAGCTCTTTATTCTCTCCCTGTCACGGCTCACAACTCCTCCTTCCCCTGCTCAGGCCCAGAAGTGCCCGTGAAAAATATTCCTCCCTGGGGAAGCCCCCACTCTGCTCCATCCCCAGCTTCCTCAGGTGGAAGCAGGGCTGCGCTAGCTCAGAGAGACGTTACAAGGCTTAATCCATGTTCATGTCGATCAAGGTATTTGCTATCTTTGTTCCCCAGGGCAAAGCAGTGGTGATTTCAGCATCTATTACAGCCAAACACTTTGTTCCTACAGACACCCAAACTCAATTTAAAGTAGTTTTGATTCTTTGGAAAATGAGATTTTTTTTTTATTATACACCTTCACAATTAACATACAGAGAGTATATTTAATCTCTCTTATCAGCTATGAGCAGGACAGGACACCTTAGGATAACGTACTGCTTGGAAAGCACACTTAACTAAAATTACTTACTGACTGAACAAGAGCATTGTGGTATGTTTGTCCTACGTCCTAGTCCAGATACTTAATCTGCCATCATTTTTTATCTATATAAGTCTCTAAGAAGTCTTTTTTTGTATTAAAAATAAAGTGACTACAGTAAAATTAACTCTATGGTATCATTCTTAAAACACTAATGTAACAAACGTAATTTGTAACTTTTGTGGGCTCTGCTGGCCAGCTAGGGACTGGTTTTCAAAGACGAATGTAATGTGTGTAATCCTTGAATTTTGAGCATTTGATTAACTTTCTGAAGAGTTTAGAAGTCCAGTACAGCAAGTCTCACTAAATGGCAAATATCACAATCAACCCTTTGGCAAAACCTGTTTCTTAAGAACCCTTAAAAATATTAAATACAGGTATTTTAGGAGTTAATTTTCCTCAGATGTGATTATCCACATGAAATTGATAGGAGACAGGGCAACGTTATCATTTTTTCCTCCACAACTTACCCAAAAGGGCTTGTTCTGATTAACAGAAAACGGCCTCTGCCCATGAAGGCACTGCAGTGATAGTTGCTCTAATTTTGACATCAGAACTAAGTTAAAACCACAGATGTTTCCCAGCCTGCCAACAGCTTTAGGTCTTTTAAAGCACTTCTGTTTCTATAGGATCCTGAAAGGAAACAAACCCCACTGTGCTTCAGGCCAAGAAATGAACAGCTATCTAGCCAGCAACAGGATCAAACATTATTTATCCCTTCCATGCCTGCCTGGTGGAAGGATACACGAAGCAGCAGGGACTGTCCTTTGGCAGATGCTGTACCAATATACAATTTTTTTTTTTGTCACCCCAACAGCCAGACCTAGGCATGTTAAAAAGCCCCTTGGAAAAGCTCTGGGAAATTGCATGCGTGTCTACTTACACCAATGCAAACGTTTACAACCATCAGAGTTAACTTTATTTGCCATACACATATTCTGCTTCCAGCAGGTTCAAACTGTCACTCCAAGATCTGGAGAGCTGTACACACCGTTCTTCATGCTACAACAACCTTTAAGTGCTGGCTCAATTTCTGACTTCTATTGAAGCCCAAAAGAGTCTTTTATATACATATATTTTATATATACACACACATATAAAATATACGTGTGTGTGCAACCAGGAGTTCACCACATTTTAATAAAACAACCTAGCACATGATGCAAAAAAGTGATGCAAGATTGCAACCTGAGCATGAAACCGTGGCTGGAATCCACCTGCTGGCAGCAGAGAAGCAATGCCCCTCAACAAGCAGATGTTATGCAGAAGTTGCCAGCCTCAAAATAATTCACCGTTCAGCTCTCTGGCAGGGAGATCAGGTATTGTGATAGCAAAGATACAACATAAAAGACCACGACAACCAAAACTGAAACCCAGTCTGAGTCAGCAGCATTAAATTATACTCTGTAAAAAAAAAAAAAAAAAAAAAAAAAAAAAAAAAAAAAAAAAAAAAAGCTCAGTTCCAGGACCCATTGCAGTGCAAAAGTCAGGTAAGTCAGACTCAGGTAGAGCTTAGGTTTGGTCACACTGAGGACAGAAATAACTGAACACACAGGTATTTCTCAATCGGCACTAACTTATTAGCAATCTCCCTTCCCGTGAATAGATGTGAGCTACTAAACAACGTTCCTGACTGCCTCCTTTGTGGATGAGTTATTGAAGGTGCCCTCCCCATGGCATAGGTACAGGCTCAGCGCACAGAGACTCAGCACTAAGCAGATTTACTGAACACCACACTGCAAGCCACCAGCACCTCCCTGCAGACCCGGCAGCTCTCAAACCACGCACAATAGGAACGGGGTTCACAAGCTGCAAAAGGCTTTTGCCTTGCTGGACCAAAGAGGCTGAAAGTGGCTTCTGTCATCTATCAACACGAACCTAGTGAGCGAAGACGAATTCAACCTCAAATGACTAGCTTCTGTTTTGAAACAGGTTAGATACAGAACAAAAGAAGTAACAAAAAAAAGCAACCTCAGATATTTTTTCCTTCAGAAGCCACTTTCTTTAGTGTATGTGTGTATATAATATATACACACATATATACACACATATATATTTGAAGTTTCTGCTTTATGGTCAGCATTTCTCATACTATAAAGTTTGTGCCCTTACCCTGCTAAACATTTCTGAGTGTGTAATAACTAGGAGGTTAAAGCCAGATTAATCCTATAAACACATTCCTAGACCACAGCTTTTCAGTGATCGCCTACTAACCCATGCAAGCTTTCCAATGGAGCTGCAGGAATCTCTGAACAAGCTGTGCTCTCAGTCAGCGCTCAGAACAGCCAAGCCTCGTATGGAGCAGGGCTGAAAGGCTGCAAGGTTTCTCCTCTGTGCACAGAATCGAAACTGAGACAAGCTGCTGCCAGTGAAGCACCATCCTCCCGTCCTCATTTCACAACTGGGCTCAGAACAAGAAGAAAAACACAAATTAAAAACATTAGCTTTAGCAGACTGCTGACTTCTCTGAGTAGTGGAAATTCACCAAAACTTATCTTAGTGAGCACAGACATGCTAATGCAAAGCCGTTGCACACACGTTAGCAACCAACTTCTTCATACTGGCGTTATACACGTGGATTTACCAGAAGAATAAGCTGTTCTCGTATTAGGTTGATTTACTAGTGAGGCCAAGTACTACCTTTACATTCAGAAGGAACAGGAAATTCAGACTGGTTCACAAGAAAAAGCTGCAAAGCAATGAGAAAAGACAACAGCCATAAGCCAAGCTCTAACTTGAAGTCTGTTAAGAGCTTGGTAGTCTTCTCCCACAGCACACACAATCCTTTTCTACGTAGCACTCATACCTTTAATTATCACATGGTTTTAGCTTCAGCATTATCTGAGATAAGCTCTAGACAACTAGAAATTTTCTCGTATAAAAAGATTAAACAACAGAAATAAAGTCTCTTAGATGTTGTCTGTAGTCAAAATAATCACATTTCTCACGTGTGCACACATTAACTCCGCTCAGTCCTACGGTCCTCAGAATATTTACTTTCTCCAAAACCATACAGGGACTTCAAATACATTTCCAATTCATCTCATGGCAAGTTATTCTGTCATGATGCATGTGGGTTGTTTGTTTTTAATAAACTATGAACTTTTCTTTTTTAGGGGCAGATCAGTGAGTCTGGGAAAAGGAGAAGAGCAGGAGAGGTGGCAGCAGAGACGGAACTAAGAGATTATACGGACTGATAGCCAGTACGACTTTTCCTTCTTCCAATGATATAAGATATAAAGACAAGAATGATAAGGAAGCCAAGTGCCATGCCCACCACGATGGGAATAAGAAAGTTCAGGTCAGAATCAGCAAGGCATTCTTCGGCTGCAGAAAGAACAAAAAAACAAACGAACAAAAAAAAAAAAAGAAAAAGGCAAGGGAGAACAAATTAGTGAAGGAAACCAAGCATTAGAATCCAAGTACAGCAAGGAACAAGAAGATGCTTACATTTTTTAATACGTATCACTGTATTATGTAAATAATACATTTGAATTAACATCACCATTAAGTAAAAAATTGATATAAAGATGTATTTCTTTAAACATATATACTGAGCACATTGCTTGGTAAAATACTCCAGATTTGTACATTAACTTTCATCTTGCTCTAGTGTACCATCCCCTCAGATATACTAGAAACATGAAGACAAGACCATAGCCTGAGCATGCACTAGCTAATTACACCTGGCTAATTACAGCTGAGTTAACAGCAATAAAGGAACATAAACCAGACTGGTATACTGCTGTCTTGTCCAAGCGATTTCCCAAACCCTCGAATCACCAACCTGCTCTAGGCTTTAGACATGGACAGATAACAGAGAAGCCAACGAAGTAACTGAAAGTAGAAACTTACTGGAGACTTTAAAAGACAGCCAAGATGCAAATGCTGAAAGCACTGAGCGGAAAATACTGAGGGACACTCTTTTTGGGTGGGTAACTTTATTTATTTTCAATTCAAGTACAAGAAAAGGGTTACCATTGTCAGCTGAGAATTAGGCAGACCTTACTGAAATCAACAGAAGAGAGGAGACAGCTGTGACACTGCAGTGCTTCTCAACACACCAGTTGGAAAGTATATGACCAACTCCTCGCCGACACAAACACTCATGCAAGTATCAGCAAACACAGCTGGGATCCCATCAAATGCAGCCTGGAGCACACGTGGAAGCAGAGCTTAGCATTCTTCACCCGTTTCAAGAGAGGGCCGGGTTCCACTCACGTGGTGCCAAGAAATGGGATGTTCAGTAAGTGAGATTCAGCATCAGCATCCTGCTTCAGCACCGCGAGGGTGTTCGGCTATGGGGCTTTTAAAGCATCTCCTTAGAAATTTCCTTTTTGCTCAAGTTTATTTTAGAATGTGCTCAAGTTTTAGAGCAGAATAAGCATCATGCACACACTCAATGCTTTATCAAAAGTTACCACCTATTAAGTGGATATTTAAACCATTTGAGTGTCAATCAGCCTTAGTTATGGGAAGTTTACTGTCTTGATTTAGCTCACTCACAGTCCAGCACAGTGACCACCAACCTTCAAAGAAAGGCTATGCAAGGCCTTTGGTTTGTAAAAAGGAAAACAAGAATATGGAGGGGCTCAGCACCTGAAAATACTGATCTCAGACACTCTGAAGGCACCGACTGCCAAGCTGAGCAACACTTCAAAGTGGAAAGAAGAGGAATGGGACATGCACCTTGTACAATGAGCTGTTGCAAAACATTCGGACTACTGAAAAAAGTATTTAAGCATCTTAAAAGAGAAGCGTGAATTGTGCTATACCTTTGATCACTGAGGATTAACACATACGATTTAATTACTACATGCTGCATAATGGGTAATTAATACCGTGAATCAATTTGCTAGGGATGAAGTGTGCCCGGCAGGTAGCAACAGAAATTCCCTTTTCCTCTTTTTAAAAGCAAGGAGATTGCTGCAATGCATGTTACAATATAGCACCGTTGCAAGAAATTAACAGGATAAAGAAGGTTTAAAGTTTAAGACCAGAAACATCCCATCTCTTAAGTCTGCCACCGCTGCTGGCTCACGTCTGTCTAAATATTGCCACTGTACAATTGTGAGAAGCTTCAGAGAAGCATCTCCAAACAGACCACCTGGAAACCATACATCACCATAAACAGACTTCACATTCAGGCCATTAGGAGAAAAAGGGTTAAATGTTTTAGACACATTAGATTGAACGTCTCTGTTCAAAATAACCAGAAATTTTGGCTACCAAGATTTTTAGCCTTGGTATAAAAAGCTAGCTTCCCTTTTAATTCCAGTCATGAGATGCAACTAATAGCCCAAAACTTTGTAATGTTTTTATTGGTGTAGGCTATACAATAGAGAACGCCATAGTGTTTATTATTTTTACTTTTTAAAAGGAAGCATTCATTGGCTGAAAAAACTTTTCAAGGACTACTACCATGGCATCTTTAAGCTAAAAGACCAGAAATCTTGGTATCTTAAAGCACAGTTTTCATATTTAGTAAACTGTATATAAGGCACAGTCAATACTAATTAAAACAAACTGCAGTGCACGATAGATTATATACATTAATATTCAACATCCACAAACACACACATTAAATACTGTTTCCACAGACCAGAACAAAACTGTTTATTCTTATAATGCCACTGCATGTCTTCACAATTCTGAAATTTGAAATGTAGTATTTTAGAAGAACTGAAATTAATTCATCAGTTGATTAAGAACTAGAACATACTCTGCACGTCGTAAAGTTCAAACATAAACCATGACAATAAATTCCACATCAGTTCTTAGCCAGATGCTAGTTTTAACCTATGATTTGCCTGACTGTGCAAGCAAGCTGCTGTTCTGAGTCTTTTGAGTTCAGTTTTACTAATTTGCTTCAAGAAAGTTACACTTTCCCATTTTAAAATTGCTCGTATCCAGCATTACGGTGTTTCTTGTGGCCAAAAAAGTAAGCCATAAGTACTAGGACAACTAATCCTCCCAAAGCTGCTCCTACTGCTATGGGTACAATGAAGTTGTCCACCTCTGGGCTGCAGTCTTCAGCTAAATAGAAAAAGGGCAAGTTTGAAAAAGAAATGCATTTCAACATAAATATTTAATACTATAAGCACCCTCTAATTATTTAGAACAGTTACCCTTTCCCCATCAGGGCATTAAGACAGTCATCCAGAAAACCTTGTCCTCCTCCCCCCTCCCCAAAATATGGTAGCAATAGTCCCCCCTCCCAAGCATCATACTAACAGATTCATAATTCCATGATGCATGTTGTTGAAAAGCAGCTATCTGTATATTACTATATAAAGAATTATAATTATTGTATACTCTTTGTATACCCAGGCTTCCGGTGACCAGTTACCAACTGCAAGTCTCCAGGATAGAGAGCAATACTGGAGATATAATTACGGTCAAAATAGTAATGCTTTGACTAAAACAAAAAAAAAGTTAAGAAACCTTTATGCTTATTATAGGACAACAGTAATTGCTGCTTGTTTCAAGATTTGTCAGACTCAGCCAGACTGACACGTACTGACAAGCTGATGGCAGTTTGATGCCTGCAGTCCCATCGTAGTTTAAGTTCACTTTGATTTACAGCCTCAGAAACAGAAACTGCTAAGCTCTTTAACGAGAGCCTGTTAAAATATTTGTTATTCTTCACATTAAAACGCTTCAGCTGACCTCAGCTTACATTTCAGAAAGGTACTAACATTATTTTGTCTTTAGGTAGCAGACGTGAAGGTAGCTTTAATGTAATGATGGCATATGCAGTGCAGGCTAGAATCAAGAAGAAAGGGTGTGTGATTAGATTGTACTTTTTCCTCCCATCATATCACCATTCAGTTCACAACACAGGCCAGCAAGAGGCATGGTAAAGAGAAGACTAGTGTCTCTCTTGATGCAGAAAAAGCCAAAGTGCTTAGTTGCTTAGTAGTACTGTTATCAGAAGAACTGGCAGCACAGAGAGGACCAACATAACTTCTGCCTTAGAGGATGAAGCTGCTAACCAGCTCCCTGACGAGTCCCTAATGCTTTCCCACTCTTGCTAAATGCTGGGACTTACTTCATTTTCCAAGACAACTTAAAAAAAATAAAAATAAAAAAAAATGAACTACTCACAACTGTACACCAGTTTAAGATGGCTAGCAAAAATGAAATTGTAACGGCATCTTATCTGGAAGGAGCAACAATTGCCAAAAGAGTTTACAAGCAAATTTCTAATGATGAATGGGACACAGTGTCTCAATTAGTTCTCAAGCTGTCTTCTGCTAGAGGATTGTACCCAAGCACACTGCAGAATGTACTACAAAACAAAGCATTAAGACACAGGCAACCAAGGACTCTTTGAGGAGCACCTTCACAAGTTACATAACAGAATCTCAGATATAGACTGATTAAGTTGGCCTTACTCCTTTATTTTATTTTCTTTAAAAAAAGGTAATACAAGATGTCTGTTTTCAAATCAGTTAAAAAATATGAACAAGTTTCCTTAAGAAACAGAACAATCTTTATTATTTAGAGCACATGTTGAGCGGGTCGACAACTCCCTATGGAGCAATACATACAGGAAAACTAGTGGTTTTATAACAGCAGGCAGTCAGGTGAAACTTAGATGTTTTTTGAACCAGTTATCTGCACATCGGTCTAGGAGCACTTTAATCTCTCAGCCAGTAGAGTTGCAAACAAAGATCAAGCTCCAGGTTTTTGCAAAGGTGCATTTAGTTTTGTTGGATTTTAGGAGCAGTTTGCACTAATCTTCTATTTTGTCACTTGGAAATCATGCAAAGATCAAAAATGCACATGATCAGATGAATACAGTGTGGTGACTACTCCATAACAGAAATGTACGTATAACTGGTGACACTGAACATCAGTCAGGAAAACGCTAAAAATCTATAGGAACTTCTGCACTTAATGATGTATTAATATGATAAAGTCATTAGATCCACTATTTGATTTTGTTTTTAATTAAAATGTAAAGTCTTGAAGCCTGTTTTGAGGTTAAACTTATAGTAGTTCCCCACTTTCATTAAAATGATTCAGTAACTGATGCAAAATTCAAGCTGCAGACTACAAGCTATAGTAAGCTTTATCCACCCATTCTTGCTTCCTTAGCTACTGTCAAGGCAAAACTGTTTTCACCAAAAAAGTCTTTTTACTGAAAGTGTATTATCTGTACACAAACATGCCACAGACATCTCTACAAGCCTAGAAAACACTAATAAAACACTAAACCAGCTTTGATGCAAGCTAAACTCATTCTAAAGAAGAGACATTATGTTCATTAAATGACTAGTTTAGGCAGCTCATGTTATGACATATGCAAAAAGGTCACACATTTTAGAAAAAGAGTTTTTTTCCATGCAGTAAAAATTATGTATTACAGCACAAGGAGGTCAGAAAAAAAAGTGCAGCAAGGGTTAGACTCTACAGAGCTGCAGCTTAAGAACAGTCCATTTGCACTGCATTTTTTAAGCTAGTTAGCCTTTCCACACAGCAAGGAAAAATAGGTGTGATTTGTCTATCTCAAACTTGTTTGGCTTTTGCATTCTTAACATTAATAAATGGTACACAGCAAACAATCAAACACAAAGTACATTAAACACTGAGGATGCCAATGGCAGACAGTTGTTATGTGGATTTTGATTAGCAGAGAACCATTCAAGATGAAGATTTAAAGACAGCTCAAGTTGCACCAACAGATATTGGCTCATTAAATGAAAGCATCTTTAAACAATGGTAATTCAAAGCAACAAGACAGACCAGTTCTGTGCAAGGTATGATATAAAGTTAAGTGCACTTTAAAGTTCTGGAATATTTAGACCAGTTATTCCCTTTAAACTGATTCCAGGAAAAAAAAAAAAAAAAAGCCTGCATGACTTTAGCAGAAATCTGCCTCAGTTGAATTATTTCAGGGGATTGCCAAGGTATATAACTGATGAAGAATTCAGTGCCTAACAGTATTTTTTTATTTTTGGAAAGCATTTGGAAACTGCACTGAAGTCTTCTAACATATCAACCACCTGGCAAGCATACGTTACCCGCTTTGTTTGTACAGCCAGGGTATGGGAATGGTTCCTGAAACCACCAAGGCAGGAGTAAACTACTCAAACTCCGTCAAAGCTAAGTAAGTTACTGCTGCCACTTCAAAACACCACTTAATTACCAGCCTGAAGTTCAACTCTATGAAAAACAAAGTTATTACTGGGCATCATACAATCCGTAAGTACTACGTGAGTCAACATAGTGACTAATGCTGTCAACTTAACCGACAATTATGACAAATAAGGAACGCAGAAGGGAGAAGCAAGTACATATCCTATGCAATCCTGGGAATTGCCCAATGCACATCAGTTTAGAATGTGTTCTAGTTTCAGGCTACAATTTGTAAAAAGTGGAAATGAATCCTAAACACTTCAGTGGTTTTTCTTCCAAAATAAAATACTCAGCCTAGCAATGTATCCAATAGTGGTATATGAACATCTTCAGAACAGCTATGAAACCCACGTCGTCTTCTCTGGAGCAGGAAAACTAAGAACGTAGTTCTGCTTCATCTGGGATAAACATTCTCCCTTTGTTTCCCAACTCCAATTAGCTGTGGCTAGCACTTAGTCCTAAGGTTTGGGGCTTTTTTGGACTTGCACTTGCTTCATTTAGAGTGAAATCAGAACAGTGATTACATTTAGATTCACAAAGTTTGATATCCAGCATAGCTTTTTCTTCTGCCAATTATGTAAGCAATCACTATAATGACAATCAAGCCAGCAAGTGCAGCACCAACTACAATTGGGATTAGAATGGTGTCATCATCCAGCGAACACTCCTGGGCTGTAGATGAGAGAAAGGTTGCAACAAGGAATAAATAAAGATAGAATACTTGCCAAGTGTGGTATAAAAATCTATTTTCCTTAATATGAAGATGCTCAAAATCAAGTATTATTATATCTTTATGCTAAAAGAACTGTAGAGGTCACATGAGTATTACTAGCATATATTAATCCTAACAATCATTTGGAACATTTGATAAGCTAACAAACTAAAGGAACTGTCCTGGCGTACAAGTTTTCATGTACACAAGGTCTGTACTAGACAATGGAGCAGCCATTCTTCTACTGCTAAGACAAAACCAGGCTTACCTATTTCATGCTTAAGGCAAGTCTGGTACATTTACTGATTAAGAGTAAAGTAACCTGGATTTGGTGTTGAGAACCTATCTAGAATAGAGACGTTACAGTGAGATGAAATTGCTAGCTAGAAGGAAGAAGAAGCAGCAGCTAGCTGCAACTGGAACTACAAGGTAAAATGGGACTAACTCTTTACAGCATATTACAGTAAATACTGTTTACCCTGTTTATATCTAGGGAGGTTACTTACCTCTCGCTAAGGGGAAAAATAGTTCAAAAATCTGCACCCAGTCTATTTACCTACAGATTAATCTACAAATATTATCATGAAGCACAGTCTGAATACCAGGTTACGCCAAAGGGTAAGAATTAGGTCATTTAAACCACTCCAGTTTTCCCCAGACAATCAGGATAGTGCAGCAAACAATCGTTTTGGATTGTTTCTTTGGTCTTGGATACTCAAGACTGTTTCCAAAAGTAGCTCTGTCAGTTCATTTTTCCCCAACATTCCTATTCCTTAGACCCACAGGTCTAAAGAAAAGATGAACAGGTCTAAAGAAAAGAAACGCCTGATGGTGTTAAGAAGGTCTTCCACTAAAGTTTTATCCCATGTTCTTATACATTTAAGCTACAAAAAGCTGTATGTATGTCAAGAAGATGTTGGAGAACTTCTAACCTACTGTGCAAGGCAATGCTAAGTCCCTCTTTAGCGTCTCTAGATCCTTTGAGAGGGAGAACCAACATAATTAGCAGACTGTTTTTTTTCCTTAAGTAATGAGAACAAAGCTGACAGTCTTCCTTGACCTGGAATGTCAGTCTCAGAAGTTCAATTCATTCCATGTATATAAAAAAAACAAACCAGTGGGGCAAGAGCTTCAAAAGCAAAGTACTTATGTCCAGCTCTAGTACTTTTTAGCAAGTAAGGATTTTGCAAGCGAGAGCTGTTGCAAAAAAACAATCAAATACAAAGAAAGAACTTTTACCTATTGCGAACTTGTTTTCCTTCACGAGGAATGGTTGAACCCATAGATTAAAAGTATGTACTTGAAGATCTTCATTAATCTGAAGAGTCTGCTCTTTTCGACACATGTAGGAATTACCAAGGAAAGCATCCCACTTGCTGAAGTTGTTGTTATCTGCATTTAAAATGACTAAGCAAAGGGGAAGAAAAAAAAAAAGGGAATTTGCACGCACACTTTAAATGCAAGAAAGATGTTAATACATTCATAAGACTAAGGAGCTGAATCTAGATGGACCAAGAAAGACAAAGAGCTTCACAGTGGACACAACAGTTGTACCTCAAAAAAATATTTTACTGAGAACTGTGATACAGAAGCCCACCCGATTTATATTTATCAAAAAGAGGCTCCATGAGCAGAAGCCTAAGAAAAAACAAACCTACACTGTTGTTTAGAGCAACTTTTGTAGCCATTTGTGGTTGATACTTGGTTCATACCCACTTAAAGATTTAAAAGCAGGAAGTAACAGTAAGCACCAGCAGTATTTATTTCAGAAGGAACTGATAAATACAGACATAGAATTAAAGCTTACACTTGCTTTAAGGCAGGTATTATCTCTTACCAGAACCATTCAGGTGGTTGAGTAGTGTAACATTCACCTCTTTCAGATAAAATTTTCGTACACTTGCACTTGCATTCTGTTTAACGAGCAAGAACCAACTGTCAGTGTGCCAGTCTGCATTTTTAATTTTAGTAACACATGCTTTCCAAAGCCTATCACATTTACCAGTCTTACATTTCCCACAACTTTATCCCAGTTATCCATTTGTCTTGAGGCAGTGAGCTGCCACTTCCACTTCCTATGGAGCAGCCTACCACCAGCAAGTTAGAAATGTTTGTTTTTTTAAACCAAAAATGCTCATCATGCAATGCTGTTAAAAGTTAAATCTTAGTTAAAAATAAAAGAAGTTACTTACAACAATGAACGTGAAATCAATCAATGTGCTGTTTCCATCGTTCAATTTCAGAGTAGCTGATGTGTTCCCACATGTCCCATCCGCACTAGTTGTTTTCGGATTGATGTTGATCAAAAGAGGCTGAAATACATACCATGTCAAAGCAGCTCAGCTAACATCAGGAATTTATTATTTCAGTCAACAGCAGTCTCAAGCTAGAAGAACTTGTCATGAAGGAGAGGACAACATGAAGTCCTCGTCTGGCTACTACCTAACCAAGGCTGTTTGAGTTACATTTACATGCTGGTAACACAAACAACTTGCCCTGTGGTATCTCATCCTGACTTGAGAGAGAAAAAAAAAAAAGCAAAGGAAAAAAAAAGCAAAGGTCAGTGCTTTTCTTTTGTGCTCCTAAAACAACAGCTTAGCTTTGGCTCCCTCTGGGGGAAAAGCCAGCATCTGCAGGGCCCAACAGCCTTAGAAGCTAAGAAAGTTCCAGGCCTTTAATGACATTAGAGGTGCTTCCAGTAACCAGTTAAGTTTAATGCAGGTAAGGTTTTGAAGCTAATTACATATCATGCCGCAGAACTATCCTGATGCCAGAGAGGTGTCATGTACACTGAGAAGCAGTTTGGACAACCTTTCTACTCTTCTTCATGAGGTTCAACAAGGCCAAGTACAAGGTGCTGCACCAGGGTCAGGGCAATCTCAAACACCAGTACAGACTGGCTGACAAATGCATTGAGGTCAGCCCCACAAAGAAGGACGTGGGGGTACTGATGGATGGAAAACGCAAAATGAGCCGGCAACATGCACTTGCAGAAGGCAACTGTACCCTGGGCTGCATCAAAAGGGGGGCCAGCAGGTCAAGGGAGGTGTTTCTGCCCCTCTACTCTATTCCCCTAAGATCCCACCTGGAGCACTGTGTTCAGCTCTGGTGCCCCCAGCACAAGGCGGACATGGACCTATGATAGCGGGTCCAGAGGAGGGCCATGAAAATGAACAGAAGGCTGGAGCACCTCTCCTATGAAGAGGGGCTGAGATAGCTGGGGTTGCTCAGCCTGGAGAAGAGAAGGCTCCAAGGAGACCTTACTGTGGCCTTCCAATACTTAATGGAAGCCTACAAGAAAGATGTTAAAAACTTTACCAGGAAATGTAGTAACAGAACAAGGGCTAATGTTTCTTTAGCTAAAAGAGGGTAAGTTCAGATTAGA
Organism: Cygnus olor; assembly: GCF_009769625.2. Classification (NCBI taxonomy): domain Eukaryota; kingdom Metazoa; phylum Chordata; class Aves; order Anseriformes; family Anatidae; genus Cygnus; species Cygnus olor. The sequence goes on along the minus strand of NC_049181.1, from coordinate 21,354,423 downwards.
TATAAGGAAGTAATTCTTCACTATGAAGGTAGTAAGACACTGGAACAGGCTGCCCAGAGAAGCTGTGGATGCCCCATCCCTGGAAGTGCTCAAGGCCAGGTTGGATGCAGCTTTGAGCAACCTGGACTAGTGGAAAGTGTCCCTGCCCGTGGCGGGTGGGTAGAAACTACATAGTCTCTAAGGTCCCTTCCAACCCAAACTCTTCTATGATTCTAAAATATAAGAGAGGCACCTTGTCTTGGGAAACATTCAGCTGCAGCCCCACAGTAGCCAGAAGACAAGTTTTATTTCCAGATTGAAGAGAATAGTTTCCTGTGACTGGATTCTCAACAGGTTTGGGAGCAGCGGTTGGAGCAGGTGATGAAGTGGTGGTGGATGTGGTAGTTACATTGGCAGCAGTAGGCACAACAGTAGGTGCAGCAGTGGGCGTATCAGCATGACATCTAGTCTCTGAAAAGAAGTTTTAACACAAATTTCAGCATTGAAATGGTGGTTAAAGTCTCATGACCCAGAGGTCAGTTCAATACAAATACCAATTTCTCTGGTGAAATCTAAGCCCACTGGGAATCTGCTAATCCCCAAGTCAAGAGTTTCAAACTCTGCCCTATGGCACAGGATGCCAAGCAATTAACTGCTACAATTTATTCTAAGAAATTTTATTAATGCCCACAGTTTTAAATCCATGTACCACAAACAATACTACTTCTGATACACTGAACTGAAACACATCTACAAAGATAATTACTCTTGGTGGTTATAAAAATTGATGCACACTTGCTTCAAACTAAGTAAACAACCCTACTGAGCTGTAGGTAGCAGGATAATGTACTAGTCTATTCTGACTAGTTGAGCTATGAGACTACAAGCTACAGCAGGCTCCGTATTATTTAAAAGCAGAGAATCTACCACTGAAAACAGAAGGCAATGAGTTAAAAATCTTGAAGCTCCAATGATCTAGTCTACAACAATAGTTCTGTAGTGTTTAATACCCCGATTATTGAAATACACACTTTATTAGACTGTTGCTTTGGCATGAAAACAATCTACCTTACAATATATAGCTAAATCTGCTCTATTAATTTATTTTTCCAGGAACAAGGAAAGGCATAAAGGATATTTATATATTATCGAATATAGCACATCTTAGAACTGTTGGATTTTTTTTTTTGTATTACAGGACTTCGGTCCCTGCACTAAAATGCAATACAAAAATGCTCACTCACAATTTGAAAAGCTCACCTGTTTTACCAATTGTGCCATTCTGAACAAAAGGCTGCATAGTAATATTCCAGAAAAACTGCGTTACATTTTCTGCTTCAAAAGAGGTAGTATGATGACACACGAAGACATTATTTATTTGAACTGGATGCATAGAATCCTTTACGACAACTGTAACAGGCCCTACAAACAAGCACAAATATTTTAATACCTTGTTTACAACAAGAACATTTATAGGCAGTGTCACATTATCTATAATTCCATAGTATTAAAAATAAGAGAGAACTAACGGGAGTTATGTTTAACAATCCTATCCTCTCTTGAATGTTTTACCCACATGTCCTGACCCAGGGTGCTAAGTACTGCTGAGAAGTAACCAAGCTTCCGGAACTAGAGAAGTCATTAGAAAGAAGAACTCTCTTACCTATTTATTATTTTTCCTCAAGCAAAAAAACCCTATTATTAGTAGGCATTAGTAGAAAGAAAGCCTAACACCGCATTGTTTCACTAGGTGGAAGGTGAAATAGTGCACAAAGAAATAAGTCTTCTATATACTTGTTACGTACTAGCAGCACACCAATCAAGGCTGTTCAAATGGTTAACATTCCCCTTCCTTTCTGTTTAGAGGCACTACTAGATTTAGTTAAGCTAACTAGTTGGCATTCTTATCCAGCATGGAAGTACTCTGAGCAACGGTTGGGCAGCACACGGCATCAAAGTCACTAGATACACTCTTAATACTTAAAATTTTGAAAAAGCCTAGCAAGGTCAGATACGTGAGATATGACCTGAGACTGTTTTCTAAGCAAGATTCCGCACTGGATACTACCTTTTCTTTTAGCATCAGGAAATACAGCAGCATCATTGGTGTTGTAGGTAAACGTGATAAAGTCAGCCTGGTAAGTTTCGTTAGTTTCTGTAAAGTTAACACTCCAAGAGTGACCATCTCCAAACTGTACTGCCAGAAGTGCAGCTTGTGTGTCATTGCCACAGACACTTCCATCGTGTGTCACAGTAGATGGCAAATCCAAACTTGCATTTTTCTAGAAGAAAAAAAAGTTTTAAATGTTTTCAGATAACAATTCTTCCCCGTGATGGTACTACAAACGTCCTGGCAATAGGCTAAAATAATCTTGCGCAATGTTCTTTTTCACAATTTTGTACAATAACCTATATGAGTCGGGTATCAGGGAGGAGCCACGTCAGATTTGAGTACAAAAGTACAAATCTCACTTGGATGAAAATCTCAGATACGCTGAGCATTTACTGTTTGTGTTAAGAACACTACTACATTGATAAGCAAACTCCATCAAGTCTGACCACTATGCCTTCTGCATAAATACAATAGGGCACTTGTCAGTTACTTGTATTATTAATCAAGAACTTATGCTTTGTTTCAAAATGCATGTTTAGGAGTATTCTTAACTGACTTTGTCAAGAAAATCAACAAACTAAATACAAGAGAGTACTTAAAAGTTTTATCCAAGGCAAAATGCATTTCTCAATGAAAGTTAGCTTCAGTTACTTACATAATCACTACTGTTTGTTTCATATTTTATCAAGAATTTCATCATCCATTGTGCATACAAGCACGTAACGTTAGAGGCATCCTTTACATCTACTTCCACTGCATAGGACTGGAAAAAATCTGTAAGATAGGATTATTAGCTAGTAAGACAGATTTTACTTCATTTTCTAGAAGCACTTAGGAGAATGATTCATTACAAAGTAGTAGGGTAAATTATTTCAGGACTGGATTCAATTTGCCAGACAATGAGAGTCAGTGAATTTCTGACAAATGTAAAAACTAGGAAGCCCACCATGACGTTATCAAGGCTAGATAAAAATTGAGAGGATGTTTTATAGTCTACTTACCTGACGAAAACTAATCATCTAAATCAGCATTCACTTTCTGGTGACTGAAACTGAGTAAACTGAATTGCACAAAAACCACACTTGAAACAAAGTAGTGCTTGTAGACCAGTCTCCAAACTATTTGACATGTTTCATCAGTGGTACGACCCAAGTTGACCTCTAAGAGAAGACGCTGGCGTGCCCTCATTGTGTTTCCACGATTTCTTGCTCAAGGGACATGGAAGTTAAATTCCATTTAAGATCTTAGAGAACTTTTTATAGTTGCTGGATTTTTAACCCAGTCTTGACTCTCAACAGGGGGATTTCCCCATAGTCAGTTTTCATTTGCTTTTGTCTGCAATTTCTAGTCTGCCACATCTCTCTATAACAGATAGATCATAAGGATCAAAAGAATCAATCCTGACTAACCTCAGGTTCATGTTTATCAGGCAACCTTCCTTAAACATACAGTAACTATGACCACACAGTTCTCTTCAACAGCCATCTGAGTTTCTTCATCCTCTAACACACAACAATACTTCACAACTAGCTTCATGTTCTACCTCAATATTAGAGGATTTCCTCCCTGCCCCATACAGGTTCTCTCCTCTAGCAGCAATACCAAGCTCAGTACAAAAGTCAGTTGGCTGTCACAACACTAAACTGCAGCTTGCATTGTTGATGCTGTCTGGAACTCAAAACTCTATGTACACTGACAAGCTTAAACTGGCATACCTGTAAAAAGTATCTAAGGCAGAGCTTGGAGAAAAGTCCACTCTGAAGCACAGGAAATTGTGCTGGATGCCACACCAGTGATTTATTAGTGTTATAACCTTCATGTAGCTATCGTGTTGTAAGAACGTTTTGGACTAAGAACAAGGCAGTAAATTAGGGTTTGGACGTGGTTTATTTTGAACTTGAAGCAATAAATATCAAAGAGTTTTAGCTTCGATGGTGGCAGCAAATACACTACCCCACCTTACGAAGCATAATACCTGTTAAAACCATTTACCTATCACGTCAAGTAACTGAGGCCATACTCTATTTGTCGAGAGTAGGCACATAAATGTGCACCCTGCTCTCGTTACACAAATTGTTGTTGCCCCTGTTATCTACATTTTCCTGGAAGAAAATTCACCAACCACTTTAAATCAGCTCATTAAATGACTTATTCAATAATCTGAAAGAGCCATAAAAAGCCACTCGTTGCTAACAGTCACACTATTTTTTTTCTGACCTACTAATATGGGCTCTACCATTCTAACAGAAGCAACCTTCATATTCGTGCTATCCTCCTCAGTCACTGACAGGAAATGAAAACCCACAACCAAAATTTGGGTTCTGTTGCACCATCGAGCTTGCTTCCTCCTGCCCTCAGTGCCTGCATGTTTTGCTAAGCAATACTTTTCTGATCAATGACCGATCAGCCTTCAACAGCACTCAGTGTGTGGTCTCAAAAGGATGTCCTCCCTCCCTTAGAAGCTGAAAGGGTACACCAGAACTTCGGGCTACTGCCTCCAGCAACGCAGCCCGTAGTAGCTCACCCGCACCCTCTACCATCGGGGAAAGTTGTTTTGGTATCACTGTGATTGCTTGGCGTAACAGCTTCAGCACAAGTGAAGAGCAGCATGGGCAGCATTGGCAGCTGGAAGCATGAGCATTGCTTCTTTCCAGTGGGAGAGCAGGAAACGTTGCTGGCTGAATTTGGAGTGAGATCTGAGAACATGTAGAAGCTAGAGCTTCAACACTGCAGAATTATACAGTGCTCTCACAACAATTACAGACTATGTCAGAAGGACAAAGCATCATTCTGGCATTAAAAATGAAGCAGAAGATGTTTTGTATCACACAATTTCTCTGTTTATCTATTTTAATCTATTATTTCTTCAGACCATCAATTTGAACAAAAACAATTTTGACAGAACTGGAACTATTACTCTCAGGATATTTTTCAAGTTTCTGGAAGTTTCTACTTAAAAACACTGAAGATAAACAACACCTAAATATTCATTAACTACCCTATTCCCCATCCCCTGCCAAAACCAGCAGTACTAGGTAGATGTAAAACCTGCCAGGTACAAACAGGAGGAGGAGACAACTCAAAGAAAGCAACTCCTTTCTGCGCAGACCTTTGAAGTTTGTTGCTCACGGATGGTTGCCTGGAGACACCAGAAACAACAACAGTTGGACTTTTACTCCTGAAAATCCTTAGGGCTACCATACATTCCCACTTTCCTACAATCATCTGCTGTATGCGGCGGCATTTCCGTGTGATCCATTGAAGCCTGCAGATCTTTCTACAGCACTTGGAAGTTCTCCATTTAATATCTGCACGGATGCTGACCCTAACTAACTGTAAAACTTTATACTTAGACCTGGGAAGTAACTGAAGAAAAGGAGAATGCAATCCAATAAATCAAAAGACGGTTCTGAATGTTATTTCCACCATCCACAACACTTGCTGTTTCTCAAAATTTTGTAATATTTATTTTCCTCTGCCACCTAACCACTGAATAAAATTCTGACTGTGGGCAGAGCAGAACCCAGCTCACTTTCAGACTGACAGCAAACAAATAAAATGACTAACAGCACATGAAGAATACCCGTACATCTGAATCTCCCTATTTTCACTAATTTCTACGCAGAAGATTGTTAGACCTCCACAGCACCCATACTGTACAGACGCAGGCAGTGCATCTACTTCCCAGGCAAAGTTTGCACATAGCTCTATGGTGCAACCAAGAGATAACAGCTTTGCGATCTACTCCCATAGAGCACACACTTGTTGCCAAGAAGCAGCTTAGAGTTCCAGCAACACGAAATATAAAATTCTCTGTCTTCGTTTAAGGAGGTATTTGTTACTGTACCTGAGCACCAGCTCTGCATTACTGCCCAGTCTCATTTCAGAAGGAATATGGCCAAACCTTAAGTTTTTGGAAACAGCTGCAACCTAGCCAGGACAGCCATATACACACATCTATAGGTCACATCACCTGCTGTCTTAAACACCCCCACTAAGCCATAATGCATGGTACGTGCAGGACATAATTATTTTACCACAACCCCAGAACAGTATAAATCAAAAGGAGCTTGATAACGATGCTTCAGTGATTTGCTTTGTAATGCTGTGATTTTATTTTTAAAATTTTTCCATGTTATTTTACACAGCACGTATTTTTCACCTTCATTAAAAAGACACACAAGTATAGAATGCTGTAACTGAGGTGTGACATTCTGTTTGTGCTATGGGTTAGCAAGTGACAGCAGCAAAGAGACAGCAATACTTACAGAGACTGAAAATATCCTCAGAACAAAGTGGGCCCTAATCAGAAGTATCGGGTTAACTAGCACACAGACTGTTTTATTTACAGAGAAATTAGCTTGCAAATAACTTCTCCAAAGGGGATATTTCTGCATAGGTTTTATTAGATGCAACAGTAAAGAGAAATGGAGAAATCCTACACTAAGCAACTTCACGGGGTAGACTGGACCAACACAGGTAATTCCAATACACACATGCACCTTGCACACCCTGACCTACTTAGTTACATCAACAGCAGCTAACGACAACTGGAAAAATATGTTTTGTCCAGCACAACTTCTTTCCAGATGACAGAAAAAAATACACGATCCCTGCTTTATAAAGCGTTTGTTCTACTGTTAAATAACTGATTAGAGGATGCATTCAAAAGTCAGGTGTGCAAAGGTAACTTAACACACCTGGCAAGAAGCACTAGCATAGCAATGGACTACATTAACCGCTAAATTTATAATACATAATCTGGAAAACAGAGGCACCAAAAGCACGAGAGCTACTCTTCACAAAACCTAAGGATCAAACTGCCTCCTTACGTGCTTTGCTTGCATAACAGTGCTGGAGACAGTAAAGCCCATGATAATAAAAAGGTAGGTTACATTTACTGAGAGATGAATCTGTCTTTTTACAAATTGGTCAGCGTATTCATTTATAAGAATGCATATAGTGTATAAAGGTGTGATTTATATATATATATATATATATATATATATATACACACTTTGCTGTCTGTATTATAAAGGCACCCACTCAACCAGGAAGCTGTAGCACAGCCTGCCACTTAACGCAACTGCAGAAAGTTGCTGAAGTTAGCATTTAGGCGTAAGACCTTTTAATAGAGCAGGTAGAGCATTAACCAACACGGGGAAGGAAACAGGTTGACAAGGCCACTGGCAGAAGGCCGGCTTCACAAGAGCAGGGCAGCTCTGGGCGGCATGCTTCATGCTTCCAGAGCGGCCTGTGAGGGAGATCCCGCCTCAAAAAAAAAAAAAAAAAAAAAAAAAAACACAACACATATAAGCGCACAGCTATAAAGATATAAAGCCGCATCAGCACCACTTGAACAAACCATTTATTTATTTATTTATTTTTCGTGAGGAGGAAGGAAAAAAAAAACAAGCACAAGTATTACAACACCCCCTACGAGGGAGCGGCCCGAAGCTGCGTCAGGAGAAGGCTGCTCACCCACAGGGCGGCAGCTGGGGACCGCACACACTCCCCCCCGGTCCCTCCGCAGCCCCCCTGGAGCTCAGGCACCGGGGCCGTACCGAGCGCCCCCCTCACCCCCCCGCCCCGCCGCCGTCTCCCCTCAGCCGGGGCCCCGTGATGGAAGGAGCGCGCGACCCCCCCCCGCCCCTCGCGCACGGCCGTTGCCCGCGTCACGTGCCCCCTCCTCCCCCCCGCTCACCGGAGGCGCCCAGCAGCAGCAGCAGCAGCAGCAGCAGCGGGGGGAGGGGGAGCAGGGCGGCGGGGCCCCGGCGCGTCTCCATGCTGCCGGCCCAAGGGCTCTGCCGAGGGGTGAGCGAGGGAGGCGGGCGCGGCAAGAGCCTCGCCACCGATCATGTGAGGGGAGGGGCGCGGCTCGGTGCTGTGGTTCGCGGACGGAGAGCCTGCCGCCCGCGAGGCGGGCGGGACTTCCCGCGGCACGATCGCGCTTCTTCCTCATGTAGGGATCCTTGGGGGTTTCCGTCCGTGCTCGCCTTTCCCAGGCAGAAGGGAATGGTGTTTCTGGGCGCATCTGAGCCCCTTCCAGAAGCGAGGCTGAGGGAAAAGATGTTCTGTGCCTGGCATCAAAGTCGTGGCCTGAGCCTCAGGGGAGGCTGGGCTGCGTGAGGAGAGCTGAGGGAAGGTGCGTCCACCAGGGCACCCCATACACAGGTGTTCACTGCAAAAAAATAAAGCTTTAAAACACCTGCCGTGTTAAATAAAGTAATAAAGGGGTGAGAAATGAGCTAAAACAAAACACTGAAGTTGGGTAGCAGGGCAGGCATGGCAAGAGCGTAAGATGGGTGAGCCAGGCTTCTCGTCACGAAATGGCGGCTGCAGTGCCCTGTGTGGTGCCCCCATTTCCAGCTGCCCTGCCAGGGTGGTGGTAGATCCATCGTCTGCCCCACAGGCAGCAGCCACAGCTTTTGGGGGATATTTGTGTCCCTAATGCTGGAGCAGATTCAGCCCTGGCAAGCTGGTGCGATGACTGGACAGAAACATTTCCCGTAATTGCCTCCGCTGAGCGGGGTGGGGTTTGGCACCGGCACCGAGAGCTGGGATGCTTTGCTGCTGGTTTTGTTGATGCCAAAATGCAGAGCGAAGGTGGGAGAAAGCGGCTGCCTGGTGCAAACCTGGGGAAAGGACAGTGGGGTAGGAAGGCAGGGAAGGCAAGAAACCTGCTTGACTTGAGGCTGGATGAAGGTATAAAGTGTGGTGTATGCTGGACTGCGGCCTGCAGAGTATTGATTAGGGGAGAAAAGAGAAAAAAGAAAATGAAAAGAAGACAAGACTGGTCTGGCAAAGAAGTGAGATATGGGGAAGAAGAAGAAGAGACTGAGACTGGGAGACAGAAAAAGCAATGGCAGGAGGATGCTCTGAGTAAGCAGGAGCTCTGGGTCCAGCAAGGAAAGGCTCTTCTGGAATAAGATATTCCTGCATCTGGTGCTGGAGGAAAACTGCAAATCCTATCTGAATAGTCAGGAACTAGGAGACATGCCCAGTCGTGAGAAAAGAAAATGACAGCTCTCTTCAAGGACAATAAAACACATTAATCTGATACAAGGAGACAGTGGGAGTATAGATGGTGTAGATAAGAAAGTGGTATGAAGTCCTGAGGAAGTAGAAATAATGCAATTGGTGGTGAAAGGTCAGTTAAATATTCTCCATTGTGTACTTGTAATACCATACTTCTCCATGGTAAAATACTTTGTACTTTTTCAAAAAGCACCATAAAACAACACCTGGCAAGGCAGGATCACCACTGAAAATAGTGAGTTGTGCTATGGGGGATCCATGCTTATGTGCTTGTGTGGTCAGATTTGTTCTCTATTTCTTTACATTTCTTGCTGTGATTCACAAGTTCTCCTAGAACCAACCTACTGTGTATATACATACATGTAGGTACATCTGCCTAAACATCTTGTGTGTGAACATCAAAATTCATGTCATTTCAAAATACACAGAAATAGTATATTTTTTATTCAACCTTTGGGCTTAATTTACAGAAAAGTTACCTACCAAAATAAACTTCATACCCGAGCCAGCACCTGTTGCAGGCTGCAGGGGAGCATCAGGTAACAGCATCAGAGCTAAAACCACTAATTCTGAAAGTAGCAAGTCTTTCATCTTTCTCAGTTCTGTTGTGAAGAACAGGACGTTTCAGAGGCTTGGGAGGGCCCTGCCTCTGGTGCTTTTACATTTCCTCATGCTTCATTGCTTTGGTGCAAAGTCCTGTCTATAAAGAGTGGTGTCTCAGGGAGTTATGAGCAATTACATTAAGAGGATTTGAATATTAGGATAGAGACATAATTGGGCTTTAATTAATAGAAGGAGGAGAAAATGTTTGGTATGTTTCAGGCACTTTGTGTGCTGGAATGTTGTATTTTGTGTTAACTGGAACGTTGACTTCAGGACATGTAGCTTTATTTATAAACATTGCTGTATTCAAATATCTCCTTGTTCTGAGTGAAGAATCCTGAACATTTTTGATCTTTTGCTTTGTACTAGGAAACAGACCGAAATTACAAGAAGTTCTGCACAAGTAAAGGGCAGACCGATTACTTTGTTTCCGTTACAGCAATTTAGGGAAATGTGAAATGAAATGGCAGATACCATAACAAGTGAATCGGTTTCTGTTCAGTAACACAGACTGAAATTAGCAACTGGTGTAGGATTAAAAACCAGTTTATATAACTTAGTACAGTGAGAAATACATTATTTTGCACCAGAAATATCTTCATTAATATCAGAACACAGATTCATCTCTTTGCTTGTTTGCACCTGGTTGCTTTACCCTCCCTGTATTTCCATCCTTGCTGTACAACCACTTTCCACATGCATTTTGTGGTGTTATGCTATTTTACCGTGATGTGTTGTATGTACTTTTTATTCAGGAGTTTACTTCTTGCTTGCTGTATCAATCAGGATAAATGAGAGGACGGTTCCTCCCCTGGAGCTATGGAAAACAACGTATGAGCCTAATTCTTCTTGCCATGAAGTTAGCCCCAAACTGGCTGTAAGAGTAACTAGCAGAAAGCTGAAGTTGCAAGAGGACAAGGGCCGTCTTGGAGTTAGCTCAGCAAAACCTATGTGCTTCATGTGTCTGAACATGGTGGTTATCCACAAGGGTTGTCTGGGGTTTTGCAAAGCAGTGTGTTCTTGCATAGTGATACTCTCCTCTGGCCCAGCCAACTGACAGAAGCTTGGTTTTGGCAGTATTCTCCCTAAAGGGAGCATTTTTGGGCAGTTCCCAAGGCCTGTCTTCTGTTGGTAGCTCTGGAAGGAACAAAATGAACTGTGCTCCTCTCCCTCTGTTAACAAACCCTCCAGCTTTCCTTAGAAAAAAATTGTACTGGCTGGGGTCAGAGGTTGTTTGATTTCTCTTAAATTCTGTGGAAAGCTGGTATGTTCAGTACTGGTAGGATTCAAGCTCTGACAAATATTCATTACTTCTTATTTGTTGTGAATAATTAATTTGTGCATCGTGGCAACTTAAAGATGGTGGCATTTATGTGATAGCTGGACCCCAGTAACACAAGATCCAGCTCTTGTGGTCACCGGTTTTCCTTTAATGGTAGAGGCCTGAACAATTATGACCATGATGCAGAAAAAAATGCCTTCCCTTTTGCTTACTAGAGAAATGATTTTGCATTTGGCATGATTTTGGGAGCCACTGGTGGATGGCAAGCTGATCCTGTTTTTGAAAGACATTCCTTCCATTTACTGCTGGATTTGAACACAAGGACTGCAATGTTTCTGTACAGCATTACATTTTTACTGCAAGTTTGATGTCAGTAGTTTTAAGAAGGTATTGACATGTACTGAAGACATCTGCGATACGTTATGATTTCGTATTTAGAATTTGTTTCATCAAGGCATATAAATTCATGCCTAATTTCAAACATATAGGCTGTTTTATGGCTTTCATTCACGTCATATGCTTGATGCCCAGCATCTGCTTCATCCTGTGGGAATCCTTTAGCAGTTTCAGCTGGTTGGATATTAGGTTTGTAATCAGATTTTTCTTAATCTGGAGACTTGCAAAAATCGATGGATGGTGGAAGCAAAGTGTTTGGAGTTTAACAGAGCACCGAGTAACCTAATGCTTCTGATCCATGGTGCAGAAGAGTACAGCTTGTGCAAAAAGAAAAAAATACCTAGGACATGCAGTAGTTACTGCTTTATTCTGATGTGTTTTTATTCAATCTTTTAGAAACTTGCTTAAACAACATGCTATTTTGCATGTCTTTTCCAGAGATGCTTCTCTGGGAGGCAGGGGAAGGCTTTGGCACTGCTGTGCAAGGGAGCAGAGCAGGGAGAGGCTGGCACGGCAAGGAGGTCACAGAGCCACTGGTGGGTGGATGAAATGTGGGGCTGTGCTGACCACTGTGAGGGATACAGCTGCTTGCTGAGGTTTTCCATCTCGTGCAGCCCCATTCCTTGTGCTGGGCAGTGGAATAGGGATTTGCTGCGCCTGGGCACTTTAATGAAGAATAAACATTGTCCAGCACAGCTGGCAGCTGAAGCGCTTCAGCTGTGTATGGTATTGGAAACGTGTGACTCCCAGGAGCTCTGTTGCTGGAGCCCTGAAACAATCGATTGCTATCTAAAAATGTAAGAAAGCTGCGGTTCAGTCTCGCTCCGAGCAGATGGCGGTGTTTCTGAGCGGCTCCTTTTCTGGAGGAGGTGGTGGTAGGAAACCAAACTATTAAATGCTGCTGCGCCAGCAAACTGCTGAGTCAAGACTGGGGCAATCACGTGGAATGCCAAAAAAAGAAACCATTGTGCTGAGGTGAAGGGATCAGAGACCGGGCTGCAGCACACAGCTGCAAAACTTCCTGCAAAAGCCCTCTGCCAGCTCGTGTTGTGACACTGCTGGGAAAGCACATTCCCAGCTCACAGGGAGAAGCAAAGGTAGGGGAGAAGGCGCTTGGCCACAGGCATGTTATTCAAACACACTCAAAACATCATTTGAATCCTGCGCTGGCTGGGATATTGTGCCTGTAAGCAGATTTTAGGAAGCGAGGAGCAGGGTGCAGGTGCAGCAGGTGCTGCTTTGCTGTCCCACTGCTGCCAGCCCTGCTGCTGCTGTCACTGGTTTGCAGTACCAAGTTACACACAGGAGCACCCATCAGCTGCTGCTGGTGATGAGTGGCACAGTGATCGGCTGTTGGGAGGTGGCAGGAGATGAGATTTACACATTTTGTGAGGCTTTCAAGATTTAAATCTGTTTGATGTGGAAAAACAAACTTGTTTTTCAATAGATGGACTAACGACTCAGTGTATTCTTTGGGCTTGTAAGAGCAAAGTAGAGCAAATGTCAGTACTCTCTCTTTTGCGTTTTTATCTACATAGATGGCTGACTTTCTGGAGATACGTGCGTCAGCTTCAGAGAAGAAACTATTTTGTGAAGAAGCCCGGCTTTGCACAGAGGGCATCTCCCACTTCCACTCTTACAGAAAACACGCTAACTTTTTCAGAGAAATTTCAGCAGGAAGTTTCAAATTCAAGCAGGAAGTTGTATCTAAAGTACAGGGTTGGAAGGGAAACTATATATCACAGAGCTGTTATCTTATGGGGGCGCTACCACAGGGCTCCAGCGCTCCATCACGCCTGTTCCCAGCCCCGGCAGAGCAAGCAGGCTGGGGCTGGCAAAGCCTGAGCTTGTACCTTGCACTGCCCTATCCCACCAATACTCTTGGAGGTTGAGGCTGCAGATCTGCTTTGTGCCTGTGAAGCTAGGATCTGAAGCAGCAGCTGCTGCAGGAATAGAAACAGCAAGAAAGGAGGCAAGGGCCATGCAGAACATCGCCACCGCGGGTGAGTGGCAGCATCGCAACGCTCCGCTCGCAAAACCAGTTCGATGCAGCATAGAGCAGGCTCTACTGGTGCTGGGGCCAGGCTCCAGCTTACCTGGGAGCAGGCAGCTCTTGGCACTCCTTGTAGCTTTGTTCCCAGCCCATGCCTCCTTCCCAGCATGCACCCAGCTGAGCAGGGCCTGACGCAGCGCCAGACACGGCCTTCAGCAGAAATGAACAGAGCTGTGCTGCTGGGAGCCTGCAGCTGGCACTGAGGGGAACATCTCCTCCCCATAGACAGGGGGCAGTTTTAGAGAAAGGTAACCTTTTTGTGAACATTGTCAAAAACAGCTATCAGATATACTTCAAACTTCAGAGACCACACAAGTGTGAGCAGAATGCATGTTGTGATTTCATGTGAGGCTTTCTCTGAGAGGGGGGGAAAAAAGCAACACAAAGTGAACATATTGCTAAGAATCCAGCACCAATAGTTCAGTAGGTATTAAAACCACTTCCCCTTTCCACATGGTAAAAAGAAATCCATTCCTTATAGTCTTAGGTGCAGCATACGCTCATGCTCTCTCCCTGCTGCAGAGGCGCAGTGGCTATGCTGCACCAAGGCTATGCCTCCTACAATCTCCTTTTTACTGAAAACATTGTTAGATGGAGCAGAGCTTCTAGACTTACACTTGTTTAGAAAAGACAATCTTTCATAATAAAATGCCTAAGTAATTTTAACTTTTAACACAGAACACCTAGTGATGTCCCTATTATAAAACATAGATATTTCAAGTTGACAAACATCTGATTGGTTTCAGGAGTTAAGCTAAACAGTCGTCACTGAAAATGTAGTATTTGCTGGATATCAGCTACCACCCTTAAAAAAGTAGCTTTATATGGCACTGCCACATGCTACTTCATTTTAGAAAGTTACCTTTGACACTTCGTGTGTACTTAATACTTAATGTCCCGTAAGCAGCAGCAAGGCAAGATCTAAAACAGATCTGAAAGACAGCCTTGTATGAGGAAGCAAAGTTACTTAACCAGAAGAAATAACTGCTCCATTGTAGGTAGATCAACATCTGTTGCTCCTCTTCGCAGTTTAATTCAAAATCAGGAGAGATTACTTTATGAAATGCATTATGGTTTACTGTAATAGAAGTATTTACTGCTTTTGTTCAGAGGGAATAGACAGAAGATCCATCAGTCTCCAACTACCAATCTGCTTTTGTAGGATTATTATTTTTTTTTTTTTTAAACAAAATTCTGTAGGATTGTGGAGAACGTAGGAAGTAGGAAATATTCTTTTTAAGAAGAAACTGTTAGTGGAAGAAACATGCCATGCATTTAGATGTCTCCAAGCTGTAACAGAAAAAAAGTCACTTGAGCAGCATTAGTGGAAGACACTTACCATATCTAATTTAAAATGCCACCCACTAGGACTGTTTTGTGATCACGGCAGTGCTGTGCAAGGTCAGCCTCCCTACAGTATATGCATCTTCAAGAGAACTGCTTGGAAGAATCATCACTTGCCTTCCTGCAGTTATCTGTGCTTTCAAACTACCTCTCAAGTGCTCCAAAAGCAAAACCACCTCGCATCTCCCCACCAGTCCCCAGAGCACCTGCATTAGGAGAGGCTGGGCTGAAGATATTCCCAGCAAATTCTGCTCAGATTTAGTCTGACAGTTCCAAATGGCTGAAGAAAAAATAGGAGCTGGCCCAATCAGCCATCACCAACAAGAGAAGCCCTGGCCTTTGTACTCCAATGTCTGTGCCAGAACCATCAGAAAAATCACTAAACGCACTGGGAGACCAGGAATAGCGCTCTCACCTTTAAGGCCAGACATACACCAGGAGAGTAGCCTCCTCTACTAGCAACAGGCCACCACATTTGGTGTTTTTGTACCATTTCTGGTTTAGAAAACTCAAGGGATTTTAATGACTGAATGAAAAAGGAACTACTCATTATATTTAAATAGCAAATGGGTATTTTGCTATCAAAGCACAAGCTAAAGATTTTAAAGAAGCCAGAAACATTAGTAAGCCCAACATACAGAAATTTGAGTAAGAAGGCATTTTACACAAGAGTTTATCAACACAAAACTGTTTAATATTTATTAAATGACACAAAATACCTAGATAACAGACTCACTCTCTGAAAGGACATGTATTTACATTATTTACCAACTTTAAGAAAGACTCTCTGTATCCATATCAGACTTGTTATGAAACATTAAAAAGGTTTTGCTGCTTTTTGCATCGAAGGATGCAATGATGACACATGCCCTGTTTGCAAGTCTGCATAAACTATAACTTTTTGATGCAGTGAAAAAGCACTTTTTTTTTTTTTTTTTTAAGTTCTGGTAGCCGAGTGAAGAGGCTTCTGAAAAGTAACAGGGTTAGTTTTTTTTTTTCCCCACTCCAGACATATTCTGAAGAACTGTTATACAAAAAGTATATTACATTTTTGAATGCTGCTGTACTCTTACAATTTTAGTGTAACTTTTCAAAGAAAATATTATTCCTACTGTATGAAATCACTAAAAAAAACAAAGTGGTATCTGAACATTTCATTAGATGCACTTTTGTTTCTTTAAAAAAAGAAAAAGACATTAGGGCAAATGATATGCTTAGGAAAAAACAAAAGTCTGACTGATAAAAAAAGAAGAGCAGAGACCAAAATATGAAGCACAGCTAAAGCAACTTAACAATTTGCTAGTTTTTTTTTCTTTTTTTTTTATTAACTATTTACTTTGGCACCTTTGTGTAAACTATAGAACAAAACAATGTTTACAACACATTTGCAATTACAGCATTTAAACAAAATGGTCACTTTTTAAACCAGCCAAGACAAAAAAATAGTCCATTTATGGGTATAAAGATTAAAAAACCTAAAATATATATTTCTAAGAATAAACTGCAATTTCTTATGAACAAGGTGCTATAAACTGCATGCAAGAGTCAAGATTAAAAATGTGTGGCCAAACAGACAAGCTGTGTTATAGCCAGATGAACTGTGGTCCAAGCCCACTCCTATTTTTTTTTTTTTCATATAGAGATATATATATGGCTCAATAGGCAGGCACATGATCCCAGCAAGAAGTTGTAGAGTTATACGGCTGGACAAGAAATCTTGGCTGCAGCTTTGTCATTAACCAGGAATGAGTGAGACCTTAGCAGAAGAGATGAACAAGTTCTTGGGGAAAAGCCGTGAAGATCCAAGAATGAGAAGCCTTCTCCCCTCCCCTCTCTCACCCCTTTGCTCAGCCTAGCCAGTATTCTCAAAATCCATTCTTCGGGTTGCTTTAATTAGGCTGCCACTCAGGGTCTGCCTCAGATCATGGAAGTCTCATGAGAGTTGAGGACATTTTTCTACGTACTAATTTTTGCATTTAAGTTACTGAAAAGGATGGGATAAAAATTAATTAAGCCTTTGTACCTTTCTGGTTGGTTTGACTGAACGCAACACACTTGTCTGATGAGGGAGGATTTTACCAGTGCAGACGTTTTTAACATGTGGTGGTGTTTGATTTGCTACAACTGATTGAATGGAACCAGTTCAACATCGATTTCATCATCTCCTGTCTCACAAAGAGAGAAGTTTTATGCTCCTTCTCCAAACACCTTTTTAAAAAGAATCTTTTATTGGCTAAAGATACAAAACACATACAAGAAAAAGGAACACTGAATGGAAAATACAGAATTTTTTTTTTGGGGGGGGGTGGGGGGGGCGGGGGGGCGGGATGACATGTTTTCCTCCCCAGTGGATGTCTATTTGAACTAATACTTAAAGATTTGCCTCTGTTTGCTGGAGCAATCTTCAAGTTGCTTACCAAATAATTGTATTAGCATTTCTTACAGAGGCAAGGGTGGTCCTGGATGCCTACCAGAAGTTATGCTGCAATAGTGTCAGAAGATAAGGTACATTTTCTGCAGATCATATAAGGAGCTGTATGACAGTTAGTGGAGGGTGACAGCAAATAATTTAGTGGGAGAAAAAAACAACAATCATCTGCTTCATCTGACAACTGAGAACTGCATACAAAAGAGCTTGAGCAAAACACAGCTGGAGAAAACATGGAATTAAACAATGGAACAAAAAAGCAGCAAGGATGGGATGTGTCAAATGCAAAACAGACACGCACGCACTCCCTCTCTCACACCTACACACCCCTGAATGTGGTATCACAGTGATAAAAAGTTATAGATCCTAGATAGCTAAGTTACACTGTCACTAAAAAAAGTAACATCTTGCTTTCAAGAAATATCTGGTATTCTCCAGGACTATCAGTGCCTGAAAGAGGATGAGGTTTTTCACTGTACTTTGCAACACAGCTGATTGTAGGTCTAAAGCTTGGCTGGGTAAGGAAGAACTGTTATGTGGAGGAGTTACCTTTTCTGCTGACACTTTTTTTTCCCCATGTATTCCTGGCATACACTGCTATAGCAATAAAAAAATGCATTCTGTTGAAAAAAGCTCTACATTCAAGTGACTTAATTCTCCCATGTCTTATCAAGATGCAAAGAATGCTTTCTGGTCATCTAAGAAAATGTTTTAGATGCCTCGTAGCAATACTTAACTATCTTTCTGTATGAGAGGTAGGCTTCTGGGTTCTAGGAGGCCTGCCACATCTAGGGCTGAGTTCTTAAAGCTTTAAGTTAAAGCAATCCAAAGCAGGGCAGTCTTGTAAGCACCCTGTCTAAACCTTGAGGTTTGTTCAAGTTCAGAATGTTGCAAAGCAAAACAAGTATTAAAATTAGTTTGTAACTTTTGTTCTTATAGCTGTACCACAAGAACAGTGTGGCTTTTCATAAATACCTTTAAATAGATTCTCTTTTGTAGAGTATTGCTGCCAAGAGGTGAAGGCCTCCTACCCATGACTAGTAAAAACTGTCACTTTTGTTTCCATTATGGCTGTTTTATGCTTAAAATTCCCGAAGGTGAACACCAAGTCTTACAGGCAAGCCATATAAATATAAACCTGAACTTGTTTTGTTGTAGCAGTTATTTAAGAATGGTATTTGTATATATAATATATATGCCCACACTGCAAACTTTATACATCATTTTATATTGGTATCATTTTTATCTTAATTGCAACCAAGAATATATTCCACTAGATCAGCAATAAGCATAGCTTGGCTTATTCCCCATTTCCCCTCCCTCGAGAAAAATCCAGGTGTGGGTATCAATCAGATCAATGGTATGTTGCTAACTGAAATGCATTCTGTACAGTAAATTAAAAGTTTGCATGCAGTTTAAGCATTTTAAAGGCTATTTTCTTACATTAACTAACCTTCTGTTTCCATTTAAAGGCGTGAAAGACATCTGTCTTATCAAGGGACTCCTCTTCAGACCCAGAGACAAATGGAATCACGGAGACCAGATACTTTCTTGCAGCTTTCTGCACATCTTACTAAATAACATGCAAAGAGTTCAACAGCATTCTTCTTAAAATGTAAATAGTACTCTTTAAATGGGCATGTTAACCACTGAAAGAAGTCGTCCACTTTACTATACTTCTCCATTACACTGCTTTCATTCAGTCATCGGTAGTATAAAAAGTCAATTAACAGGATCAACAGGCTAGTTTATCCACTGGCAATTGCGTATGACACCAAGTGTGCAGTAAAACAAAGGCCAACATATGTTTATGCAATATAGTTGTACTGATTTGGGTTTTCTTTATCTCTTTCCATGTAGTCCCTGTCAATTAAGGATTCTATTCTCTTCTTAAGGTCAGCAGGCTGTAAAATAAAGCAGATGTCAGTATTATGATTTTGTGGTCAATGTTTCTCTAACTCTTTCTACATAAGCCAAATACCATGCTGTTCAAAATGACTAAGGAAACAAATATCATCACTTAAATCCCTTAGAGCATTAAAGATTCTTAAATTTTCAGTGTATAACTGACTGAAGAGAAAGTTACAAAATTAGCTTGTTACTCGCAACTAAGCATAGTCTTTTTACAGCAGAGAAAGATATCTGCTGCTGTTTAAACTGAACTCTACTATGAACAACTGCAATTCATACATTTCATATCGAAGCGGTTTTATCTGTGACTTTTACCTAGATGGTGTAAGTCATTTTATCTTGATGCAAATAAGTTTTGCAAGAGTTTGGGTGCCCTACGACTTTGTTCAGTGAAGAACTTATATCAAACGTCTCAAGATGGAGGAGTGGGGAAAAGCAAGCTCAGCTACAGTTTATGTAAAACTTACAGGCCTGCAGTAGCTTAACATGTTAACAGAACAGAGTAACATGGCAATACCTTTAATTTTAAATTCCCATTGATAGAATGCACTGTATATTTGAACTCAAACACAGATACATCACTGTCTATTTGAAAATCCATTTGGCATTTGTACACAATAAGCTATTCATTCATATATTGCAACTGTGGGCTGCTTTAGCTTTGAGACATTCACCAATACCTAATTTTCATTCCATAGATATTTGTATATATCAGCTAATATAATCTGTCTAGAAAAAACATTGTACATTTATTGGCTACTAATTTATTAAAAATTATCAAATCAAGTCAAGAATCAAAAACACTTCTGCATATCTGAACCATTTTTCTCTCACCCCTAAAACAGCATTGCCAGAAGACATAAGCAATGCAAGAACATCCATGTGTAAACAAAGACGGCTTAGCTTCCAATTAGTACTAGCAAACTCACAGTTCTGAGAACCATTATTAATGTTTTATTAACTTACCAAAAGCCAGAGGCAATATTCAGATGAATGAATGAATGCAACTGGCACTTAAAAAAATTTCTGAAATTAACTATTTGTCTCTCCTAACAGTTAAAAAAAAGGCACATTTTAGACAGAAACACTGTTTAACTGAGGACAGGCCAGGGAATGTAACAAGCAGTAACACATTTTTAGAGAAAAAAATCAGTACTACACCTTTACTGGGAATTTAAGCTGGTTGTAGACCTCTGACACAAGCAAGTTATGACTCAACGTTTTGCGCATCTTCATGATTCGTACAATTGCAGCGTCAATCTGGTATTGCCGGTCCTGGAATACTCTCTCTGTAGTGCTTGCCTGTTCCTCTACCTGATGGATCCATTTAAAAGAGTTTTAAAGAGAATACTAGAACTGTTGAATCAATTCATCTTCGTATCTAGGACAATTCTTAGTTTATGACAATAAAAGGTTTACTGTCATATATTTGACATAAATCCTTTAAAGACGAAACTCTGCTCTTAAGAAGAACTTGCAAAAGGGATGGTAAATTCACTGAATTGGTTTCTATGTTCACAAATCAGTAAAGCCCTAGAGAATGATTAAGTGTGAAAAAGAACAGTTACTAATTGGAACTTTTGCTAATCAACCTCATTTATAGAGCATCATTGGTATCTAAGTTAGTCTGGAAGCTCACATTTAAATCCTCATTGCTATGTTTGTGCTAACATCCAAAATATACGTGCATGTTTCACACAGATACCAGTATGTATGTTACAACTGAGAGGGAAAAAAGCTTGTAAATGGGCAGGCAACAAGATACCTAACCAAGAATCAAAACCCCAGAGCATTAAAAACAAAACAAAAAAACAATCAAACAACAAAAATACCGTTTCTTTCATCTGAATTTGGTTGATTTTTATCCTGAAGAGCTTATGTCTGAAATCATCATTGCATGTGAATTTATCACCGTCTTCAACGTCTTTTCCTTTGGGGCTTTTAGTCAGTACTCTGGCTTTGCCACAAGCCAGAGACTGAAGTGTCCTTCTCAGCTCTCCATCCTCTATAGCAGAAACAAGTTGTTTAGTATTTTTAGTCAAGAACACTTGGAAGTACTCAGTTGTTTTCAACACCAACCTATCCCAGTGGCTTGCTTTATCTCCTCTAAACTGAACTCCTCTCCTTCATTAAACATGAGCAGCACCAGTGTCTGGAACAAGGAGACCTGAAGTTCTTTTTTCCCCTGTCACGGGGAAAACAACAGACATCAGTAGGGTGTTTTTTCGGGGGAGAAAAAACGATCAAGTCACTGTTCTATGTCAATTCTATATCAATTATTTCACTTAAAGGATGCAGTTGCTCCTTTATTCATTAGGGAATATAAAAGAATAAAAGTTACTGGTCACCTTTTGTTTTTACTATGAAATGCAGAATAAGATAGAGGTTAGAAGGTTAGACTAACAAATACCAAATTTGCTAAGGTATACATCTACTTGAGACAAATTCAAATCCATTAAGCGCTTAAAATCACAGTTTGAAAGACCTCTAATCCAAAGTGTAACACATGCATTAGTTAAAAATACAGCATCAGCAACCATAAGATCTTTGCAATAACCATGTTTGATATTTCCTGTTTTATCATTAACATTGTTATGAAAAATACAACTAACTGGTAACATTCCTGGATTCCAAGATAAATTTTCTTGAAATATATTCATGACCATGAAGAAATGCTGAAGGGAAATAGAAGCTCTCTAAAACTGACATTTTGGAACTGACAAAGCAACACAAATAAGAGATACAAGAGACTCACCTCTTTAAATTCTGCTTTTAGTACACAGTGACCTAGTGTTGATTGCCACTGAAGTTTCCTACCACTGTGTTTTCCTAAATAAAAGGTCTTGAAAATCTCCTGCAGTTTTACCATCTAAAAATGGAAGAAAAACAAAAAAAGCACATACCAATACACAATTTCTACTTTAAAAGCATCCCTTCGTACTCCACAATCGAACTACGTAGCAGTTGATGATAAAACCAAGTTGCAGTTGATATCAAGATACATTACTATTAGGCTGCTATTTGGTGTAACATGACTCTCTATTCATTACCTCTGGGGGTAGGTGGACCTCCATAGGCACATAAGTTGGCCAATAACCCATAGTCAAGATATTCACTGTTAGTTCAATGTTGCCAGGTACATTCTGATTTTGCATATACTGCAGAAAGAAAACAAATTGAAATACACAAGTGTTTATTAAACACATTTCAGGTAGAACTGAAAAGCTACCTAGAGCAGACATTAGAGCACAGAAGGCAAGTAACCTTGTGATGCCTTTGTTATGTAAAATGTGAGCTACATAAAAGAAAATTAGGATAAGAAAAAGCACTTTCAGGTGTTTTACAGGTGTTTTTCAGGAAGAAAACAGCAAAAGAAGTGCTTTAGCAAGCTGATGTGAAGATGTACCTAGTTATATCCTATAACTAGATGTACTTATAACTAGGTACATCTTCACACCACAATTCATGTAAGATACATCAATTGAAGAAATTAAGTTGCACTTCACTTGTAGTCAAACAGTTACAGGACTGCTGTAATTGATGTCCAAAAGCATTGTCTGAGAAGCATCGTTACTTGCCTAAATGACTAAATTTATGAGCCAGTCCCATCAGAATATAGTGCTACTAACTGGTGTTGAAATGTTTTAGAAGTTTACAATTCTCCTTTTATTGTTTTCTTTTCTTTCCTTTTTTTTTTGTTTAAAGCTTCTTGTTCCAGGAAAACAACTAATAAATGCAGCATATTTTTCTAAAAGTAGAGAAACAAATTAAGAAAACTCACTGATTTTCAGTGAGGGCTTTTGCCCACTCCCTTTGAAAGTGATCACTAACAAAGCCCTTTTCTCTGTAGTGAAAGAACATTACAGACAACTAGAATAATTCAAAAGGAGTTTAAATCAATTACAAGAGAAATGTTTACAACTGAAGACATCCTGCACTCTCTTATTAGCCTTTTTGAAAATAACTCATTCACAAACCAAGTAAGTGAAGGAGCCATGGCAGACTTTCCAGCATTACCTGTTTAAATTGTATCATTATGTCTTTTGAAAGCTCCATATCTTTAAACATTCCTTCAAGTTTGCTGGTGAAAGCAGCTCCACATTCTATAAAAAAGAAAATTTCATTCTTTAAAAAAAGATCAACAACATAGAGTATTTATTGTAAGTATTAGGATGCACTTTGAAGCAAGACCACCTATTTCAGTAGATGTTCAGCAAATAAAGACCCGGACTTAATTATGAAACATAATAAGGTTATAAACAAGAGGGGGAAAAGTGTTTTTAATGTGGCAGCTATTTTGCTACCTATTTTTTTCCCCCATGTGGACATGACTATTCTTCCTAGGAATCCACTGGCAGCTTGTCACTCAGACTTTGATCTTAATCTTAATGAGCTGCCTACCAAACCCTCTCTTGATGGTGGAACAGCACTGAGCTCTAAAAATCTTGCTCCTACCACCCAAAGAAGCCATACTACGAAGCAATGAAGACCAGACTACAAGACTGCTAACTGGCAGCTTCATGGTTCAGACCTTATACAGAGTAAATTGCAAGAGGAAAAGTCACCCTCAAGTTCTCTGAACACATCACTGATTTATTCTGCAGGGAACATCAACTCTATCCCACAGGCCACGAGACACAGTGAACTTTAAACTGCTGGGTTTTGGCTATTTCTGCTATAGTTACTAAAATAAAAGCAAATGATTTTCCCCAAAAAACACCAATCACTCAAGAATTGCATGCAAAGATTTTTGGCCTCATGTAAAGCATGAAATACAAACAGCACTTCTGGGAGGTCTCATTAAAATGACTATTTTCAAAAGGAAGCTGGAAAAGGGAGAGATATTTACCATGTTTGAGTTTGGAAAGCATAGATTTTTCAGCATCGACTGATGCACTCTTCCCAACTAATAGCCTCTTCGCTAGATCTTTTTTATAAAAGGCCTCAAACACATCTTTTCCTGGAACAGATGAGATTTTACAGTGATCACAAGTCATTGGGAGCTTATAAACATTACTGATATTAAGGGGCCCAATTCAAAATTCAGTAAAGCTAGCAAGGACCTTCACGTTAAGATTTAAACAGAGTTGGAGTCAGGTCTCACTACAGACATTTTAATAAATACTAGTTAAACAGCACTGCACCAGCAAACTGCATGTACAGAGAATGAATGCTTAAAAATGTAGAAAGATTGCAGAAGTGAATTCAAAGTACTTTTATGTTGCTGATTAAACAACTGTATCCACACACAAAAACATCACTTACCATATATGAATCTAAATATGATCATAATTTTATCCAGCATTTTTTCAAGTTCTTCATCGGTAGCTTCTTTGTTGCCTGCACGGAGCTTTGAATCTACATATTTAGCTAAAAGAATGTTAAGGTATAACAAGTTTATCATATGCCTAGTATCACAATGGAAACAAAGATGTACTTGTTTTTAAATTTAATATTGTTAAAATCTAAATTGTTTAAATCACCTGCATAACAAGGCGCAGAAGATACCACAATTGAGGATGTAGTGTATGTTGTATCTCAACACACAATTCCGTATCACACCACATCTGTTTAAGCTGCATCAGCAACCCCCTTCTGTCCCCCCACCCAAATTCTCACATAGGAAGAGACCAAATGAAAATACCTATGAGTTCAGCTGGCTTATTTGGTCTTTTATTAATGAATGTTTCAAAGGCTTCTTTCATGGCATTTACAAACTTCTCATTCTTGAGAAAGCAAACATCAATAATATGGTCAACTTTATCTTTAAAATCAAGCAGTTCTTGGACCATGGTTTTGTCTTTTTCTGGATTAATTACTATTGTGCTACCAAATGCCTGAAAAATAAAACATGTCTTTCAATTAGTCTGAACAATGAATTTAAATGAAAACACTTTTAAAACTTAAGTTATCTTTGCAATGTTTTGGTTTTGATATTCCTATTAGTTCCACTAACACAACAGAAGTAACAGCATCATAAAGGAATTATACACCGTCATTCTCAGACCGTGTATGTTGATTCAAAACCAAACTGTCAATAGATAAACAAATTTAGAACTTTTTTCTGACAAGAAATTTCAGAAGGGAGATGATACAAATGTTTTGTCATTATCAAAACACATATTGGAAAAAATATAGTTGTCTCCCACAACTAGCTATAAACAAGGTAACTCCAAATTTATTTGGAGTTCAATAATTCAGTTGAACAATTTGCTATTTTCTTCAATAAGACCTGAACAGTTACTGTACTTTTCCCAGTAGAGTTTCAAAGGCTGTTCATTAGATGCTTATAAGCAAATATTTCTTACAAAAATGCAATAGTTTTTAGAGATGACTTAAATATCTGTGTATAAAACCCCATCAATACCAGAATTCTAGAAATGGTACCTTTATGTACTCAATCCAGTGTTGTAAGAGAACTTGCACTCCACCTCTCACACGACTAAATAACTGATACAGAAGAGACAGGTCTTGAATTCGATTTTCATCAAGAAGGTGGTTTAAACCTGCAAATGAGAGAATTTCAGTAAAAATTGAAAACATACAGTGATCCCCAGAGAGCACAGCATATTACTACAGTAAGGGACCTCTTCAATACTAGCATTTCTTATCAATCTGTTAGGTTGTATTTTTTTTAATTGGAACGCTACCCGATTTAACAGAAATCCGGTGAAATGTAGAAGAGCTATCTGGACTGGTTCTTAGGCTACTTTACATAACATGTTAATCACAACAGCTTTGCTTACTTCTGCTCTACTCTGCCCTAAAAATTTGAGAGGTCTATGCTCTACTGATCAGAAGGAAAGGTCCCCTGGCAATACAGAGCTCTAAGTCTAAATTCCAGCTGAAAAAAAATGCATTTTACAGATGTTTGAAGGAAGCAACTTCAAGAAATATCTTCACCTTCCGCTTTTTTAAACTTTCTGGCAGAAGGCCTGACACTCTAGAGCAAGGTTCTAAAAAGTACATGGGTAAATATTGCAAACCTGATACTCCTCTCAATAAACAGTCTGTTCCAGATGTGCAGGAAGATGCTCACATACTAGCCAGATTGTGGACAAAACAGATAAGAATTTGATCATTTTATTATCCAACTTTTGCTACACCCATATTTATCTCCAGGCTATCCCTCAGAGTAACAAATGGTCACTAACTCCACAGAGACTGTTGAAGAGCTGAGGTTAATGTACATCACTGCTCAAATTTCACTTTTCATTTTTTTTATTTTTTAAATAAAAAAGCCAGCTTTATTTTACGAACAGCAAGCAATCAGTGTTTCTCTTTTCTGGTGCAGCCAGAATTCAAAGGCTTTTCCCTTACCTCTAAGTTTTCAGAATGCTACTCAACACATTGAGCTGAAGAGTCCCCTATTCTAGTTTTCATTTTGCTTTGTTATGTATCTGAAGACACCACTGTGGCTTCTTACCTCTGACAAGGAGAATGGTACTTGCCCTCTTGCAAAACGCTCAGTGCTATTTCATGAACTGAGTAGCAAAGGGCATTAAAGAATGATGTAGCTTGTGTCATCCCCCAGCACCTGAATCTGTCACTTTCTTTTTCAGCAGAGGAATTGAAAGCCCCGAAGCAGTAATTAGAAACATTTCTATAAAGAAGAAAGATTACCTTTCTGAAGAATGGCTGTTAAATGTTCACCTAGAAGTTGCTTTTCTACAGTTGCAATTAGTGGCTTCCTATAGAAAAAATGTTTAGAATTACTTTTCCTTTTCCCAGTATTGACAGTTTTAATTATTTTGAGATTACACTAACTACTATCAGCATTGGGAGTGCTCTAATTATCTGTGGCCAAAGATGTAAAATGAGTATACACATTTGTCCTTTTTTCGACCTGATTTTGAAGAAATCCTGACTCTAAGTAGAAAAGACTGAAGAGTAAAATTAGTCAATTTTCCACACCCCATTAAGAATATGTAAATATTAAGAGCCTTTTACTTGAGAATTCTCTATCCTCTGTCCTATTTTTTTTCAGGTAGTATGACAGCTGATTATTTGCATTTCAGGAAGATGTTTGGACGGGGAGTGGCAGCCTGTATTTCTAAATAGAGATGCCCAACAATGTTTACGTCAAAATAGTGACTTACAAGAAAAGGCTATCAGCTGTGTGAACCAAGACAGTACTTCTTCATAACCAAAGAATTTTGGGAAATGAAAAGCATTTGATGATAGTTTAATAACTGAAATAAACTGTAGCTATTAGATGGCTCTCAACAAAAGAGCCAAACCACTAATGATACAAAGCAAAGAGAGATTACGCTTACTGTGTACTCTGATCTAAGTAAGTGATTATCCTGTCTGCTTCTTCTTCCAAGCGCTTGTTGACATGGTGAAGATATTCTGGAACCTGAAAATGCCAGAGTAGTTTTGTATGTTTTAAAAATCAAAAGAGAAAAAAATGACAATGCTGGCTGACAGCTCCAGCAGCTCCAGTTTAAAGCACAAATCATTACACTGTGAATGAAGGAAGCCTCATCTGAATTTGCTTTCTCAGAGTACTATAAAACATACAAGGCACATTATTGCCCAATACACTATTTAATGCAACAGAATAGTTCCTCTCCTTGAGAAGTGTTCCGTCATTAGGCATAAAAAAATAACTGAAAATTCAAACTACCTCTCTTTCCTGCATAAGCCTCTGGCCCTCTGCTGCATACAAGCGGTTAGTCTCTTCCAAGAATCTATGTTCGAAAGAATCTTGATATATCTAGGGAAATAACAACAATCCAGGGTAAAGCTTAATGAGCACTAAATAAGAATAAGCTGGTTTATTGGTTGAAAGCTGAAACAAGCTTACTCACCTGCAAGTCAGAAAGCATGCTTAAAAGGCTTCGCAGTAAGCTCCTATCAATAGCCTCACCGTTTCTTTCCCTCTCAATCAGTAGAAGAATGCCATCAATAGTTTTGTTCTGAACCTTCTGATCACTTATTATATGAGTTCTGAACAATTCTAGCCCCATATCCCTAAAAAGAAAATAAAAACTATTTAATATATCGCATAAGAATCAGCCCCAAATATTATTAAAATTTGATCTAGATCAAACAGAGCCCAATAAATAACTTGCATTCTCTGAATTCCTCGCTCCTTTGTCCCCAAATCACTCATGATGAACAAGCACATACATATTAAAATAAGCCATGACAAAGCACCACCTGTAAGTTACAGATTTTAAAGACCAACACGTTTTTTTTAAATAACCCCCTAACTTTTGCAGTATTTTTCAGTTGACAGGCTGATTGAAACTAAATAAACAATAGCTTTCAACTAGGAAAGGAGAATGCCATTCTGGGCCCCAATTCCAAGTTTAAACTGTTGGACAATATTCCTTTTAGTCCACCACTTACTGATCTAAGTGTGTTAGGCAGACATCAGAAGATCTCAGTGATTTGAAAGAGAAGGATCTCTGTGGCAAAGTAATCCAGGTAGCTTAGCACCTAGTGAAGAGCCAAATGTTGTATGGCAAAGGCACTGTAGGGCATTTGCTAATGACTAAAATCGGGCTGGGGAAGGAGGAGTTGTGTTCATAAGAAAACTACTTGCTCTTATTTTTAGGTAACTTTTCCCCTTCAAAAATGTTCAAAGAACTTCAAATACTATACATGTTACTGTTACATTACTAAAGGCAATAACTGGACAACCCAAACCCTGGCACTTCAGTTGTTGAACATGTCCTCTCCTTTTAATGTGCAAACTGGTGGCTGATATATATTTAGCTGAGATTTGCTATCACAGTTCTAGAAGAATCCTACAATTCATCGTAAGTACATTAAAAATGTGACCTCCCTTTGCAATAAGCAGGTACATATTCACCATCTAATCTACAGGTCACTAGAATGCAGCTAGTAAGATAACATGGGATAATTTAAATAGTCCCCTCACAATTTTATCCTTTGTGCCCTTACCAAATAGATGGCAGCATTGAATTCTGAAGTACGTAAGTTCGATCCAAGAACAAAAAGATACTTCTAATCATAATCTGGTATGAGAAGAAGAAAAAAAGCCACAATCATTTTACTCTTGAAACTGAAGAGCAAAACAAATTATGCTCAACAACAACAAAAAAATCCCAGTGACAGGCTTTAGGCAGTGCTTTGTTATTTATTTAAAACACTCCTCCAATTACGGTGAGCTGCTCAGTAAACATTTAGCATTTTTCTCTAGAAAAAAAATAGCTCCTTTCATAACAGGTATGAACAGAAAAAAGGTTGCATAAAAACAGCTGTTCAGAAGTGGTGTACCCCCACCCAGCCCCAGGGTCAGACCAATGTGTTAAAAAAAAAAATATACTACATTATTTTCAAGGCTTAATTTCTAACGTACCAGATACAGTTGCATTTCACAAAGAAGCCTTATTAAATTTAAGACAACATTTCAGAAGCACACTGTGTTTGTAAAGGAACAGAATTAAGTAAAGTATCAGCTGGACTAGTGAACTGTTTTTCTTTAAAAGGAAAAAAAAAACACTTACCATTTGTCTGCAGTGGTCTTGCCAGCATTTGTCTATTTTCTTTAGAAAAAGAACACTATCCAATGAATCCATGAAGAAATCATTAAGAAAATTACGATTAACAGGCAGCACTAACGGCGAAATGAAGCAGCATTTTGTTTTATTTGAAAGACACTTAACATACAGCACAACGAACTCACCTACTCCCAAACAAGACCACTTAATTTCTTCCAACTTGTTTAGTTTTAATGAGGGTCCTGGTGTAAACAAAGCGTTCTCAATAATGACAAACCAAAACAATTTGAACTATTTAAAAAAAAGGAAATACACTTCTGAATGCTTTGTCCAATGCTCCATCCTGGCAGGGGCTTGCATGGGAAACAAGCAAACCTCAAAACCCAACAATTCACAATGTGTCTAACAGCCTGCCACTACATAGATTCTGTAATTTCAGGTCATGTTAAGAGAGAACCTTAAGAGAAAAACTTTGTTCGCAAATTTTGACTTGTACTCAGTTCACAGGGTAATTCTGGTACTAATTAACATCCACTTTACAAGATCTCATTCTGATGCAACTCCAAACTTTTCTAGATACACCATTTTGATCCTCAGAACTGGTACCATCGTACATTTCCAAACCACTAGCACTTTTCCAAATAGAAAAAAAGGAACTAGTTCCAAAATTTTTCTGTTTACCCAAGCACGGCAGGTTTGGTACTTGATGCAGCCAACACAGCCGTTTTTAAGCCTTACTTTATGAGCTTCTCCAAGATGTCAAAACGTGTCATAAATACCAAGAACATTTTCTCATGAAGTTATCACATGATTACAGATAAAGGAACTAGCAGTGTTCTTTGTGAGGTCCCCAAAAAAATGGAAACAGACCCAGTTATGCAAAAAATAGGAATTCAAATCACCATGGCCTAATGTCACGAACTAGTGAAAGAAATCGATCGCCACACACTGGCAGGTAAAAACATTCTGGCTTGTCAACAGCTTAATAAAAAGGATATTCTCTGAATTGGTGAATTTGTGCTTTAATGTGGTCTTCACAGATCTGTCTCAACTGCTTGTACAAGTTTGCAGAAATCTTGTAGGAGCAGAGATTTTCAACAGCCTGAAGTAAAGAGAAACAGATACTAAGCAGTCTGCTTATAGTCTGACGTGGTTTTACAAGGAAAGAAAGATGTGGAATTCTTCTGCTTCTCATTCAAAAGTTACCTGCTTTTAATTGTAACACTTAACAGCTGCATGCAAGAGAGAGACATGACACTAACAGCAATATGAGACAAAATGAGAGCCATGCCCTGAACAGCTTAGAACATGAGGGCTTATTAATTTCAGCTGGAGTGTCGATAGCTAATAAGGAACACAAAGAACAAGGATGTTGGTTTAGTACATTCAAGCAGCTTGCTGGGTTTCATACTTCAAAGCAGACACTAAGGTCCTCATTTTATCAACTGCCATGCTCTGCAAGTCACACCAATATTGGTTAAAAAAAACCACACTGCTTGTCCTTTCCTTGATTAAAATTCCCCTTACCCACAAAACTAAGTGTGCGTGCGTCCCTTTACCCATTGGCTATATTTAGTTTGAATCCTGCACAATTTTTGGTAGTATAACTACATTCCAGGTGTTTACAGTGGCAAACGTTCTAGATCACAATCAAGTATGACAAGATTTGTGCCTGTGCTTCATAGCAAGAAGAGAAGAGTTTAATGAGGACTTGTCTTAGGAGATTGATTATGGAAACAAGCATTCTACAGTCCATAAGCACAATGAAGACTTTTCCAAAATGTATGCCTATTGCCCAGATTTGGCAAGAAACAGAGCAATTCTAACTCCTTGAGAGACAAAGTCACAATGTGTATATATTCTGGAAAACATCTGTACAAGCAAGAAAGGAAAAACATATATGGCTTTCAACCAATGCTTCCTGATCTTATTTGTTTTCTTAATGGAAAGTGCTTTAGTTGCCAGTACAACCAACTCATAGGAACAAAGTACTGGAAAATCAAGTTTGCTCCCCAGCAACCATGGGCAGCCAGGCAGTGAAAACAGTTGAGATGTGTACAGAGCATCCCTATTCCATTACACTGAAGTCCCCACATCCCCAAATACTTCCTGACAGTCCACATAGAAGCCATCAGCTTCTCACAGTTAACAGCTATCACTGCAAGCACAGCAATAATCAAAACAGCTAAACCAATCATCGTTCCTGGGGTGGAAGCACCAGCTTGCTTGCAACTGCACTACTGGTAATGTGGGCTCTATGACAGAGAGGTTGAATCAAAACAAAACAAAACCCCAGCCAACACAACCAAAAAAGAAAACTAAACCTGCATAAGCTTATTGTCATAAAAAGACAGGTACAGCAAGAGAGTGAGTACACCAATTAACACTAAAGCAGCATCTCTGAACACTGATCTACACAAATACAAACCAGGTATGTGACATCTGAGTCATGATTAGGAAAGCCAGAAATTGATTGTCACCATACACAGACATGAAAGTATACAGATCTTAATAGCTGGAAATCACAGTAAAATTCAACTCTCAACCTTAACACTTAAGAAAACCCAAACAAATACAAAGATGCGATAGGAGGAGATAATCTACTTCATAGTTCTTTAAACACCAAGTTTAGAGAGGCTGATTAGACCTGTAGTAAGTGCAATAAACAGACTTCTTCTCCCACTTATTTTGGAGAAGAAACAGAGCTGGAAAGACAAATGCTGTCGACTTGTTAGTCACCTGCATAATCCCACTTAGCCTCACTTCTAACTAGCAGCCTGACACCAGCAGCCATTTCGCTGTACTTCATCAGTAAAAACTACCGGTCAGCTCCCCCATCTCAACAGCTCATGTAAAGCTGTGCTTTTCCATCTGTGTATCAGAAATTCCTAGATGTTAAACACCAAGTATGTGCTAGAATCTGAGTGCTTGAACAACAGGTACAAAGCTTCTGCATCCTCATTGAGAACATCTGTAATAATGTTTTAGTTTGTGAATTCTGCTCAACTTACTGGCGTTATTATGTTGATTTTTAAGAGGGCAAACATTCCAAGGACACAAACAAAACTTTAAGATTTGCTCTGTGGAGCAAAACAATATTGCAATGTTATGTGCAGCAAATTTAACTACTGGTGCTACAAAACAATAGTTGTATTATAGAGAGAAAATTCCTGGTAACTTTAGGAGCTACAGTTCAAAAAATTGCTTTGTTCAGAATTAGTGGAATATAACTTTTTGGCCAGGACATCAGTGTCTTAAGGATGGTCAGAACACCTGAAAGCAAAGTGTTGTACTTCTTTTCTGTAACATTTTTTTTATTTTTAATTGCAGCATCCACACCAGGGTCTCTGTTAGGAAAAAAACTGGAAAGGGCTCTGATGAGAGAACAACAGAACTTCCCAGAAGTACTTACATCTGTGATGGATTAGAAAAGGAAAATTAACAATGGATCTAGTACCAAAGACCTAGATGATTTCTTCCTGGTACTACAAGAAGGAAACTTGTTTTGATAAAGAAACTGTCAACTCTGTAGCACTTCAGCTGACCACAGATGTGTATTATTTCTCTTGCTGGGGTGGGTGGGGAACAACGTAAGTAATAAAGTTATGGCCCACAAAGAAATAAAGCCTCAAAATGTTTGCTCAGAGAGGTTTTCCAACACAGACAACAGTTAAACCAAATTCAAATTTAACTCAATTATCAAGTATGTTATTTTGAAGTGTGTGGCAAGAACTTTTGCAGGTTATTTTGCAATTCCCCTCTGTGCTTGGATAATGGTGTCTGCTAAGGCATATTTGGAACCAGATCCATTTACCAAACAGCTGTTCAGAAACGACATTAGTTAAGTAAGCATTTAAAAACGCTGATTGCTATTCTTATTTTTAAATGAAGACATTATTAGATTTATAAAAAGAATACAAAGATTTCATACTAGATTGCACTCTATTCTCTTAAAACCTAGCTACATTATTATAATGCTAACACAGATTTAGAAAAAAATCTTATCCTTTTGTTTTCTGAGCATAAACACCATTAAAAAGCAAGGCTGTGGTAAAACTGAACAGAAATTTTTCATTGCTGATTTTGTAGCAGAGGCAAAGTTTTCAATACAACTTTGCATCTTTAAACAATCTTGAATATCCTCAAGTACTTGATTAACTGTTATTTGCTCTGCTGTTCAGTCTACAGTGAGTTATTTAAAATACCAGCCAATATAGTGTATTGTAATTTATTAATTTCATCAGGTTTTGCAGAATTAACAATACTGTAGTTACTTTAACAACACCATATATCATCTTGACCAACTGTTAGAAAAAGCTATTTTTAAATTAATTGAACATTATAAAGAATTATCATAACCTCAAAAATGCACTGGACCAAGGAACTCAACCGGTGAGGTTCCAGGTTCTACAAGGAATGGCAATTTATCTTTCCCTAAATCTGACCCCAAACCTTGTGCAAACAGGATTTTTCTCCCTAACTTTTCACAGAAATTAAGTATAACCAAATGGGACTTTTTTTTTTTTGAAAAGGGGAGGGAATGGGGAAGAAGAAACACTAAAAACAGACAGAGAAGGATTTATATATACACATGGAGAAACTAACCAACCAACGAGGTAATAAAAACTTTAGGAGTAATTAGAGTGCTTCCTTATACCCAGCTAGAGCAGCATGGCTACTACACCACTAAAACCACAAGCACTAGGATGTTAGGAGGGGGCAGGTGAGGAGAAAGAGCTGAAAAAGCAGAAGTTGAGTTTACAGAAAAACATGTTAGGAAATGCAGTTCGAGTGTGATCACTTCCTAAAACGTTTAGGGCAAAGCAATCAAAGCTGTTGCTGGAAATAAATGAGTTTTAATTCTCAATTAAGACATAACGCTCAATGATAAGCAACTGCAATCAAACCAACATAATACAATGGTATTCTATTTACTTTTTAAGGGGCAAACGAAAAGTTTCAGTGTTTAAATGAATTACTTATAACCCTCAATCACAGATACTGTCTTGAGACAAAGGATTATATCTTAATATAAATCATCTTTTTCATATCTAAACACCAACGTCTTAGGATTTCACATTTCTCCTTTAGCAGCTACAACACCATAAAACCTCAAACAGTAAAGGAAATACAGCTCCTTGCCTTATTTAATTCTTGTCAACTGTTGCAAGGGAAACCACACCTTGGATTATGTTGTGGCAAGTAAAAAAAGCTTTGGTTCAATGTTAGGTCTCCTGAGATTTGTATTGATCAATTTCAGATTCGAGAAACTGTTCTATGAAAAGATTTCGAGTGAGAATATCAACCAAAATATCATATTCCTAACGTTGTCTCAAAATTGTTTTAAATAAAAAACCCAAATCACCAAAACCCCATCCCACCGCTTGTACTTAAAGCGCTTACCTGATAGAGCTCCTCTAAATTGTACTTAATTGAAGTACTGTTCTGGATAGCTTCTACAGCCTCTTTCAGTTTTTGCCAGGTTTCATCTGTGTAGTTTTCAGGCAACTTGGGTTTATCTTGAAAAGAAATTATTTTATAGAATTTGAGAAAGTATTAAGTAAAACATTTTACTTTTTACAGAAAGACATAGCTCAGAGAAGACATAGGCTGATGCTCTAGGTTGTACTTATACATTAGTGTAAAAGCAGTACCTTATGTTTGAAATGATATCACATCGTAAAAATTCAGCATTACTCTTCACATACACATTGCAACATCAGTAGCCCAAATTCTATGTGTGATTTATTAAAAAATAAAAATCACAATGTGTCATACGTGAGCAGCTTAATAGGCAGAAACCCTAAAACCCAGCAAAACAGACCTGCATCTTCATTACGCTCCCTTTTCGTACAAGAACATCATAGATAAGAGTAAAAAACTGAACATAAAAGCTGAAAATGATGGATTAACAGCTGTGTATAGATTATTTCTTATCAAGTTCATTAATTCTACTCTGTATTAGTACTTGGAAAGAAACCCCAAGACACATACACGGAAATACTTTATTATAAAGTAAGGCTTTATAGTCACAAGGAAAACCTTCCAACTTTGAACTAACCAATTTATATGTCTCATGGGTTTGGCCAGTGAATATTTGTGAGTGAAGCCCTCTTTTAATGTTCATACAGCTCAAGCTTTGCAGATTTGATGCTTTCCATTAAGTTTCTCCCATTTAAAAAAGGCTGAGAAAGATTAGCCAAGTCACACACCCAGAAAACTGTAACTATTTTAAAACTGTGTGTTCTCAAGCTAGTTAAAACAACCCTTTTTGTTGTAATACACAAGTTCTCAAATGGAAACAGGAGGAGGAGAAACATTAGGAAGTCACATGCACATCCATGCCACCAACAAGTGGAACTGATCCAGAGTATTCGCTCTATTCAAATGGACTTCTGCAAATCCAAAGGTAAAAAAACAAAGCTTTTTGACTTCTTTTGAAAAAAATAATAAAAGGAAAACAACCCCACTTCTCTCTTTTTGTTTTTCCTCATACATTTCCCTACAGTATTGGCAGTATCTCAACATTGCTGTGCTGTAAGAATCTATAGGGACAACTCATACAAGCAGGACTTGCCCACTTTCACTAGAAAGAAACGAGTACGCTACTCAGCAGTAAATACCAAGATTTGGGGTTTTGGGAAGTTGTAAAGGATGTTATTGCTATCACACACAAAAGCACGCCAAGA
Organism: Cygnus olor; assembly: GCF_009769625.2. Classification (NCBI taxonomy): domain Eukaryota; kingdom Metazoa; phylum Chordata; class Aves; order Anseriformes; family Anatidae; genus Cygnus; species Cygnus olor. The sequence continues at coordinate 21,318,112 of NC_049181.1, read as the reverse complement.
CTATTGCTCAGTTTAGCATCTGAGAGTAAATAAAAAGCAAAGCTGGCAGCTTCTCAAGACATCCTTTTAAAGCCAGCAACTAGAATACCAATTCCTAAGCAATGAGGATTGCAGCACCATGCAATCTATGACACTTAGCTAGTATTTTGAACAGAAAAAGTTGACTTTCCTTAAAGATAACAACAGGGTACATGCAGCAGAAGAGTGACATTTCTTTTTCACCATCGTGCATCACAAGTATAAATTTTCAAACAGCCAAACTAAACAATGACAACGTGACCAGGGGAAATGGGTGGAGAAGATTCTTGAGGATTACAAGGCCCTCAAAACAAAAAGTTACACTGGAACACTACAGTGACTAAAATGATCCTGATCCTTACCTCCTGGGATATCTCTACAGCACATCTGCATCGGTTGTGTATTTCAAAATTAGTTTTAATCTTAATATCTTTAAGCCCCTCTACCCCTACACTCAAACACATGAGGAAAAAGAAGTTTCTTTCTCGAGTTGTTTTTAATCAGACTGTTGTAAAAGATTGCAAGAGGCAGGAAGAAAAAAAAAATCTCACAATTTACCCATCTTTATAGGATAAAGACTACAGAGTTTTAAGTAAGCTGTCTACACCTACTGTAATTTTGTTTACTAGAATATTATGCAGCACTGCAGCAGAAAGTTTCATCTCCCTGCTTCAGCTGGTCTCAAGTAACAACGCTGGAAAAGCTCAAACACGTTTGTTGGGAAACTGTAAAATAATGTAAACTTGAAAAAAGAGCACATTCAGAGAGCAAAAAGACATTAAAAAGCTAAGCAATAAGAGCTGAAGCAAGGATATTGTGCGGAAAGTATCCAGCAGAAATCTGAACTACCTTCTTTGAATGTAAGTGGGGGAAGCAGAAAGGAGATCTGCCATAATAGCCCAATAATCACCTTAGTTTCAACATTTAAAGCTAAGCACAGGCAGAATAACCTACTAACAGACAAAATGGATAGGGGCAAGACATAGATTCAGGTCCAATTTTAAAAAAAAGGCCATGAAACGTTAAAAGTTTAACAAAAGCAATTTACACTCTTACGTAGTAAAATATTTTGTTTAACATGCAGGTTAAGGCCTTCTCCCCAACAGCGTGAAAGCAGCCTGAAAAATAATCCCAAACTGGGAAGACTAGCTCAGGACGTGTGCATGACTGGGCAAGTATGCATGATAAGTATTATCGCCCCCTTCACATAAGTCTAGAAATGTTTACCACAGAAAAGCATTTCCTGTAAAACCTGGAGCTATTTGAAAGCCAACCGGTTTTCATGTTGAAAACAAAACAGAGAGCTGAGTGGCAGCTCCGCACGGGTGGTGAGGAATTATGGCCTGTTACCTTTAAAGTTCTTGATCACTAATTTCTTAGCGGACCCAGGTTTACTGTTGGCGAAACTGGAAACGGTAGAGGAGGCAGCTTTGGTCAGGCCATTTGCGTGGTGCCCTACAGCCACTGAAGAAATTAAAAGGCTTTTATTTTTGAGCTGCTGTTGGTGCTGCTGTTGAGAAGAGGCAGGAGAGGAGGAGGAAGAAGACTCTTCAGCCATCTTCACATCGAGTCCAATAAAATCCAAGGAGTCCTCAAAGCGCAGCTTCTTCTGGAGGTGATGGTTGGAGGAGGCAACCCCTGAGGAGGAGCACGAGGAGGCGGTGATGACGGCGGAAGATGAGGAGGAGTTGGTTTTGGAAGGAGAAGAGGAGCAGGAGGAAATAGAATCAAATTCTTCTCTTTCAGAGTTGCTGTTGCTACTGTTATTTAACTTTCTCTTCTTGCAGGAGGAGCTGCTGCTATTACCATCAGTGGCAGGTCTGACCTCCTGAGCTGCAGCTGGGGGGTTGGGGGAAGAGAAACCTGTGGGAAACATGAACACACAGAAGTGAACAGGCTGAGGGGCATCAAATCCTTGTGATGGGACAAAGAGGGGGAGAGAGTTTTAGGGTCAGTCTCCGGGGTCTCTTCAAGGAGTCTTTTAATTCCTCTCTCCTCCTCTTATCAGCAGAGTCCTTCCGTGTTCCCCCTCCTTCGCCGCCTTCTTCCTCGGAGCGATCGCCCTGTCTCCCCGCTCGCCCCTTCCTTTATCGCTTCGCTTCTCCTCGCGGTTTGCCTCCGTTTTCCTGCCGGCACTCCCTTCTCAGGGGAGTGTCTCCGCTCCTGCCTCTTGCCGCCCACCGTCTTCTCCCGGTCCTTCTCTCCGGCACCCCCGCCTCCCCCGGGCCGCCTGCTCCCCGGGCTCTGCCTCCCGCTCCCCCGCCGCCTCCTCTCCACCGAGCAGCCCCGGGGAGGGCTGAGCGCGGCTCCTCACGCCGGGCCTCCAGCCCCTCGCGCCTCCCTCTCCCGCTCCGCCGCCCGGCCGGCTCCTTTCCCCCGCGGCCCAGCTCCGCTCGGACTGCCCCCTGCCCCTCTCTGCGGGCTGCTAGCGCTGCCTGGGGCGGGCGGCCCGGCGCGGGGCTTGTTATTGTCAATACACGGCAGAGAGGGAGCCTAAAGATGGCGGCACATCCGCTCGCTCTGCATGCTGGGGCGGGGACGCCCGGAAGCGCCGCGGGGCGGCCCGGGGATGCGGCGGGCCCCGCCCCGGCCCCGCAGGCCGCACCTCGACCCTGTAGGCCCGGCCCCGCCGGAGCGCATCCCCCACGCGTCCGCTCCCGCCGCCCTCCCGCCGCCCTCTGACCCACCGGAAGTGATCATGCTGGCCGGCCGCGCGTGGCGGGAGCGGGCGGGGGGCGGGGCGGGGCCGCGACTCCCTCAGGCGGTCCCCGGGGGGCGGGGCCGCGGCGCTGAGGGGCGGCGGGGGGGGGGCCGTGCCCGGCGGGACCCGCAGTTCCCGTCCTTAAACGTGGCCGCGCGAGCTGAGCTACCGCGTGCGGCTCTTCTGGGCGCTCACGGGCCCGTCCCGGCGGGCGGGCGATGTGGGGTGCCCCGGGTGTTGGGGGGGCTCCGGCGGCGACGGGGCGCCGCGGGGGGAGTTTCGCTGGGTTTCAAACTGCCGGCGCGGCTGCGGGGGGTGCTGGCTCGGCAGAGCGCTCGGCAGACTGCTCTGGGGAGCATGGGAGACAAGTTGGGACGGCCTGTCAGGGCGGCAGGCTCCTGCTTGCGCCCAAGTGAGTGCGTGAGCTCGGATACCACAGCCCTTTCCTGTCCCTTTTTTAACTATTAGTGTGTTCCTGACTCTGTATTTTACAATAGGAATAAATGATACCACGTAAAACAGCTGGATTTTACTTTGTGTAGCTGCATTGCCGTTGTATTAGGTTCCAATTAGCAGCTATTGTAGCAAAGTTCATTAATTCCTTTGGTATGGAAAAATAACTCAGTAGTTATCATAAACGATGACCTTTTGTCTTCTTTATGCCTGTGGTAATATTTCCATTGCTCTAAAACGAAATTGTGCTGTTGTCTGTCTATGTCTGTAAGCTTTTATAGCAGTCAGCTGCATAAAGAGCAAAACCATTCGCGTCTGCTCCTCACAGAGATAAAAAACAATACTTTTTTCATTTTGTGTTTAGCATCATTAGCTATGACGGGCTGACGTTCATAGCTACGACCCTGGTTTCGTGTTGGAAGCGATGTATTTATTACCTGGGCACACTGCAGCTCCAGCGCCCCCAGCCGCTTCCCGCCCGGCCCGTCAGGCACTGCCCGCATCCCCGCTATGTGCATGCGCCGAGTCTCCGCGCGGCCCCCTGGGAGCTGTAGTCCCGCCCAGCGCGGCGTTGGGTTGCCATGGAGGCGGCGCGACACGCCGTAAAGCGTGCGGCGCTTCCGGCTGGCGCGGAGGGCAGGGCCGGCACCTCGTGTGAGGCTGTGGCTGCCCGCGCCGCCGCCTCCTGCCCGGCCCCGCCGCCGCCGCCCGGCGCCCTCCGCCCCCAGGATGTTCAAGAAGTGAGTGGGGCCGCGCTCGGGAAGCTGAGGGGGGCCGCCCGCGGGCCCGCTGCTCCCCGGGTCTGGCCCTGCCCGCTGCTCCGGGGGAGCCAGGCCTGAGGGGGGGGTGCCGTCAGCAAAATCTGCTCCACGAGTCCCTGGAATACCCCTGCGTGCCTGTGGGACGCCAAAGAGGCGTCTCAGGGGTACGCACGGTGCGTAGGGACAAAGCCAGCCTGCTGCTGGGAAAGCTTTCTCCTCCGCCAGCCGGGCGTTCCCGGGGGATAGGTTTAGGTTTAAGCCTCGTGAAGTCCTACGCTGAAAGCTGTACAGATGTTACCCTGTTAATTCCCCTATCGATTTACAACCGTTTCTTAATAATGCCTCTCAAATAAGCCACCTTTTGGGCAGCAGGTTCTGTTTCTGAAATGTTCTCACTTGGCAGATTTGATGAAAAGGAAAATGTATCAAACTGCATCCAGTTGAAGACTTCAGTTATTAAAGGTATTAAGAACCAGCTGATAGACCAATTTCCTGTTATTGAACCATGGCTGAACCAAATTATGCCGAAGAAAGACCCTGTCAAAATAGTACGATGGTAAGTTTCTTTCCTCTTAACCTCCACTTCTAAAGTGCTTGGATTGCTTCATTCTTCTCTTTACTTTTCATAGCAGAAGGACATAGGGGATTCGTTTCTTATAGATAATAGTGCATGTTATCAGCAAACCAGAAAGTTTACACGTGCTTGTTGTGCTTTTGAGGGTGTGTTGGTAGGATGCTTGCTGAAAACAAAAGTGCTGGCTAGTAGTGAATGTACAGCATATTCGGTGGCTCTGGGAATTAGCTCGTTGAAGGGAAACGTTCATCTTTGTGAATGTGAAAGGTCAAACTTGTTTGGACAGTTCCAGTAGCATTTTTTTTTTAATATTGGGCTTCCATGTATTGTTTGGATGACTTTCCTTTTTTTTTTTTTTAACTGGAGGGTAGTATATTCTTGCTAATCGTTGTGAACAGCTGGTTGGCTGCTTCTGGATCTTTAAGGGGAAGAAAGCATGCATGGGACCAGTGTTCAAGGCATACAAGATAATATTTTTAGTTTTAAACTTTCTTGATAGTTGACTGCCTTCTCAGATGCCAAGGTAGACCAGAATGTGCAAAGTGAAATATTTAACTTAAACAAAAAAAGGGCTAAGGAGTTACTAGAATTATGTTTCTATTTTTTTTTTATCTTGTAGTCATGAGCATATAGAAATCCTCACCGTGAATGGGGAGTTGCTGTTCTTCAGACAAAGAGAAGGGATTTTTTACCCAACGCTAAGGTTGCTTCACAAATGTAAGTTCGCTGAGGACAGTGGAGGTGGGGAGAGGGGTGAGTGCGTGATTCAAGAGGGCTTCTGTATAAATAGGTTTAAAAAAACCCACAACCTACTACACGTTACAGAACAGATCTTTAAAATGTCCTATACCTTCCAAGCTGTAATTGCATGGCCTTTGCAGTCGCCTACGTGATTTGCATTCCTCCAGAATTAATATAATTCTGTATATTAAATAATGTAACCTTTGTTTTTTAAACAATAAATTGCATAAAGTCCCACAAATTCTTTACAGTGAATTCTCTAGCACAGAGTCTAAATTTCTTGTTGTTAGTCCTGTTGCCCTGTCTTTGTTCTTCCAAGTCTTTCTTTAAACCCTTCTTGCTGCCTTCAAATACTTGTAGGTTCTTACTGCAAAAATAGTCTTTAATTGTGGATTTAATGATGCAATGGATGCTTGTCTCCTTTCAGTATTTAGGCTGCCTGGTTTGTACTTCTTTCAGTGTCATATCTTAAGTTATTTTTATTGCTGTTCTTACTGTTCTGCTCAATTCTGTTATGATTGGATGAGTTTAGGTGACAGTAAGTCTCAATGTTTGAAATGTTTCAAGAGGTTGTACATGCTTGAAAAATGCCATTGAGAGCTGACGGCCTTCCTAATTTTGGCTGTCTCTGCCTCTTTCGTCTCAATAATGTTAAAGTGTTTGTTTTTCACGGAAGAGATTATACATGTTATTTGGGGGATTTAAGGTCCCTTAGCATGTGGGCACTTGAGCAATTGTTTTCATGGGTGAAGCTCGTTGAAACTTGCTCAGTATGTGGGCTCCGTGAGTGAGCAGGAGGCTTAGGCCCAGTGTTTGATTCTGATAGTTGCAGCCTCTGTTTCTCAGAGGGAAAAAAAATATATATATATATATATATATTTGATCACGGAAAACTGTCCTCCTGTCCTTTCAGGACAGTGCTGTCCGGCAGGAGCTCTGATAATTGTTTCTCAGCCTTCCTACCCTTGCAGCATGTTAAGCATCGAATTGCCCCTTTTAAACTGACTTGGTAATGAGCTATTCATGTTGTCATCCTCACGTATTAATTGTAATGCTGTATCTTTTCCCTCATAGATCCATTTATTCTACCACATCAGCAGGTTGATAAAGGAGCCATTAAATTTGTACTAAGTGGAGCTAATATAATGTGCCCTGGCCTGACATCTCCTGGAGCCAAACTTTACCCTGCTGCGGTTGATACTGTTGTTGTATCCTTCTTCATCTATGGATTACTGCTTGCTGAGTTAATTTTCTATTCATGTGTTCTCAGCTGATTGTAATTTGAATTACTCTGGAGTTGAATGGTATGGAATGGAATAACTAGCAATCTGAAAAGACCTGCAGGGGTTCACGTGTTATTTGGCAAGGTGAAAATTGTTCTTAATTCCTTTCACTTACCGTGATGTTCCAAACCCCCACATAATTAATTCTGCTCTGCTCCATTAGGTGGGATGCTCTGCCATTAATCTAATAGGTAATTGGAGCTCCTTCATGATGTTGGAACTGTGGAAGGAGATGAGGTACAGCCTAATTTGTAACCTGCCTTCTTAATCAATTCATCTTCAGTTATAGAAGGATGTGGTCCTGTTCTCAGGGCATTTGGACAGAGGTTTAGGAGCAGCTCTGCTGTAGTCAGGACTTGCTCCATGCATCTGGCAAACTTCAGCATATCTGAAAGGAGGAAAGTGTGCTAATTCACTTCTGCTAATTGTATTACTGAGCAAATACAACGGTAACAATACCGACCTCTGCTGCTTTTGTTGTTATTCAGAAGCTGTGGGAAAAGATGAGCAGTTGGCATTACATGTTACTGAACTTTGAAAAGGCCATGTCTGATTTCAGTGCTTATATTTTTTTCAGATTTGTCCCAGTTATTCTCTACGTCGGAATCTGAAATGGCCTCATGTATAGTTGTAGCTTTGTTCCAGAAAGGGAGAGACTGTCATCTCTCTGTGCTAGGCATAAAGGAAGAAATAGAATGTAATGCTGGGAGGTCTTTTTATTTTGTAATTGCTATTTGAGGTTCATAAATACATGCTTTATGTTCTGTGCACTGTGATTCAATTGTTAAACGCAGTGTGTGATTCTGCTTATCTTCAAGAGCTAGTGCCCTACAATTACTAAAGGGGCAACAGTTCAACTAGGGAGTTTGTTGCTTTTTGAAAGGTGATTTTATGTTATTGCTTTTACTTTTCTGAAATAGTTTAAAAAAAAAAATCCGTTTTCCTTAGTGGTAACTTGTAGGCAATAATGGCAGAGGGAAAGCAACATGCATTATGTGTGGGAGTAATGAAGATGTCAGCTGAGGACATGTAAGTGTTGTGACAATTGAAATGTAACCTGTCCCGTGTCATAATTCCTATGTTAGTTTGGAATTTAAGCACCACTGTCATGGTTACTGAATCACTGTTGTATCATATTTGTTTCAAGTATGGCATTTATTCAAGCTGTCCTTTTGTTAATTAATATTAAGTTGAGAGGAAGAGGAGGCAAGGAATCCCTTCCCTAGATTTTTGTTTACGAAATTAAAATATTTATGTAAATGTGGATTTTAAGATGCACAACAGCAGTAGTGCCTCTGAATGTCACTGTTCCTTGTGCTCTGATCATACTTCTTCAAAGATCTTGCCGAACAAAGAAATATTTGTTACAGTACTTGCTGCCTGGGCTGGGCAAGAAGTGTAATTTGGATCTGTGTGGGTTGGCATCATTAAAGTGATTTTGTCTGCAGGAGTAACAGAGACTAAAGTCCTGCTGGTACTTGGCTGACCAGCTGGGCATTTACTCTGCGGCCTTCTCTTTTTCTTTGCCTTGTACCCACGTGCAGCATTCCTTACTGATGTGCTTAGTAGCTTAGCTAAGCTGCTTGTGAAATGTGGAGGTCCGTTTGGGGATAAACATCAAGTGAAAACTACTTCAGAAGAAAGAGGCAGAAAACTAAAATGGGCGTTAGTTATTCCTAGCATAAATGCTAAATTATGAGGAATTAAAACACTTTGCCATTTTAAGTTGTGGCACCTGGCAGCAGCATGATCTTGCATCATACAAAGCAGCCCCAGTAGGTCTGGGTTGCTTTGGTTGCAGCCCCATCCAGCAGTAGTGTGGGTGACAAAGCTGATTCTGATGAAAACAAGCCACTTTTTCTTGTGGGGTTATTCTCATCTGGGTCATCTTCTGTAGAGTCACTGTGCAGTCATAAGGAGTAATGAGAGCATGAGGGGGAGAGGTGGCAATGTGTGCTAATGGACAGGGGTAGAATGGGACTGCCGCAGCCTGGATTTGCACCTGCTCTAGCTGGTAGGGAATTACTGCTCAGGATTATCTGTAGCGTTTTTGAGAGGTTGAGAGCATGTAGGAAGAAGGGAAATGTGTAGCTATTTATGTCCCAGTCCTACACCTGCAGTTATGTGCAAGCCTGGATTATCTGTATTCCTAATCCTAACTTCAAATTCAGCAGCCTTGCAGTTGAATGTCCTGTCCTTACAAGGAGCGACATAAACTGGAGAGGAAAAATTAATTGATATTGATCTATGCAGCATGTTAGCATACTGTTTTCTGTGATACTGTTTCACAGTTTTCTGTTTTATTCAGTATGATTTCAGTCACTTGGTATGATTATGATACACGATGCATTAATGCAATTAACATAGAAGTATTTTCCTTCCTGATTACGTTTGGACAAGTTCTATAAGTAATAGAGTACTTGGTGTAAAGAGGGTAAATTATATTCACCAGGGTAATTAAACTTTTCAGTTTTAGAATGATTAGTTTTGTCTGTTTTATTGTGACAAGACTGGATTTTTTTCTATGGAATTAATCTACTGGAAAAAAGATGAACACAAATCCAGTGCAGATGTATAAAACAACCACTTTTAAGAGCTGACTTGACTCAAACAATATAGGACAGGATGTCTGTAACGCGTTGCAAGTTCCACATTAATTTAGCATTTGTAGTCCTTTATTAAGTGGGTAGATGACCTGCAACTAGAAGCAAACCAGCTCACCTGTATTTGATCGTCTGTGGCATATTTGGAACCAGAGCATGTCAGGCTCTGTGTTCTTACCTTGTTTCCTGTTACACCCCCCACTTGTGCTACAAGGGGAAGAGTCATTTACAGCCCCTGTGCTTCTTTGATAGAGAAATGCTGCAATTCATACAACCCTTCTGGTGACTTTCTTAGGAACTGTCTCCCACAAAGAAGCAGTTAAAAATACTGTGGAAGGTGGTTGACAAAATATGGGAGGCAAATATTGTCATATTATTACACGACTCACATTGCTGAATGATAACAAACACTGTTTCCTGTCCATATGTCGTCTATGACTTGTGGATGATAGCGTCTCCCCTTTTAATTGACAAATAGTACACTTTTTTTACTTTACATATGGAGTCTAGTACTGCTCTAATCTTTAACCTAATGCTTTTGTACTCTTTTCATTCTTCAACAGTGAGAAGGTCAACAAAGGGATTGGCATCGAAAATATCCACTATTTAAATGATGGTCTTTGGCATATGAAGACATACAAGTGAAACAAACGGAACTGTGTTACTCCAAGGGAATGCACTTAGGTTAAATGTGGACTGCTTTGTAATTCCTTGTTTTTAATGTGACTGAATGTACAAATTATTTTGTTCTGTGGCTATGCTAAAATAAATCAAATGAATGCGAAAGTACTGTTAGGCTACAATAGTTTTCTAGATTTCTTTTTATTACAGTTCTTAATTGTTTTGTCTTAAACCCTCATCTTCAGTCACTGAAGATACCTGATGGAGAGATCCTGCATGGACTGTGAGTAGACTATTTTGAATGACAAGGAGGAAAAAGCCAAGAAATGTTTACATTGTTATGCTCTTCTAAAAGAGTAATTTAAAGTGTATATGAAATATAAGTAGTATGGTTTTTAAAACCTCTCAAACACTCCAGATTTTTTTCTTCTGATTAACGTCTCACTCGCTTACCTGTTTCTTGAATGTGGAGAGATCTTTTCTAACTTTTTTTTAAACTTAATTTATTAATGGCATTAACTTTAAATATTTTACATCAGGAATTTCTCTTTTTAAGATGCATTTATCTGTATAGGATTTATGAACTTAAAGTCATACGTGGACTATAAATTTTTATGCTAGTTCATATCTTAAGAATATATATTATGTTCCGATTTCTACCTGACAACACTGTTTGATATCACTCCTTGTAGTGGAATTTACAGCGATGGTGGGCATACTTCAAATGGAGCATGTGCCAGTTGGTGCCTGATGCTCTACTCCCTGTTTACCTTCATATTTTAGGAGCAGGAACAAAATCACTGTTCAACAAAGGCACGGTAGCAAAACCTAGTTATCAGTGTAGCCAGGAGCAGCTTCTTCAGGTGGAGATGGCAGCTTGTGCGCACTGCCACGTGCACGTACATCTACACATCTACAGAACTGGTTAAAGAGCACGGTGTTTACCTGGATAATCTGACTCTGTTTAGTGACTGCATACCCAAAGCTATGCCGATGGAAAACAGCCTGTGCCATGGAATTATTTAATAAACTAAGGAAACTTTAAGGTCTACTGCTCATAACTCTGTCTCTGGAAGTATTTATTAATATTTCAAGTCTTTATTCTAACACTTATATTTTATTAATCCTAGAGCTTAATTTTGTATGCAGTGCCTTGTCTCAGTGCTGTTCTGCATGTTTAATTTCTGCACTCTGGGACCTTTCAGCAGATAGTGGCAGAGGTGTTCTCAATCTAATTCAGAAGTTAAAACACAACATGAGAGATGAACCGTATTACTTAACATGTGCTACTTTTAGATTTCTTCTGTAAAGTTATTTAAAAGACTACTCTTGAAAATGACAGGGTATGTCTGAAACTATTGATGTAGGAATACAAAAACTAAGATGATTAACACTTTGCACAAAGTTTGGTCAAATCTCACACAGTCCCTTCACAATAATAGCAGACATTATTACGCATATCAAAGACTTAGCACTAACAAGAAATTAGTATATTTATAACAGGAATCAGTTTGTGCCTCAGTGGCTCTTCTGGGTATGAGGTGAGCTAGCCCGAATTCAATGGTTTGCTTTTTCCTCTTCTGTCTCTTCTCTTTGTCCCTTCCTCCCCCTGTTCTGCTACAGCATCTCTCAAATCTGGGATAAATGAGGTATATTCTGGTTTGGACTGTTAATGCCAATTTTCTTTCTTGACCTGCTCTGACTGCTGCTGTTGTAGTGGTATCACAGTTGTTTCTAATATCAGAAACATCTTTGAAATCAAAATTTCATTTCTCACCTTGTCAGGCTTTGTTTCAGAGTATACCCAACTGTGGACCCAGCCTTTTGAATGTGCTTCTGTAAGAAGATAAAAGCTAAGTCATGCTTGAATTGTATATCAAATATACCGAAAGCTGTCAGAAACAGTAATTTCAGTTGTATGTAGGTTTTGGCAGCAATTATGTGCATGTTTGTGTTGCTGTCAGTTGACCTCTGACAGGAGGTAAGGTGTGCCTTCTGAAACAGCTGAGCTGTGGTAGCTTGCCTGGGGTCTGAGCAGTTCTCTTCCCATTCTTACAAAAAATCAAGGACCTGAATGATGCTCAGCACACAGAAGTTGCTACTCTCATGAGCTCTGGAGTACCCGTTGTGAAACAGCTACTTCATACCCATCAGCTACTTCACATCAGCTTTTCTCCTTTACTGCGGCTAATGATAGGATGAAATACTCCAAATGCTGTGTCAAAAGAAAGTTGTCCTCACCTAATAGCTCTTTTATAGGTAACTGTAGTACCAGTAAAGCCTGTGCTAGTGCTAGATGTAGCACAGAGATGCAATACCTACTTTAAATCTTGAAATGTCTAGGTCAGGTAAGTGACTTTTAAATGGCGTAAACACCATTATTTATTACCACTTCATTACCATGTAACTGTGACTGGTGCAGGAATGGAGTTGTGACCAGGTGGCATGTATAAAACTTGGGATTTCAAGTGCACTTAATTTTTTTTAAAGTGGAGAGTTCTACACATTGCTGTTTTGTATCATGTACAAAGAAAGGGTGAGTGTACAGGTGCATTGATCTTTCTGCATATTAGTGTTCAAAAATACCTGTAAATGCAGCTGTACTTTCCACTTACATTGACAGCTAACCAACTTCCTTGTAAATACTATTAGCACTACTAACAGTGAAAACTGCTAGACGGAACCTTTATTCAAATATGCTTATAAAATACTTTTAAATGAGCAATTACTCTTGTGCTAACAGGCTACCTGACCGTGTTAATACTTATTCAAATTTAGTTATCTCTTTCTTTTGTGTGATTGAGAATGGCAGTCCAAAGGTCACTTATTATTCTGCAGGAACTTCCTAACAGATGTTTCTTGCTGGCTTGTTTCCTGCTAGCTTCTTACTGGGTTAGGAGACCACATAAAGCGATGGGTGCACCCTTTGCAGTGCATAACCAATGTAGCTCAAGCTGATGTGCAGTTTGGAGTAAAGGAAATCACTTAATAGTCTTTGAGACTGAATCTGTGGCCAGTTTTATTGGTACGTCCTAGAAAGATATAAAGACGTTCGAGAAGTGCCTGAAAGAAGTGAGAGAATCGAAATCTTGCAAAAATATATTTGTAACAGACTAAAGCTCTTCTGAGTTTTCATTAATAAATAGTTGGATAATACAACCCACCCATATAAACTTAATTTCCTTTTATCACAAACATCAACAAGTCCTTTATTTCCTTCTAACACTGTAAAAAAAAAAAAAAACTCAATCATTTCTGTATAAAAGATTAAGAAAGAACATTCTCCTTCCACTTTTAAAATTAAGAGCTTTACCAAATCTGTGTGCAAAAACTGTACACCAGTACCATCAGATACGAAAATTGAGTGTCTGTACAATGAGCACAGTTAACTCCTTGGTTCTGTGTCCTTTCTGAAAGACATCAGTCATTGTCTGAACCTTCTGGTGGCAGGAAGACGAGTGCATCGTTGTAAGTGTGGCCATAGGGTCTCAGCCTGTAAACACCATACATCATCACGTGCATGTGGTTGGGGGTCAGTCCGTTGAAAGTGATGGCCATGTCTGAGCAGCAGCCATCTACCACCTGCTCAGGGTGATTAGCCATTGCTTCTTTGATGAGGGCGTTGACTGACTTGGTATTAAAGACGTCTTTTCCTTCTGAGTCTTCGGCATTTTCAGCAATCACTCCAGTATACTTCAGGCATACTGCTAGCTGTTTATCCTCAGAAAGTTTCCAAATCATACCTCCATGCTCTGGACACTTGTCAGTGTCTTCAAAAATACGGGAAAGTCGTCTCAGCGATCCGATGCTTAAGACGATTCCTCCCTCGCTATCTACATACTCCAGGTCACCAGATTTCACAGTATGGCCTATGTAAAAAGGCTGTGCAGGGTCTTTCTTCAGTAAGAAATACTTGAGATTTTCAATAATAGCAAACGTTGTTGGATAGGCAAGAAAGAACCAGTTGAATTCATCTTTGTAGCGCTCATATGTTAACTTGTAAGCTTTTCTCATCATCATCCACATATCGTTTGTGTCGAGGACTACCGAATTAAACACTTTGATGTTCTCGGAGCTGTAGAACTCTGCCTTGTCGCAGTGCTTGCTCCACGTCTCTTTCACTGCAGCCCAGTGCCCGAGGTCCTTAGGTTTCACAAGGATGATACAATAAACACGGATACTCTGACTGAGCTCCAGACGCTCATCTTCCGAAAGATTCAAGACATCTTCTTTGTTGGGAGCCTGGATGTGATGGTGCTCATGGTGATGTGCTCTAGTCCCATGGCCCATCTTAAAATGTCCGAGAAGTGTAACCAGCACGCAGAAGACTCCTCCTAACACCACACCTTTCATGAACGAACCGCTTTCGGAAATCATTTTCCCTAGAAAAGAAGCACACTTCAGCAGCTCGAAGGGAACACGTTTACGCCGCAGACTCCCCGTCCTTTCACTGCCATCTCCCACCCGCAAGCCCAGCCTCGCTCCCCTCACGTACCGGGCGGGACAAGCCCCCAACCCACCGGCTCTTTCCATGCCCGACCCCCGGTCCTGCCCCCGGGGGGGCTGCAAGGAGCCGCCGGGAGCCGTGGCAGTGCCTCCGGGGCAGCCCCCGCCGCTCCCCGGGGCGCGCCGCGGCTTCAGGCCCGGCCTCCACTCACCTCTGCCGCCGCTGCCGACCTGCGCCCAGCCCCCGGACCCCTTCCCTCCCCTTCCTTCCCTCCCCTTCCTTCTCTTCCTGTCCTTCCCTCCCCTTTCCCTCCCCTTCCCCGGCGGAAGCACGGCGCAGCCCTTCCAGGCGCCGCCCGCCGCTGTGGGGCCGCCCCCTGTCGGACCCGCCGCCCGCTGCGGCCTTGCGCCGTGTGGGGAAGGCTGGATGCAGGCGGCCCCCGTGAGGGGTTGCTTCCCTCGCCCCGGTCACCTCCCGAGCCCCAGGAGGAAAAGGAGGAACCCCCCAACCCACACCCAGAATCAAGCCTGGTGGTGCCCCCCTCACTGAATGCCCGGCCCCAAATGCCCCGTGCTGCGAGCGGTGTTTGCTTGGTTTCCTGCCCCCGGCCCAGGGCACACAGGATTTGTAAAAATTCAACAAAAAAAGCAGAAACATTTTTCAGAGGCAGACTTCCCCCCCCCCCCCCCCCACTTTTTTTTTTCCTTTTGTGGTTAAGTGCTGCTGAGCTGCAGGTTGAAAGAAGCATGTCAGAATCCCTTTGTACACATCACCTCTCAAGAGTTTACCATTGACATCTGACTTGAAGGCCCTTTATTAGCGGCTGGCAGTGTACCCTTAGTGATCAGGATAAAGTCCCGTATGGGTTTTCCCTGTATTGTAAGATACATATTTCATTTTTAGCCCTGACTGGCTAAACTTAGTGGGTTTTACTGAAGGCTGTTTACAACTGAGCTGCTCTGGATTCTCTGGCATCTGGCTGGGATCCACCAAGGCCTCACTATTCAGCTAAGTTTCTTTACAGGCCACTGGCTGTAGACTCCAAGGTTTAAAGATGTTATCTTTGGCAAAAAGATACGTAAGAATGTTGGTTGCTTGATTCTTCTGGGCTTGGGGAACCAGTGCCTGTGGTTCAGGTAAAAAAATAATACAAAAGAGCTATTCTGGCTAGTTCAGTATATGTCCAGAATGGCTCCGTTCAGTGGAGCTGGTCCCCAATTACACACTGTGATAGAGAGGGACCTACTGTCAGTTTGCATGTTCTCCTAGTCCTGTTACCTCACTAAAGAAACATCACTTATCCCATCTTCTCCCACCCAGCTGCTTTTAAAGTATAAGCAGGACGATTCTCAGGTGCTTATCACAGCAGAAAATGGAGGTCAATTCAAAGTTTGTATTATACATCTCCTGTTTGCAGAACCCATTGTGGCTTTCAGGGCTTCAGCACTTGCTTGATCACGTTCTTCAGAGAGATTTGAATGAGTTGCGACTTGCTGCTTCAGCTGATGCTTCAATAAATTGTTTTCCTGATTGACTTTAGTGAGGTTCTTTCCAAGGCTCTGACAGAATGGCTAATGTAGCCACAGATTTTGCCTGTCACTTTAATATATTTTCAACATTGCCTTTATCCAACAGCAGATCAGTGACGAGAAAGTTTAAGTGGCATATAAAGCATGTTATAGTCCTGAAAAGACTCTTCTGGCTCTTATGTTGCTTGAAATTGTTGCTGGGTGTTAAAAGGAGTAAAAAGGCATAGGAATGCGTAAGATCTCACCGCAGCCATTGTTAGTTCCTCTGGAGCTATGTTAGAGATCATTCAGACGCACACGTACTCTTGAAACCACCTCAAATCCCTGCAAGAAGCTGTTTTTAAGAACTGCAGGAGGTGAATGTTTAAAGTCATTCCGCCATGGGCTGGGAACTAGCCGAATGTCAGAAACAGGCAAGGCACAGCCCTAAGATGGGGGTTACAGGAGGAAAGCCAAGGGAGATGATGAGCCACAAGGACCAAAGCAGGAGCTGGCTCCTCCAAGACTGCCGCAAATGGATGTGCATTAGTTTTGTATTGAAACACGTGCCCACAGAATATCAGCCAGATTTCAGCTTTGAGTACCGGCTTGCTGTCCACTGCGATGTTCTGATCATTTGTGGTATCTTTACCACACTCTCCAACAATAGCAGCTTTTGAAACCTGTGACTTGTGCCAGGATCTAAACTGCTGACAGAGCTGAAGAGCTCCATGGCTCGTTGCCTGTCTTGACAGACAGCTGATCCCCTGCTATGTTCTGTTTGTCTTTCTTCGCTGGCTGTAGCTGCACTGTCTTCTGAGGCTCTTTCTTGCCGCCAGGGAAAGACATCAAGATGTTATGTTCTCACTTGTGTGGTGCAAAATGTCCATGAGAGATTGGCTATTATCAAAACATATTTGATAGGAACTTTGTTCCAATTAACACGAAATGTTTCAGCTGACACATGAGTTGTCATCTTTTACAGTGACTGCTTGTTAATGATCACAAATGACTGCTGTCCACTCTCCTGGAAGCAGAGGCATCTGTCTCTCTCTTAACTATGCGTGCAGTAGAGAGGCCGGGCTAGAGCAGTGCGGTAACATTCAGAAAGGGTAACCAAAACTAGAAATGAGCTATTGTGGATGTTTCTGGGTAGTTAAAACAACAGATGAGCTCTTGGCTGTATGGAAAGAAACTTGAAATTACGAGAAGTGCAGAGGTATGGTTGGACTGGGACAGCTGACTTTGTCATCACATCACCCATCTGTTTAATAACTTTATCAATGACATAGACAGTGGGATCTAGTGCACCCTCAGCCAGTTTGCGGATGACACCGAGCTAAGTGGTGCAACTGATACGACAAAAAGAAGGGATGCCATCTGAAGGGACCTGGACAAGCTTGAGAACTTTGTCCTCCTCTGCCCTGCCCTTGTGAGGCCCCACCTGAGCACTGTGTCCAGGTCTGGGGCCCCCGGCACAAGAAGGGTCCTGTTAGAGTGGGTCCAGAGAAGAGCTACGAGGATGATCAGTGGGTTGGAGCACCTCTCCTATGAAGAAAGGCTGAGAGAGCTGGGGACCTTCAACCTGCAGAAGAGATGTCTCTAAGGATACCTCATTGTGGCCTTAGTGATAGGACGAGGGGGAACAATTTCAAACTAGAAGAGGGGAGATTTAGATGAGATGTTAGGAAGAAATTCTTCACTTGGAGGGTGGTGAGGCACTGAACAGGCTGCCTGGAGAAGCTGTGGATGCCCCAGCCCTGGAGGTGTTCAAGGCCAGGATGGATGAGGCCCTGGGCAACCTGGTCTGGTGGGTGGCATCCCTGCCCATGGCAGGGTTTGGAGCTGGATGGGCTTTAAGGTCCATTCCAACACAAACCATTCTGTGATTCTATGATGCTGCTGAAGCTACTGGCATACCCTCTAGTTATACCAGTCCATCTGACTCCATCAGAAGAGAAGGCCACACATGGTTATGGTGCAAGGCCTACAAACTCTCATCTTGAAGATCTGAACTCCCACAGAAGCCAACGGAGCCAGTGCAGATAAAGAGGGGCTTTTGTGAAGAGACCAACTATTACTGTCCTGTTACACACCTGGTACTTTCTATAGTTTTGTTCAGCATGTAGAGTGCACAATGAACAAACATATGTGCTTAGGTCTTTGATCCTATTGTTGGAAAAGGTTTGGGAATCCCTGTTTTAAAATCTCAAAATAGTTAGGTGGAGATTCTAATTAGCAGGTAGGAAAAGCCAGATCTTTTCATTCACTTCACAGGGAGCTTCCCAGCTCAGTATTTCTTTTGGAGGAGTATGGGTTCCGGAGCCAAACTTTAGCTCCCTCTTCTGAAATTTTTGCCCTGCATCCTTGTCTCCAGTTTAATTTCACACTCAAATGGAGTCCATGCAGGCTGAGCTGAAGAGTGATGCGGTAACAGACCCTGATCGCTGTGAGTCAGTTTTAAGCAAGCCCCTGGCTGGCCAAGAGATCAAGAAAGCCTCTTAACTTCATGTATCTCCAAGTGGTGAGACCAAGGATTGGCAGCATCCAGCCAGATAGGTGGGGGAAAGGAGGGACAGGGACTTTTTGTAAGACATTTCTATCTTCAGTGAGTGTTCACAGCCACATTCGACACAAAGACTTTGTCACAGGGGTAGGCATTGGACAATGGAATAAAGTTTTAATGCAAACAAGAGATTTGTGTCGTATTTTTAATACTAATTTCAAACTCCATGATGAGGTATTTACCTCTGAAAACGTGTTCTCTCCAAGTGTTGGGCAAAATGCCAGAATTACCAGTTGAAATTTTATGGCTGTATTATATAGGAGATAATGCGTAATGGACTCTTTCAGCCTTGAAATCTTTTAAATTGATTAACTGTATTAAACAATAGTTTTAAATCACTTTTCTCTCCTCTTTCATCCATGAGCACTGTCAAGGAAGGTCTTGGCATTGAACTAGCCGTTATTTAAATGATGCCCTCAAGCAGAGGAAGATATATAAGAAGCAAAAGACTCCAGAGGAACTTACCAACTTTGGACTGCTATATAGTTTCTTGTTTTTACTGTGTGTAGCTGAATGGAAAAAAACATCTTATTTTCTGGCTATGCTAAATCAATCAAGTGAATGCTAACGTCCCGCTAGCTGCAGCAATTCTGCTGGAATTGAACTAACAGAGACAATGCCCAGAGCTGAGCTGACATCATTGTGGATGGCTCCAATGTGCAAATACAACAGAAAGAGAATACGAAGTAGCCATTTAATGACATCTCTCTTGGAAGGACAGGAAAAAAAGAATCATTATTGATCAAATAGAAACAGGGGAAAAAAAAAAGCCAGAGGCAGAGAAATCTTATTTTTCAAGCTCCCAAAGAAAAGAAAAAAGTGATGACGAAAATAGAATTCTATCAGAAAGAATGGGTTCTTAATAGTCTTTTAAAATAAAATGCATGAAGCAGTGATGAAGTTATTTTGCTGCATCCCTAAGGAGTTTGCTTTTGCCAGTCTGAGCCCCTAGCACTTGGAAAAATACCTCTGCAGAAAATAATGGTCTCATCAGAGCTTTTCAGGCTAAGATCACATAGGTAAGAAGCCCTGTTGTGCGCAGCAGTGACAAAGACAGCCCCGTGGCACACAGACAAGCCAGAATGGGAGCTTTGCTCTTTGGGCACTACCTTGATAGGATTTACAGACAGTTCGTCGTGCCTGAGCACAGGGGTAGGTTTGTGGTTTGGCTTACAGGAATTCTGGGCCTGGGTCAGAAAACCTGTAGACCTTGCCTCAGTTTGGTTACCTGTTGCCTGGAGATGCACAAGTGTTTCTGGCATAGTATTAGTATATAGTCTAGTAAATAGCAAATAGTTATTGCTAGTAGATGGAAAGACCTGTGAATTTCTGTTGATGTTATCGTATTATGGGAAGAGGAAGAAGAGAAAGGGTGAAAATAGAACAGCTTTAGCAGGCCTGAATGTCAATAGCTTCCATGAGATGCTTTCCCGAACTAAATGTTGACATCCTTTCCTTCTGACATGGAAAGTGAGGTTGTGAAATAGATTCTCCAAGCAGACATTTGCTTTCCTATACCAATGTTGAAGGAGGAGACTCCTGAGCTATATGTGCAGAGGCCAAACAAATGTGTCTGCTAGCTACACGTATTTGCAGCAAGCTGGAATTATTCATGATGTTAGAACAGCAACTCAGCAACTGTTCTGCAGCTGTAGATCTGTGATTTAGGGAAGGGGAGATGTACCAGGAACATTATATGCCTGGTCCTGGGGTTAGGGGACAAACTGCTTCATCTTTACCTGCTAGGTGAGGACCCAAAAAGAGGGAGCTGTTTCTGTCCAGGAGGGGATTGTGTTGCTCTGGGACTGTGATCAGATGCAGAAGCTTTATGCTTTATGCTTTCAGGTGAAGCAGGGATGTAAGCAGTGCTAACAGTGTGCGATGTGAGCAGGGAGTAATGCAGACTGCAGGCAAAAGGGGAGGGCACAGAGGGTCTGAGATTGCTGCATTTGAGATCAGTCATGTCAGATTTTAGCTTCTTTCCCTTTCAAACAGATATTGACAGTGCTGTGTTGCTTCATGGGTGCTCAGTTTGGCCACTCCAAGCGTGCTGTGTGGTTTCTTTCAGTCTGGTTTGTAAATAACGAGCTTTTCTAGACTCCTGACTTGCACAGCCTTGTGCTACTGCAGCTTCTGTGCTGCAGCCTTTAGCAGAGGCTCTGCTGTCAACAACAACCACAGCACTCCCGAGCTTTGCCTTTTATCGGCCTTTTTGGAAACCTTTTCCATATACAAAGGTGCCACTTTGCTCCTTAGCGCTATGGTAATCTCTCCAGCATGCCAACAGCCTAATCCTACAGGAGGGGGCACCGGGAGAAGTGTGCCTGGGGGATCCCTGACCCTACAGCTCGGTGCTGCTGCTGGCTCCCTGCAGCACTGCCAGCTTGGACAGCAGCGAGCACTGGTGGAGGGGATGCTACGTGCTTCATAGTCTGCTCTGTTCTCACCTCGTTTCTGTATAGCTTACTTGCACTTTATCCTCTATATGTGGACTTAAAAAAAAAAAAGTTCAATAATTTAACATGCCCATGGAGAGCACACTCATAGTTTCAGCTGTTGATAAGCTGAGTCATGAATGATGGTGCCCTAATTTCACACTCATATCTACACATCTACCTTAAGGCCAGAATAACACAGTTGCTCTTTATTATGCCTTCTTTCACCTGGGCTTAATTTTGTTACCCATTATTCTGAAGAGTTTTTCATGAGAACAAGTTATGGATGTTTGGGTCAGTTATCTCAGTACAAGAGGCTGTGAGGCTGCTATGGAAGAAAAGAAAAATATGTTTAGGAGTGTGAATTGTCAGTGATGTACAGTATCAATTCACACTCTAAAAGATTGAATTAAAAGTGATAATTATGTGCTGTTTTTGCTGCTTAAGTGGTTTAATGCCATTAAGACTTTGCTGCTTAATGGAAAAGCTTAGAATCAGACTAGCATGGGAATACTAAAAATTTTAATGGATTTCTGTTCAAGTCGTTCTTCCTATTAGGAAACAAATCTACCAAAATACATAACTAGGTCTTTGAATTCAATTATTAATCCTCTCTCCTAATTTGAAGAGCAAAATTATCATTTAACAGCAGTTCTCTGAAATGGAATTTTAATGATACTAGTCATCTTGGAGTTGAACATGATTTTTCCCAATCGGAACAAAGTTAGAGGATTCTTAGTGCTGAATCAGTTTTAGACATTAATCCTAAGCAGTTAAAATTATACTGTCAAAAGCAGGTCTTGAACATCTATCAAACAGAAACATTTTCAGTGCATTCTCATGTGTTATCTGGCTTCACAGTATGAGAAAAAGGCTTTGGAAAGTGGTAATTGGAATGGGATTGTAGGAGTAATGTATGGGAAGAGAACTACAGCATATACTTGAAAGGATTCGCAGTGGTCGAATCCATGGCTCTAACATAGATCTGATGGGCTTTGTCAAAATGGGGTCCTGTCTACCCAAAGAAATGTGTTGTAGTTTAGGTGAAGTGCTTGTTTTGACTGTGGAATGAGAGAGGAAAGCAGGCAGAAGACTGCCAACAGTTGGTGGCTCACCCTTCTACAGGCTGGTGCTTAAGCAAATGGATTGAGGTGTAACTCAGGCTCCGTGAGTGGGGATGGAGACATTCATGGCTTATAGTGAGCTGCTCTGGGTTATAACTGCTATTGCAAATTCAAAACCAGGAATAATCCCCAGGAAGAATCTGCAAAACTCTCTAGGAAGAATCCAGATAATGGTGGGATGACCCAATTAAAAAACTTGTCCCGTTTCATGGTTAGTCCCATATTTCCAGCTGCAGCTGCATCCGATTATTCCCTGGGATTTTTTTCCATCCCCTCTGAAGGGGATATAAACTCTGTGGAGATCCAGGCAGGTTTTTGCTCAGTGAGATTAACTACCAAAGCTGCTTTGTTCTCAGTGCTTAATGGCAGCTGTTTGTGCTTTATGATTCCTATCCTGGAAAATTAAAGTTAGTAGTTATACTCCACAATGCTGTGCTATTTGGGACAACAGTAATTTGCTAGGAGCAACTTCGTGACACATCTGAAAATGAAGTCATCGCTTTGAGCCAGCAAGATGTCAGTCCCTTCACTCTGGTAGTATTTTAGGATTTTAAACAATATGACTGAAGTTGATACTGACTAAGAGGCTTGCTAGGCCTGTTAGTAATAGTAAACAGAATACCCACAATTACAGCTTGCTTATTTGGATTATTACTTTTTTTTTTTTTCATGTATTTGTATTTTGTTTTGCTTCTTTCCATGCTTTAATGACCAAAAAATGTAAAAGATGTATCTTGTATGTTCCCAAGATCTTTCTGATGGAAGTATCAGGACCTCCTTTACAGTGGTACTCAATTTTCCTGACTTTCAGCAGCACAGCAGAGCAGTCTTTTAACTGTGAAAAAATACTGTGAGATAGAA
Organism: Cygnus olor; assembly: GCF_009769625.2. Taxonomy (NCBI): domain Eukaryota; kingdom Metazoa; phylum Chordata; class Aves; order Anseriformes; family Anatidae; genus Cygnus; species Cygnus olor. The sequence continues at coordinate 21,295,416 of NC_049181.1, read as the reverse complement.
TTCCTTTCCCTTTGAAATTGAGAAATTGCTATAAGTTGACAGAAATGCTTATAATGCAAGTAACCATCTTGCAAGTCTGACTCTGAGGTTCACGGATGTTATTGGGATCAATGGATATGTTGCCTTTTCATCTTCTATGATCCCAAATTGTCTGTCGGGGTAGCTAGGCTAATTGTAGGACTTCTCCTCTCTGGTGATTTTTCTGGTTGGAAGTCCATCAGGAATACCACCATGATCAACGTGAATATAGGTCCCAACGTCATTCCCCCTCCTCGATTTGAAGTGAAAGGTAGGTTGGAATACAGGATCAAGCCCTTAATTTGTTACTTACATTTGATTTGAAGCTTAGTGTCCAAGGTTAAGCTAAAAGGTTAAGGGAATAATTCATGCCTGTGAACAACTCATCATGTTAGACAGAAACTAATTTGGCCCAAGGCACAGCATGTTGGAAGATTGCCACTTCCTTTCTTTTTCAGTGCTCTTCTGCATTCTCACTCCTTTTAAACAGTCTCCTCACCCCTTTTTGTGTGTAACTGGGCTTCCTTTCTGAAGCCTTCCCAAATTCAAACTGAATTGGGCAATAATTTCCTATTTGTGTTTGATACAAAAGTTTTCAAAAGAACTTCACAGACACTAATCAGGGTAAAAATGAAAATCTAAAATCTGTCTTACTCTAATGTTTCCTTTGGAAACCATTTAATTTCTTACAAGCACACTTTGGCAGATGATGTGGCCCTTAAAGTAATAAATCACAGGAACATAAGACGCTTCAGTGCAGCTGCAACATGGCTAGTTAGGATCCTATTCAAGAAAAAGGCTTAGGCAGTGTATTTTCTTTCCTATATCCTGCTGTACTATCTCTCCCCCTTATAGATCATGTGAAAAGACTCTCAGAATGCTCTTATAATTGTCTCCTTAGAGTTACAATCTGCAAATGCTTTTTTTCTAAAAGATAAAAATACCCAAATCTTAATGGAGCTTTTTAAAATGGCACATCGTTAACTCTCCAACCTCCTTTACAGTTTTGTAAATCTCTTTAATAAGGGTGAGGAGAAGCTTAGAGAGGTCTCTTTGATTAAAGGTTTGACCTGGAATTACTTTGAATTTGTATTATGGAGTCAGCAGGTTTACTGTGGCAGCCTTAACAGAGAATCTTTTCAAGTATTTTGCAGGTAGAGCTGTAAAGAGAGTAAATGCTATATAAAACTTCCTAAAAAAACACAGCAGAACCAGTTAACCATCAGAACACTATATTGAAAAGATGTATCCACAGAGCATGGGGAACAAACTACCTTGCTACTCTACAGCCTGAATTTGCAATTCGTGTGAGCTCCTGTGGCAGAGTTTCAAGAAGAGGAGGCTGGATTCAGTGGTCCACGGGGTCCCTTCAACCCTGTGCCCAGGGTTCCTGTGAAATTCTAACAATTCTGAGAAATGACTCAATTCAGCAAGAAATATAATCAAGCCAGTGAGTTTCATGGAACCGAACATGCTCAGTGCTGTGTCACCATGCATGACTTGGCTCAAAGGAAGTAACCAAGGACACAAGAGCCTGTGATGCCTTTTAACCCCACTAATATCAAGTCCTATGGGTACAAGTTTCTTAGAAGGTGATGTTCTTCTCGACAACACCTAACTCTCTGCTGCCTGAACACATTTGCTGTATTTGTCAATAGGATCTCTAAAGCTTAGGCAAAACTTTCAGTATGAGGCAGTAAGTCTACACTGGGTTTATTGTACAATATTTAATAAAACCCAACTAAAAAAAAATAAAATTAAAAAATATCTCTCTCTCTCTCTCTCTCTCTCTCTCTCTCTCTCTCTCTCTCTCTTTTTTTGCTTTCATGGCCTGAATATACTGACAACATCCCTGTAACTGTCAGCTAGGAACAGAAACCTGCACAGAGAAATCAGCACTGCTGTAGAGGTAGCCTTTGCTCTGGAGACTCTTAAGTCTGTTTGCTAGGCCCGTATGTCTCACGTCAGCATGACAGAGCGTGCCTCATATGTAGTTAAATCTGGAAGACCTGGGAGCATAACCACAGCGTTAAGAACACCATTATAGAGTCAGCAAGGGAGTCAGTCTTAATTTTCCTTGTTTGCCCATTCTTCCTGGTTGTTGTGTGCTGCAGAATCGCAAACGGTGCGTATAGAGCAGCAAGTGTGTGCGCATTTGAGCTACTCATTCACTGCAAGGTGATGCCAGCTGAACTTGCCATGAAAACAACACCATCTCACTAGTATGGATGACCCTGCTCACCAGACAGGGTGTCTATATGTTCCTTTTCCTTAGCTGCCCCCAGCCCCTGCTGCTCTCCTTTGCTGAGGTGCCAGGACACACTCTTTGAGACCCGCCTTGTGCTGGAGGTAAGTGAGTGCAGCCCCACAAGGGAGGGCTGGTCTCCTGTCTCCTCTCCCACCAGCACCAGGTACAGGAGCAGCTCTTCCCAGACATGCAGGGCAGCTCCACATCGGTACTTTGCTGGGCAAATGGGAGCACTGCTGGTGGGGAAGGGGAAAATGTAAGAATAGAGTGTGATTTTCCTCCCCCAACTGCTAGACCGGAAAGACCATTCAAAGAGGGCCCAGATCTGGAGGAGGGAAGCAGGGAAGACTCCCAGAAGGAGCGGACAGAGTAGAGATGGTGAGAAATAGGCCATGAAGGTGACACTGCAGATAGCTTTTCAGCCTTAAAGAAAAGTAAAAGGTCTTCATGGCTCCTGAAGGAAAGCCTTTCCAGTGGCTGTGGGTAGTTGTTTTTGTCAATTTGCAGGGAATATTAAAAAAAAAAAAAAAAAAAAAAAAGACTTCTGGTAGTATGTTCTGATAAAATGTTCTTTCCCCCCTGCAATGACAGCATTAAAGATGCTGCAAGTGAATTTATTAGACTCTTGTGTACCACATGCACATCCTACTCCAGAACTTGATGGGTGAATGTAGACAGATATTTCTGCAGGATGTTCAATGGTTTTAATCCCTCCTGAGGTTGGTGACAGAGGAGGTTTCAGCCCTTATCAGGGACCCTTAGCATTTTCTTAGAATAAGCCCCATTTCTACAGACCCTGGGGAAACTGAGCACTGATTGGTTTAGTCTGATTAGGTTGCGGCAAGGCTGAAATACTGTTGAGGGAAGCAGTGCTGCAGAGGTGCTTGAACAAGAAAAATACCAAAGGTGATCCCAGAAGTAGCTGGTATTCAAAGCACAGCTCAGGTAAGGACACAGCACATCTAATGGGACAAGGTAGAGGACACGGAACACTAGCAGTGCTGCATTCAGAGAACTATGCCAGATTCACCACTATAGGCTTCCCAAAAGCCTTAGAGTTTTTTGATATTTGCAGATTTGTTACTGTTCCTTTTGAGGAAAGATGGTAGATATACGTTCCTTAAGTAGCAGCATCTGGGTACCTGCCTCTGGATGCGGCCAAATAGGAGGGTTCAACAGCAAGCTGAACAAAGTAAAGCATTTAGCTGATTCTGCCGTAGGAGTGGGATGCATCTCCTCTATGACTCCCTGGCAATCTGCATACATCCTCCTGAAGAGAGATGTGATTATTCCTGCCTGTGACAGTCTTTTTGGAAAGGCAATTGCAGTGCTTAAGTCTAATCAAATGCCGGATGACAGGAGCCAGGACAAACCCTCAGTCTCTGTGCAGTGCCGGTGTAACTAGGGAGGTGGTGTGACAGTAATCAAATGAAATGGCTCCAGGTCACTGTTGCCCTTTGTCTCAGTGGGGAATGCTGGCCTTCATCCTGGGTTTGATCCAGCTGCTATTAATATGATGCAAAAACACTCACAAACTTTTCTATTATAATATATATCTCTATAAAGATCAGATCCATAATGTTTGTTGCCAAAGTATGTTGTGCTACCTGTGCACTGTTTTCACAGACATCAGTGAGAGCAGATGATCACATCTGCTTAAGAAAAAATCTCATGATTCTCTCCTGATTGGTACAAAGTTTTAAAACAATGGTGGAGCATCTAAAGGGACAGTGCTGAGACAAGTCCAGCTGCTTTACAGGTGAGGGGATTATTCACCCCTTCCATGTTTTAGGCATGCAATCTTTTGGCACTCTGAATCACAACCTCTGTTGGAAGCATTCCCCTCTCTCCCCCTGCATTTTCCTCACAGGGAATACAAACTTCTGTCTTTGGATATGGCTTTGAAAACCTAAACAGGCTGCCCCTTCATGCCCACAAAGCTAGAGTACAAAAAATAAAAATATTACCTTCTATTCCTTGGAGCTCTGACATCTCTCTCCTGTTCTTGATTTTCATACTCTGCCATTTCCTCATCTATTTTACTGAGTGCATAGGAGCCTTTATTGCTTCAAGTATTTAGATAGAATGAAAACTATTGCTTAAATGAATAGCTCCTCAAATTGTTTCCTTGCTGGGAATCGTTAATATGCCATATGGATTCAACTCATGTATCTGAGCTAATATTGCACCCTGAATTGCTAAAACGATTTATTTTGAACCTTTAACACTTTATTGAACAGGAGAGGATGATTTTTCTTTTTTTTTTAAGTAGTCGAGGCTTCAAATGTGTCTATGCCAGAGTCATTCAAGATGTCACCTGTGTGCATCTCCTTTCTCCCAGGGTGTTACATATTTTACTCTCCCACCGATGGTCTGAGGACATTTTGCAAAGTTATTCTCTATTCAGATGAGAGGAAAAGGAGGCATAAGAAATGTCACAATGTCTCATGCAGAGCTGAGAACAGAACTGCCCTCTGGCTTCCTAGGACACCAGCAAGCCTCTCCACCTCCCTGGATGGTGGTCCAGAAACCTGTATTGCTCAGGAACAGGGCTCTCTGCAGCACTCAGAAGTCAGCAGGCAATTCAGCAGGACCTGGCCAGAGCAGCTAGTGTTGGGAGGGTTGGAAAAGGCTGAAATAAAAGGGTGAAGTAGGGTAAGGATAAGAGATTGGAGCTGATGGAGATTTCAAGGCAAGCACCACCTTTGAGTAGCTGACAGCGTTCTCTCAGCATCCTGCAAATGCAGAATTAAACGTACTGGCTTTAATCACCTTCCTCAAGTCTTTCTGATGTTTACCTGCTATATGCAAAGAAATAGTCACTCTAGCTCAGCTGACAAATGGTAGTTCATTAGGATATGGTAATTTGATTGCTTGTTATTGTCTTTCTCTGCTCTTAGTATCTGAGAGTATTCTAAACCGCAACGGAAATAATCTGTCCTGATTTATGTCACCAAAAAAAAAAAATATCCCAAAGGAAGATTAATTCCAAGAAACAAAATTGTCTGTTAACATAAATGGCTGTTAGCTGTAGTGAGCATTAAACCTAAATGTATCCGTTCTCTCCATGTGGCACCACAGTTTTTAGCACAGAGGCTTGAGTGCTACATTAAAGCTGAAAGAGAGCTTTATGGCTCAGCTAGGCATCGAAATGGTACCGGTTCGGAAAGCCTGACAGACGAGACAGGCTAAAGAAGAATAGGTGAATCAAAGCTGAAGGTGGAATACTAACTCAGCCCCAATACACCCATTTCTCCTATGGTTTAGTAACGATACTTCTGTTGATTTACTTGCCTTGCCTTGTCTCAGGAGATGAGGCCTGTAACAATGATAGAGAGCTCCCTCCTGAACCCATGTGGACTTGCTCAACAAGGGGATTAAAACTGGATTTCACCTCAGTAGCTCACGCAGTCTAGCACCAGGAAGCCTGCTGTTAGCAGGGTAGATCTGTTGCCTGGCATGTGCCTGTGCATCCTTATGAGCTAGAGAGGTGCGTCCCAGTTTTAGGGCAGGGGTGCTCAGGCTGCAGCTTGAAGGCTTGCTGTGGCTGGCTGGGTTGGGCCTCTGGGAGAACAGATTTAGGGAAGGGAAAAAAACTGCTGGGGAACAGCATCTGGGAGAGTGAGGAGTGAGAACCAGCCCTGCAGAGACCAAGGGCAGTGAGAAAGAAGGGCTCCAGGCACACAGCAGAAGTTCCCCTGCGGCCTGTGGAGAGGCCCCTGGTGGAGCAGGCTGTCCCCCTGCACCCATGGGTACCACATGGAGCAGATCTCCACGCTGCAGCCCGTGGAGGAGTCCCCGGTGGAGCAGGTGGATGTGGCCTGGAGGAGGCTGCAGCCCTTGGAGAGCCCCTGCAGGAGCAGGCCCCGGGCCGGAGCTGCAGCCCATGGAGAGGAGCCCATGCAGGAGCAGGGGTCTGGGGGGAGCTGCTGCCCGTGGGGGACCCGTGCTGGAACAGTTTGCTCCTGGGGGATGGACCCCGTGGTACGGAGCCATGTGGGAGCAGTTCTTGAAGAGCTGCTGCCTGTGGGCAGCCCATGTAGGATCAGTTCGGGAAGGACGGCATCCCGTGGGAGGAACCCCACATGGAGCAGGGGCAGAGAGTGACTGTGAAGGAGTGGTGGAGACAAAGCAGGGGCTGACCCCATTCTTCTCCTGTGCCGCTCAGGGAGGACACAAAAGAGGGTGGATGGCACGGAAGGTGGTTTTATTTTGTTTTCAGTTTCTCACTGTGCTAGTCCACTAGTGATAGGTAATAAATTTTATTAATCTCCCTACTCTGAGTCTGTTTTGCCCGTGACAATAACTGATGAGTGATCTCCCTGTCCTTGTCTCAGCCTTTGAGACCTTTTCATCATATTTTCTCCCCCTTTCCCTTTGAGGGAAGCGAGAGAGCAGCTGCAGTGGAGTGCAGCTGCCCAGCAGGGTTAAACCACGACAGGGGCCGTGCATTCGCAGGAACCATTCTGCATGCTGGCAAGCAACCACAGAGTTTGCGCCTGACTACGGCACTTCAGCTCTGCAATAAGCACATTTTCCTCAGCTGCAGGAGCTCTTCTCCTGCACTTGCAGAGCAAAGCCTGTTTGTCTAGCAGGTGTCAGGGCTGCACAGTCAGCTCAGCATGGTGAGAGGAGGTGCGTTTATTTTTAAGCATCTCTCTTTCTGAAAGCAGGAAGGTAACAGATAGATTCACCTCAATAAAAAGAGTACTGCTCTTCCCCAAGCTTCTAGTCAATACCACAGCTTGTTCTGAGCCAGTCCCATGGGCTGGATGAGTGCATTGTTAGAAGCCCTTGCAACACGCAAGCAAAACAGACCCCAAAGGAGCTGGCTGTGTTTTGGGAGAGAAAGAACTGTCTGAAAGCTTCATCCTTTGTTCAGGTATGGGTTATTCTATTGCCTGTCATATTTTAACTCCAGTTGCCCTTCAAGCACATATCTAAACTCTTGCCAGTAAGGGATCTTGTAAGTCATTTCATTCCAACTGCTTGAAATCTGATGTTGAAGGACTGGTGATAAAATACCATGCATTAAAATTAAATTGGGAAACTAGCAGCGTGATACAAAATAAACAGCAGGGTTGTATGTATATGGCTCTTGGCACAATATTAGTTTTGGTCTGTGAAGAGCATTCCCATGAAGTAAATAAATACAAAAATTTGCACAAAGCTTCCCTACTCAAAGCACTCATTCTCCTAGTGACACTCCTAGCCTACCTCTTAGCTCTGCAGCACTTTCTGAAAGACCTTGTTTGCTCTGGATGGGCTGGGGGTGGTGGAAATTATCTCCGTTCACAAGATGCAGTGGGACATGGTATTCTATTTTAAGAACAAAAGTCAGATTTCTGTAAGTACAGCTAATGGACTGAATGTTTGATGTAGAGCCCACACAGATCACTCAGTGATGGTGAAATAACATCATGAGACTTAAACCTTAACAGGTTCCTGGCTCAATAGCTGTCTTAGAAATAAGCTGTCCTCCTAAATGCTTCAGTCTTTTGAGCTCTGCTGAGTGCTGGGCTGCACACTGTGCTCTCACAACACACCAGTACCAGAGCAAATGCTCCTTGGCAATGGGATGGGGTGCTAAGCAGTGAAAAGGATGGGTAGGAAACCTCTTTTGTCCCTTGCTTCCTTTTCTCTTGTCAGATTGAAAAAATGACCCTGATACTTGGGAACACTGTACAGAAATAGCAGGTGTGTATAGGTCAAGCCTAACCATTCTAGCTGGAGAAGGGACTGTCATGTTTCACTCTTTTTTTTTCTTTTATTTCTTTTTCTCCTACAGACGGCTTATTTTATCTTGAGTCCAGTTATATTCACATCTGTCAATCTCTGTGAAACAAAGATGTTTGTTTTTATAGCTGGGAGCTGAGGCTTTTTGTAGAAGATGAGTTATAAAGTGCTTAATTAGGAGGGTGGAGAGCTTGAAATGAAACCTACACCTTGCCATTGAGAGTGGCATTGTGCTCCTCAGCTGTATTGATTAATTCATGCTGCCTTGAAATGCTATTGTGCAGGTTACCTCACCTCTAGCAAATGGTGTTGTTTTTATAATGAAGTGGAAAGGGTTTGGAATAATGAGACATAAAAATAATCACTGTGGTGGAGCAATAGAAAACTCCCATCTTCTTAAAAGATGTACGAAGTGCCTTTTCCTGTGTGATTGGTCAGCACAATGATAGGATAGCACATCACACTGACTGCTCTGCTTTCTTCCATCCGAGATGACAGTGGGAAGGCAATCTCTGAAATGAATATGAGAACACAGTGAGGGTACTTAAACTGACTACAGGCTCCTTGATCAATGTGGTGAGTAAACTCAGACCATGAACAGTATATCACAAAAGCACACAGATTACGTTCTGCTTGAATAGGGATGAGAAGGGAGTCCATGCTTTTATCCCCCCCGCAAAAAAAACCACACCAAAACCAACTCTCAAAAGTCTGTCAGGCTATTTTGTGGTTATTTTGAAAAAAAGCAACCTACCAGGCATCTAGGCCTGTTTTCTGAGAGAAAGGAAACCAAATCTCTTTATATTAGAATGGTGGAATAGTCCCAGGGGCATCTCTATCTTATGGTGTATTCACTGTAGGAAGAAACAGGAGGAGAGAAAAGAAAGAGGAGGGAGACTTTTCTCCTTGACGATAGTCTGGTCATCTGTGTAAACTAAGTCTTTGTGATTGCAAATATTTATTTGAGAAGAATGCAAGGGAAGATCAAAACTATTTTATCACATCTGGTGAATAAAGAGGGATGAAGGAAGTTGTTTAGGTACAAGGATTTCACTGCCTTTGAGACAGCATTTCCTATAGCAGTAGAAATTGCCAGCTGCTAGCCAAAATTCTTCTTATTTTTTTTTTTTTATTTAAAACAGGAAAAAAAATCTCTACCATTGTAATGGTTCTGAACATTTACATATTATCCTCTGTTTCATATCCTCCAAATACCCTCCAAACCCTACAAGCTCTGAGTAACTTCAGATTGTGTTAAGTACCAATGCACTTAATGATATTTGCTCCTTACAAATGGGACAGTCTCAGGTTCATTTTGAATTGTAATCCTTGGAGCTATTGCCTTCTTACAGATCCAGGTGAAGGCAGGGGTAGCTGGAGAGGCATCTTGTAAGAGAGGATACAACCAGACTAGGCTGGATATGGTACTGTGCTGACACAGGTATGGCCTTAGCATGGAGTAGAAGACTTGTGCTCTGTCTGCACTTGCATTTTCCAGAAAGCCCCAGATGACTTGCCAGGAATAGAAACACAGTCTGCGTGGTGGTAATGATCTTTTTGCTCTCTGCATGTGTTTTTGAGATGAATACATGCTAAAACTAACCCGCTAGCCATAAAAATCAGTAAAAATTACCCTGCTTGAAATAAAAATGTCAGACCCACTTGGTCTTATTTAAGAGGAAAAAGTCGTCATGTGCATTGACGATGAGGCCTGTGGGAAAGAGATTTTAGGAGATTCTCTCTATTCTGTCTCAGTGCAGCACTGATGGCTACTTTGAAGCAGAGCTACTTAAAATAATAGTTTGATGGCTTCATTAAACTCTAAGTTTCTCCAATGGAAAGTGTAGTCCAGAGAGAAGTATTTTTAGTATACTCTTTAGAAGTCAACAGCCCATCCCTTCCTGATGCGTACCCTTGACCGTGAGAACAAATTGTACTGTAACTACTCTGAGTCCCATTCTTGTTGAAAGAGGCAAAGTATTTCTCTAAATAAAAATAATAACAATATAAAAGGCTTTATTTGTCTAAACATTTCTGTATAACCTGAATTAGAGAACTGTGGATTTGGGTCCCAGTGTAATATGGATGCAATTGCAAAAATCAATGCATAAAACAGAGCCTAGAAAAGAATTGTATTTAACAGGAGACAGAAAATCAAAACAGATTCCAAACAAATTAGAAATTAAGACTGCAGCAGCTTGAGCCGAGTTTGCCTTATGGGGAAAGCTTATTAATGTAACTAAGGTGATTTTTTCTTTTTCTTTTTTTTTTCTCTCTCTCTCTTTTTTTTTTCTCCAGAACTCCCCATCAGTAGTATTTGCCCATGTCACATCTCTGTTCTGTGACTTGATATGGCAATGAGAACAGCAGATCAACAACAATAAAATGACAAGAAGATAATTAAAGCTTTACTTTACAACATGTGGGAACTTTAAAGATATTAGAAGGTGCTGATACAAAGTCTGAGCAACTGAGCTGTAGCAATATCACAGAACTGAAGCAATATAGCTTTTAGTCTAGAGAAATATGCTGTATTTCCCAGATCTAATAAAGTATATTGCATCCTTAATTTGTTTTAGAAAAAAAGATCCAAGTGCTTTGCATTTGTTTAGCCCAATCCAGTCTTAACCTTTGCTAAAATGAAAGGGTCTTGCATGTCACATAGAGGAAAATCTACCAAATATATAGCTTTTGGAAGAGAACGGTCATTTGTGGTTACAATATGGGAGTTGTGGACACTATAGGCCTCTCCAAAATAAGAAATCCACTCTCTTTCATATAGGTTCATTTCATTTAAAAACCACTGGAAGTCTTATAACTGTTCACTATCTAAACTATTACTAGGAAGATACGGTTCAGGGGAGACCTTATTGCTGTCTGCAGCTGCCTGACCGGAGAACATGGAGGAGAAAGGTCCAAGCTCTTCTCAGAGGAGCACAGTGATGGGACAAGAGGCAATGGGTGCACACTGGAACATGAGACGTTCCAGTTGATTATAAGGAAAAACTCTTCTACCACAATAGTGACCAGAGAGGTTATGGGATCTCTGTCCTTGGACATGTTTAAGCCTGAGCTGGATGGGTCCCAGAACAACCTGCTCTAATTCAGTCCGCTCCGAGCAGGACCTCAGAAGGTCCCTCCCAGCTTCAATTATTCTGTGACTCTATGATTTTTGAGATTGGAGCTAGATCTGTAACTTCTGAACTAATGTTTGTTATCTCTAGTAGTACTAATATATACATATATACATATATATAATCTCTTGACTGTCTGTAGCAGATGAAATAACTGGAAGGCATTTGACTTGACATTATATATAGCAAAATCATGCACCAGGTTCATTATGTGTCAGGCTGTTCTTCATGGACTCTGGAAGTAAAGAAACAACCATGGGATTGTTGCAGTATTTCCCAAAGTCAGCACAGCTGGATAATGGGATTTAGTATGCTGACTTGTGGAGCTGAAAAATGATAACTGGAAAGATAAACCTCTCCTAATTAAAAACAAACAAACAAACAAACAAACAAAAAACCCAGCATGGTATGAAGTTGCTTTCGTGTCTATGCTATGGTAAAAGTAAGAGCAGCTTCTGTGTTACAGATTGATACTGGAATGTATTTTACCCTGAGTTTATGTTGGATTTCAACACAGATCTAGATGTTTCTCCAGTGCTTTCCTTCAGGCAACCTATTTTATGGACTGCTCTGTTCCTGTGCCCAGTTCTGCCACTCACCTTTCTGACCCTAAACCATTTCTGGGTGCTAGCATCAATTACTGAGCAGCATGTGCTTTGCGCTTTGTTGTCTTTTCTGACTGAGATTTTTTCTGCCTGCAGCAGATGAAGGAGCTTGTACAAGGTCAGCTGTTTTTTTACAGCTGTCCAGCAGTCCATTAAATGTCTGCTCTGGATACCTGAAGTCCATGGGTCCATTCAGTTTGTTAGTTCAGAAGCTTTTAGTGCACTAAAACACCACTATCCCCTTTCTCCCTTCAGTTACTACAGCATCCTTTAAGCCTCCTCTTTGTTTCATTCATTTTGCAAAATAAAATATGTAATGAGCCCCAATCATGATCTTCCAACTGTTTGCCTGGTTGCAAACTGTCATTTCCAAGAGGATGTATTAATGGTGCTGTTATCTCTTGATCACGTCAATTTTAATGCATGCAAGCGCTGTTTCTGCCTCATTCCCACATAATTACAAGCCTGTGTTTGGCAAATGAGGATATGTTTGCTTTCTTGATTAAGAAGGTTCTAAAAATTTTTTGCATGCTTGGTAGGAAATAACTTATGAAAAGAGCTAGTTTTAGAAGAGAAGCCCAGCAGTAGAGATTTTTAGATTTCCCTAATACTTTCCTCTGCTGGGCAGAAAGCAGTTTGTGAATGCTAATGAAATCAGCTTTGCATTACCCCAGTGAAGTAGCTGTGCATTATTCCCACAAGGAGATGGAAGCACAGCTTGATTAAGTGACTTGTCTGTATTCATATGGCTGCTGGGATTCCAGCATTTGCTCAGGTGTTGGCTCACAGCACTAGACCCAAGGGCCAATTTGGGATACAGTAAAATTTTTCTTCTTTCATTGTAATGAAAGACTTGATAATTTTTTTTCATTCCTTTTTTTTTTTTTTAAATTTATTGAAATTTTTTAAATTTTCTCACATCTGAGGGAATGGATGGTGGGCTGTATATATATCCTCATTTATTTCCACTCTGAGCCCTGCCTAGATCACAAAGGAAGGAGCTGTCCCTTAGAGCCGATCAGTGGTGTCCCATAGTTCAAATTCCCCTGGTAAGCCATCATTTTAATGGCATTTTTCTCTAATGAGCCTTCTGATGTCCCTTCATAGCTCTTGTATAGTCAGGATCATGCGTTTCAAACTAGCTTCTTTTACTGCAGCATTAAAAGAGTCATCTAGTCTATTCCCTCCTATTGCATACTCCTGATTATTTTTTACTGAAGTTGTTTTAGTAACTTCTTATAGTTTTGTTTCTAAAACAAAATATTATTATAATAACATTTGTCTGTATGAACTTCAGTTTTTTTAAGCTTTTCTGGAGGAACTTGGAGCGTTGGAGGGAGTTGGCTATGGAGGGCCCAAGCCATTTCTTGGTGTACACATACAGTCCAATATTCAAATAGTCCATGGATCTGTTCAGGCAGATTTGTTGAGATGTGGGGACAGGGACACGTACGGGGGTCTGTTGGCTGTGTGCGTGTTCAGTTCAGGAAAGCTGCTGAGATCCTCCACTGTGTAAAATGAAGCTGCTGTCTTGGAATCAGCAGTGCTGCAGCTGCTTAACCACAGTGCTGCTTACCAGCCAGCTACAAGACTGATACTCTTATACACTACCCTGCAGAGAATTGCATAAATTAGAGCCCATGCAAGGAGGCCAATAAACACGTTAATTTAGTGGTTGATAAGTGCTGCTGATTCCCATGCTTCTTCCAGGATATAATTCTCTAAACACCCATGTCATGGAGGTGACCACTAATCCCCAGTTCACCGGCAGTGGTGCTGCACCTGGTAACTTGGGGCCGTAGCAGCAGGGAGCTACTTATTATCTCAGATTTTTTTTTGAGGAGACAGAGGTAATCAGTTGAATGACAGGCTGACTGTGATGCCGAGTGGTCTATTGTGTGCTAACCCCAGTGAGAGATGAATGCATGCTTCAAAGAACCAGCATGCCAGCAAGCAGCAACAGGAGTGTATCTAACGCTGGCTGGCTGGTTGGGGGACAAGGAGAAACAGCAGATGGTCCCTTGCATCTGATGCTGTTGTCTCCTGTGCTGACAGCGGGGTCCTTGTGACCAGTATCAGAAAACGAGATTATTCCTGCTGCTTTAGGAGGGATTTCTGTTTATCCTCACAAGGGGAAAATGAACAACTTTTGTCAGACTTTGTAATGCAGCTCTCAGATTGCAGAGCAGCACTGACTGGGAGGGCAAGGTGGTTCCTGTCTTGGGATGGGAGTGCAGGCCGTGATCAAGGCCTGCGGCCCAGGCTCTGGCATGCGAGCTCCATCCATCCAGGATCTTGGGATCTGCTGCACTGCCCTTCCACCTCACTAAAAATCCAGCAGCTTTTGTATGAAACCATGCCCAGGGCAGTCTGCCAATTACTGTTCATCTGAAAATGGCATTAACCAGCAAGCGTGTGCTTGTGTATGTGCTGGGAAACAGGGGAGAAGAAACAGTCCAACACCAGGTTTTGATTTAGGCTTTGGGGATGTACAAGCCTCCACACAACATGCTTTCTGTGACACATACGTACTGAGATACATTTACATGGCAACTATTATGGTGCATGTTGTTTGTGATTGGGACTGCAGACAGTACTAATTTTCTCCTTGAAAGGCAACAAGCTCCAAACTGCATCAAAAGACCCAGAAAACTTATGAATAACTTTCTATGGCTGTGTGTTTGCTTGTGGCATGAGCCTCTCCTCCAGTTTCTTAGTCTACTTACCTTCAAAATTTAGGGTGGTTTCTGAAGCCCTAAGTAATGGAGACACGCGCCCACATAAGCATTTGACAGAGATTGTGTTGTTTTGTCAGTTTTCTCACTATTGTAACACATTACCTTAGTAGTATTAGTGTTATTATTATTATTATTATTATTGTTGTTGTCGTTGTTATTTTTTTGGGCAGAAGGGAGGCAAAGAGTACTTTGCTGTCTTAACAGCCTCAGCCCTCACAGAATCAGTTAAAATGGAAAGTTACTGCAGTGTGAAGATCAGAGCAAAGACTCTGACAGAGTGCAGCTGGTTCAAATCAGCATTGATTAATCTGTCATCTCTGATTGAAAATTGGTGGTGTGACGCTGTCAGGGTCACTTCATACAGGACAAGTCTGATGGTGGTTATTCCTTGAGTGGCTCAGCTTTCACCCCCCTTTGCACCGGACTCTAAATGAATAATACTTAAAAATGAAGGGAGCCAGTGGTGCCTAAGAAAGGCTTACTTCCATCCTTTCTGAATATATATGGTCTTAGGTCCTTGAGAAGACACATGTTGGGACCCACAAATCCAAAATTAAATTTTTTATAAGTTTGTTAACTCCAGAGGAGCCCATGTCTTCAGGCGTATTTGGGTTTTTCATTGAAACACCACAGGTGCCTTAAATTCTGCTGGTTGGGTTCAAAGACAGATAAGTGACATCTGTGGTAGGTGGTCTGGTTTCTAGGTGGGACTGCAGCTTAACTAGGCTTCCTGAAATGAGATCTTAGTGTTTTTCTTACCTCAGTTCTGACCTACTAGGTGTCTCTTAGAGCCTGTTTAGCAAAGTAGGCTCTCTGCTCCCCTGTAGAAGGGGAATTGATATTGTAGGAGGTTTAATTTTGCTTCCTTTGTTTCAGAAGACTTGTCAGTGTTCTAGGTGAGTCTTCTGACTGCTAGGCCCTTTGGAGTGGGGAACAGCTGGCTGATCAGAGAGGGAAGAGTGAGTATGATGTCGTCATTCTGAGATTTGGACACACTGGGAAAGGGAGGAACTGGGAATGCTAACATAAAATATCAATATTTGGGAGGTGGGAAAGGGCTGCAGCACAGGAGTTCTCATCTGCTAATATATCTTGAGCCCTGTGCTCCTCTCTGGTCAGTGAATGTGTAACTACTCAGTATGGAATAGCTCATGCAAGTGCACGTGCTGCTTTATTTCATTTTTTTCCAAATAGTCTGGTGGCTAGAGGGTATTCCTTGGAAAAGTATGCTTGAGTCTCCTGAGATGAGGAAGGACCTGAACCTGTGACTTTGTGTACTTGATCCTGGGGTTGGGTTGGCTTCTTTAAAGTGAAGCTTAAAGATGACATGTTTCCTGTGAATCTGTAATTGCTACTTGCAGGCAAGGTCAACAGCTTTTGTCTGTCCCTAAAAAATGTCTTACATATAGCACAGATAGACAAGGAAAAAGTACTTGTTAGCACAGCAAGAAAACAGGGACATTAATTCAAAGAAACTTTTTTTTTTTTTCCCCCCAAAGAGTCAGGAGATTTTTCAAGGTATGTGGGAAGGTGTATCTCTGCAGCTGAGAGAAAAAAGCACTTCAGAGAAATCTCTTCTGTGCTCTCAGCACAGGTGGGAGGCATTTGGAAGTTATACAGGGCAGTGGGAGACATCCAGGGGACACTAGAGTGCAGTGGAGAGCTACGGGAGGCCTTAAGGCTGCACTGGGAGGCCTCGAGGGCATTCTAGAAGACACTAGGGGCCACTGCGAGGCTTTTTCCTTGGGGGGGGGGGGGGGGGGGGGGGCGTGGAGTTAGAGTACACTGGGGTGCCCTGATAGACATGGACAGGCACTGGAGCACACTGGAGATTCATGGGAGGTGTGTAGTGAGCACTGGAAGGACTTTATAGGATGCTGGAGAGCCTTAAAAGGTCTCTAGCTGGCGTTAGAGCACACTCAAATGCTCTGGGAGGCCTTAAGTGTGCACTAGAGAGCCCTGAGAGGCCTACAAGGGGGCAGTAAATGTTACATATAGTAAGGGTCCCTAGGAGGCCTCTAGGGTGTATTCTTGTGTCCCCTTGTGCCCTCTACTGCCACCTCGAGGCCTTCTTCCTCTTGTGAACCCTGGAAGTCACCTAGAACCTCCTTTTGGATTATATCACTTTCCCAAGGCCACCTAAGCCCTGTCAGTTAGCTGTAGGATTACCTAGAAACCTCCCAGGGATGCCAGTGCACTCTCTTATGTGACCTAGAGGCCTCATGGTGCCCCTAGAATTTTCCAGTACTTCCCAGTATGCTCCAGCACCGCCCAGAATCCCCAGAGCCCCCTGGTGTTTTTAATGCACTCTGGAGACCTCAAAGTTGTCTACAGTGTCCTCTAGTACAGCTTAGAAGCCTCCCAGGATACTCTAGAGGCCTACCAGCGGCTTTCACTGTAAGCTCATTTGTTCTATAGTCCTACTAGTGCAACCTCAAGTCTTCCCAGGGATTATTACTGGAATCTACTTCCCCCTAGAGGTCTCACTGCGCTATCCAATGCATTCTAGGACATGCTAGAGGCCCCCCAGAGTCCCCTGGTGTGCTATGTTGCCTGCTTGAGGCCTTTCACAGATGTCTGCTGTCCTCTTGGATGCCCTAGAGGCTTCTCAGTGCAGCCTCGAGGCCTCCTGTCACACTATGGTGTGATCTAATGCAATCAGGCGGACCACAGGGCTTCCCAGTGGACTCTAGTATGCCGTGAAGGACTTGCTGGACTCCCCAGTGTTTTCTAGAGTATCCAGCAGGCTTCCTAATGCTCTTCAATGTGCTATAGTGCTTTCTACAGTCCTCCCAAGCCTCAGAGTACAATCTTGTGTCCCCTAGCTGCTTCAGAGGGCCTCCCAGTAAACTCTATCGCATCCCAGGCCCTCCCAGATAGCTCTAGGATGCCCTAGAGACCTGAGGAACCCCACTGCACTCTAGAGAGTGCTAGAGGTCTCCCAGAGGCCCCCTGGGCCTCCTAGTGTAATCTGGTACCTTCTAGAACATTCCCATAGCCCTCCCAGTGTGCTCTAATGCCCCTGTAGACCTCACAAGGCTCTTAAGTGTGCTCTAGCATCCCCTAGAAACTTTCCAGGGCACTATAGAGGCCTTGGAAAGTTTCCTGTAACCTCTAGTATCCCTTGCAGGCTTCTGAAGGCCCCTCATTACACTTCACAGAACACTAGAGGCCTCCCAGTGCACCCTAGAGTTTTCCAGGGTCTACCAGTGTAGTCCAACACCCCTGGAAAACTGTCAGGGCTGCCCAGTGTGCTCTAATACTTCCCGGAGAACTCATGGGACTCTGTGTTCTAGAGTCCCACAGAAGATTCCCAGGGCCAGCAGAGCACTCTGGATTGCTGTACGGTCCTGCTAGTGCACCACAGAGGCCTCCACTCTAAGGCCTTACACTACGGTTCCCTCGAAGGGTGCTCTAGTGCACCGTAGGGCCCACTAGAGGCCTCCCGGGGTCTCCCAGTGTGCTCAAAGGACAAGTGGAGTCATCACAGGGCTCTCCACTGTCCTCTAGGGGTTCCTAAAGACTTCCAGTTTCCCACGGCCCTCCACTCTGTTCTAGAGCCTCTGGAGCTCTACAACGGCACCCCAGTGCAGTCAAGCTCCCCTAGTGTCCTTTAGGATGTCCTAGCAGGCTTGAGGTCTCCTGTTGCCTTTTGGTGTGATCTGATGCATTCTGGAGGTCTTGCAGGGCCTCCCAGTGGACTCTAGTGCTCTCTGAACATCTTGCTGGACTCTCCATTACTCTCTGGAGTATCTGACAGAAATCCTGGTGCCTCTTGGAGGCCTCCCAATCTTCAAAATGCCCTCTAGTGTCCTGTGGATACTTCCCAGGGCCTATCGGTTTCCTCCAAGGTGCCCTAGAGGAATCATAGGGCCCCCCACTGCACTCTAGAGAGTCCTAGATGCCTCCCAGTGAGCCCTAGAGGCTCCCAGGGACTCCTAGTGCAATCTAGCACCTGCTGGTGTGCCCTAGGGCCCTTTGGAGACTCCCAGGGCACCCAGAGGCCTCCCAGGGCCCTGCAGTGTACTCTAGCACTAGCTAGAGGCCTCCCAGGGCTCTCCGCTGTCCTTTGGGGTGCCCTAAAGGCCTCCTAGTGCACACTACAGGCCTCCCATGGCCCTCCAGTTTGCTGTAGAGCCTCTGCAGGTCTACAGCAGACCCCCACTGCACTCAAATTCCCCAACCTTAAGGGGCTTCTGTTGTGTTCTTGGGAATTTGCATTAATTGCTGCTAGATGGAGGCCTGTAATAACAGACAGTCATGAACATTGCAGATAACTAATAAGCCACAGAGGGAGAAGAATGTGGGAAGGAGCACTGGTGTTATTTTTCTTCTGGGCTCCATACTGGTCAGTGACAACTGGTTCTAACATGCCTTACTAAAATTGGGTTATGTTTCAGTGAGAGACTTATAAAGGACTCCTTGTTTAGTGAAGGAACCTTTGTAGTTCCTCTTCTTCAGTGTGCTGCAGTATTTGTATGGTGCTGAGGGACCCTGGAAGTGTAACTCAGTGTCACACACCCCTCCACAAGGCTAAACAGCTAAAGCATGGGGAGTTACAAAACTCTGCTGAGATGTTTTGTGGCTGCAGTTCTCATTTCATTCAAAATGGTACAGTTCGATATTGAGATGAAAGAGTGTAGGTTTTTAACTAATTCAGCTCTGTTTTTCTTATAATAGTTTAAACCTTAGTGTTCTGAAAAGCATGGTATTTCTCTATCGAAGAGGAAGGTTTATGGTCCATATTTTTTCATTGAACTTCATCCTTATAGAGAAATAGTTCATCACAGATATTTTTTCCTGAGTATTTTTCAAGTACTTACTTGCTTTAATAGAACCATTATTACCATAATTACTTATAAATAAAAATGCCAACTAACCAGAAAAATGTTTTGCTGATCTCCTAATGATGTTTTTCTGGGCTGTATAATGCTGTTACATACTTCATAAGCACAGAGATGCTTGTGTATTTATTTTTAAAACTGGTATCATATTAATAAGCTGAAGGCTTCCTTAAAGCAAGGCTTTAAGACAGCCAGATCTTGCTGAACCTGTAATTGCTATTTGCTGGCAGGGTCAACAACTTTCAGATCTCATCAGAATACTGGATGGTTGCAAAACTGCTATCCAAATACAGCTGCAAATATATTACTGTCTGCCTCTGCTCCACCTGCACATTGTAAATAGCTAGCGAAGGAGAACTGCTGAACTGAAGATTCCGAAATGAGAGCCATCAATAACTTAACCAGTTATAATTTATTTCTTCATTACTCATTGCACTGTGGCTAAAATTAATGTTTTGGGTTTTTTGCTCTTTTCTAACAGTATTACTGTAAGTAAAGATTCCTTATTCCTGCAAATTCAGTGCATCTACAGGCAACAGTTTATCACATCAGAATGAACTGATGTAGGCAAAGAATGGTAGACTGAGAACTAGTCTGCTTGCAAAAACCATGGGCAATCTCTAAAGTGTTTAGGGCACAGGGGGAGAATGTACTTTTAGTTAAGTAACTACTCACACTGGAAATCAGGAGTTTTATTATTATTATTTTTAAGTTACAAAATTACTGATCTAAGGTTTGTACCTAACTCTGAGGAGAACTTGCATGGTTTGCTTAAATCTTGAAAGTGGCTACTGAGCTCAAAAAGTGTCATCATAACAATTGTAGTCAAGGAGAGCCAATGTGGCTTGAGGAAATTTTGTACTTTTTGGACAGTCTGTTCATTGCAGCTTAGTGCTGAATGAAACCTAATTTAGTTTGTGTCAGGAGTTAGATACTTTAACACACAAAATCTGAAGACGGGGTGTTATTCATGATGTTTGGGTTTCTATAGCCCATTGTAGTAATGTTGCGTAGAGAGCATATAAAAACTGAGGTCCTGCTGCTGATATATTTACTAATGCTGTCATAGTTGGTTGGGAGGGACCTCTGGGGGTCATCTGTCCTGCTTTGAGGAGGGCATCTCTTGAATCAGGCTGCTCAGTGTCTGCTCCAGTTGAGTTGTAGATGTCACCAAGGATAAAAATTCCCCACCTACCTGGCCCGTTTCTGGTGTCTGACCACCTGTATAGTGGAAAAAAAAAAACACCTTGCAAATATCTAATCAGAATTTTCTGTGTTCTAACTCACATCCAGTGCCTCTTGTCCTGTCCACATTTCCTTCCAGGAAAATCCTGATTCCATTTCCTCTACATCTTCCCAATAGGTAGCTGAAGACGGCAATTAAGGCTTCCTCCTGCCTTTTTCAGGCTGAAAAAAAACCAAACAAACAGTTCTAAGCTTCTCTTCATATACCAAATGCTCCAGGTCCCCTGACCGTCTGGACTGAATCCAGCATACCAGTGTCTTGTACTGAGAAGCTGAAAACATGACAGTTGTACTCCAGATGTGCTCTCACAAGTGTCAGAGGGGTAAATTTCTTCCTCTGCACTCATGCTGATTGCACCCAGTAGGTGATTGTCCTCCCTTGCTCCAAGGGCACATTGCTGTTAATGTTGTTCATTAGGACCCCCAGCTCTGTGCATACCTGTGTTGCTGCCTGGGGTTATTTCATCCTAGATGTAGCACTTGGCACTTAATGAACTTCATAAAGTTCTCTTCAGTTCATGTCTTCAGCCTGCTGATGACCCTTTACAGGGGTGCTCAGCAGGTATAGTGGTGCTGCTCCTTGGAGCATCAAGTGCTCCCCTCAACTTGGTGTTGTCTCTGAAATTGCTGAGAGTGTCATTCAGGTCATTGAAGGACTTTAAACAGCATTGGCTCTGATATTGATCTCTGAGGGATGTTACTAACGGCACTAGTTGGGCTTGGTGGAATTGAAGACAACGTCGGGGGTTTTTGTTTAATTCTATAAACACAGGAAAACTGGTTTAGGGTAGTAGCTGATGTACACATTTCACCCTGTTGCACATGGTGTGCCTGGATGTACTTCCTCTATTGTTGGCTGACTTTTTCCATTCCCTCCCCATTTTAAAAATGAAAATGCGCCACCTATATTAGTTATGATTGTGTGGCTCATATTTCAAAGAGCGGCAGAGTTCAGTCATGCTGGGCTGAAGGGCCCTTTTCTCTTTTTTTTTTTGAGTGAGCAACCCTAAGTGCATGCTATTCTGTGTATTGCATGCCTTCTATTTCAGGAGAAGCAGATCTCCAGCACATCCTGTGTTTTGGGGTGAAATGTCTCTAAGCTGCTGCTTTGCTGTGTGTACTGCACCAGTGGATCAGGGTGTGTGTTGTACAGCCATGAGGCAGGTAGTGTGCCCAGAATATTAACAGTCATTGTTTTGACTCATTGCCTCGATTGTCTCCTGCCTGAGTTCAATTACTAATGATGGCCCTGGGGCAGTGTTGGCTATAGAACACTGGCTTTGGGAATAGTTTGTTTTAGCAATCATGTATTTTAATTACAAATGAGGGGAGGTTACTTTGCTCCTATTAATGTGAACTGAAGTTTGAATATCAGGTGCCCTGCTCCTGATAGTAGGAAAACAAGTTAGGTGCTGGGGAGCAGCAAGGGCAGGTGAGCTGGAAGCCAAGGGTGACGGGTAGCCAGGTTGGGCAGTGACCTCCCTGAGCTTACAAACAACTCCTGAACCAAGGGGAGAGCCCATGGCCAAGATCTCTCCCACCTCTTCTGCCCCTGTGGCTCTTCCCAGTAGTTGGATCCCAATTTGTCTCTGTGCTGGGTCAGAGCTGGGTTTGAGCAGCTAAGCCTTGCAAGGGAGAGTTTACAGAGCATCTCTGTGTGCTTGGACCCTTACATTACAGCAGGAGATACCAATCTCTTTAATTTGATACCTTGTAGGTACTGCTGAAGGTTAACTATAATACTTGTTTTATAGTCTGAAGCCTTTTTTATAGCTGATAAAGGGAATTAGGACCTGAAGTTTAATCTCTTTTCTCAAGGCTTAATCAGCTATGAGACTGACGATGCAAAACAGATCGCAGGTTGCTAATGAAGATTCCTCTGATCAGTATGAGATATGAGGTGCATTGAGAGCAGACAGGTATGAAAGGAAAACGTATTTTGGCTACAGGCTTGACAAAGTGAGTTAGGGAGCAGTAAAGTCAGCCTGCCTGTGGTATCTAGTCTACATCATATTATGGTACCTTATTTCCAGATTAATATAATGCAAAAAGGGGGATGGTATTTACAGATCAAGAAACTCAAATCCATTGTTTTCCTCTCTCTGACCGAGAGCAGGACCATCTGTTTCTTGCTAGCATTTGTGAGTGTCAGCTTTTGTGGCATTCCATCTTCCTTGCTGCTCAGAGAAAATCACTTGCTACTTAATGAAAAACGCCTCCCAGGATGTAGAAAATGGAGACCTTTCTTTGAACCTTTCTGGCTTTACTAGGACCTGCCTAGCCTTCAGACAGCCAGCACTTACCACATGATGGTACATTTCATAAATGCCTGTAACGCCCCCTCAGATCTTACCTGCTCTGCTCAGGAGAATGCCACTTTATTTGGGAAACAGATGGCCTTCAGTCATAGTTCTGCTACTCTGCTGGCCAAATGACAAAGTATCTCTTGGTTTTACTGCTTTTCTACCATTTTTCTTGCCATGAGATTTCCAACTCCATGCTATTTTTAACAAGTATGTTGCATTGCAAGTGTTTTTGTGGTCATGCTTTCAGTCCCCGCTGGCTCCTCTTTGTTCTGTGCAATTACTATTCACAAATTTAATGTGCTACTTATTTGCTCTTCCAGGTGCTTCAGTAGCAATATTATATAAAATGGAGTCTAATGTTAATCTCTGTAGAAGCACACTTAAATACTTTTCTTGTTCAAGAACACTTCTGCTCAACGTTGCGCTCTGCTTACATTTTCCAGTTAACTTGCAAGCCATCTGACAGTGCTTCTGTCCTAGCCAATTTGATTCAAACATCTTAGTGATTTTTGTGAGGCATTATTGTGGATGCTTGACAAAAGTCTAGATATTGCATCTCCTGTGTTCCCTTCATCTACTGTTTTGGTAACTTGATTTAAAAAAAAAAAAATCCATCTTATTTGGTCCAGTTTATTTCATTGGTTATAGTGCCATTGCAATAGACTCTTCAGGCTCACTCCTATTTTTTGAGTATTGTTTGTAAGCCTCTGGTCACTGACTTGGTCTCTAAGTGCCACAGCAATACGTGTATTAAAGCACTTTTCCTTAGGCCAGGGGGCTCTTCAGAGTTGTCTGAAGGAGCTGCGGTTCTCCAGGGCTAAAAGGAGAAGGGCTGGAAGGTAGACCTGGGAAACTATAGGCCTGTTAGTTTGATGTCAGTGCCAGGGAAGCTCATGGAGCAGATTATCTTGAGTGTCATCATGTGGCACTTGCAGGGCAACCAGGCAATCAGGCCCAGTCAGCATGGGTTTATGAAGGGCAGGTCCTGCTTGACGAACCTGATCTCCTTCTATGACAAAGTGACGTGCTTGGTGGATGAGGGAAAGGCTGTGGATGTGATCTACCTTGACTTCAGTAAGGCTTTTGACACTGTATCCCACAACTTTCTCCTCAAGAAACTGGCTGCTCTTGGCTTGGACTGGCATACGCTTCGTTGGGTTAAAAACTAGCTGGATGGCCGGGCCCAAAGAGTTGTGGTGAATGGAGCCAAATCCAGTTGGAGGCCAGTCACTAGTGGAGTCCCCCAGGGCTCAGTGCTGGGGCCAGTCCTCTTCAATATCTTTATCAATGATCTGGATGAGGGGATCGAGTGCACCCTCAGTAAGTTTGCAGATGATACCAAGTTAGGTGCATGTGTCGATCTGCTCAAGGGGTAGGATCTGGATAGGCTGGGCCGATGGGCCAACCGTATGAAGTTCAACAAGGCCTAGTGCCGGGTCCTGCACCTGGGCCACAACAACCCCAAGCAGCGCTACAGGCTGGGAGATGAGTGGTTGGAAAGCTGCCTGGCAGAGAAGGACCTGGGAGTACTGGTTGATAGTCAGCTGAATATGAGCCAGCAGTGTGCTCAGGTGGCCAAGAAGGATAACAGCATCCTGGCTTGCATAAGAAACAGTGTGGCCAGCAGGTCTAGGGAAGTGATTGTCCCCCTGTACTCAGCTCTGGTGAGGCCACACCTCGAGTACTGTGTTCAGTTTTGGGCTCCTCGCTACAAGAAGGACATGGAGGTGCTCAAGAGAGCCCAGAGAAGGGCGACGAAGCTGGTGAGTGGTCTGGAGAACAAGTCTTAGGAGGAGCGGCTGAGGGAGCTGGGGTTGTTCAGCCTGGAGAAGAGGAGGCTCAGGGGTGACCTTATCGCTCTCTACAGGTACCTTAAAGGAGGCTGTAGCGAGGTGGGGGTTGGTCTATTCTCCTACATGCCTGGTGACAGGACGAGGGGGAATGGGCTAAAGTTGCGCCAGGGGAGGTTTAGGTTGGATATTAGGAAGAACTTCTTTACTGAAAGGGTGTTAGGCATTGGAATGGGCTGCCCAGGGAAGTGGTTGAGTCACCATCCCTGGAGGTCTTTAAAAGACGTTTAGATGTAGTCCTTAGTGATATGGTTTAGTGGAGGACTTGTTAGTGTTAGGAGAGAGGTTGGACTGGGTGATCTTGGAGGTCTCTTCCAACCTCGATGATTCTGTGAGTTGGTCTGGCTGAAAACTAACAGGATGATGAACTCCTGAGTAAAATTCAAGGTAGAGCAACTTTGCTAAACCTAGTCAAGGGAGCTTGTTCTCCCTGGTTGGAATGGGGTCAGAATTATAACATACCTTGGCAAATGCCAATTCCCTAATGCTCCTGCTCCCTGCCAGCACAGTGATGTGCTGCAGTAGACTCTGTATTGCAACAATTGGCTCCATTGCTGCCTTTGTAGTTCTGTATCTTCCCAGTCAGCCTGTGAGCTGATTTTCAGAGAAACCTGTAGCTCTGAAAGTGCTTTTAAGGCCTTTGTATCCTTGACTTTTGTGCTTCAGTGTTGGCACAAGGGAAATGGAGAAAATGGGACTTGGAGTTAGCAGTTAAATGCTCATAGCTTGGAAATGCCTTCTAGTGTGGAAATCCTGCAAGAGGAAAGTCTCCTGTGGTCTCTGTGGCTCGTGGACTGGGAAGGGTTGAGAGAGCAAGGGGAAAACTAAGGCTGGCAGCCTTCTCCTGTGCAGTTGGAGGGTGCAGGGTGCTGGTAATGTGTGTCAGGGTCCAGTTGCTGTGTGCCAGGGTGCTCTCTGCTTTCCTTGTAGTCCTGCAGTGCTGACCAAGCTTCCTGTAATGATTCCTGCATGTGGAAATTCATCTCAAAGCACTTGCTGTCACATCTGTTCAATGTACTTACTGCTTTGCAACAATGACCAGAGCTCTGTGCACATCCCTGAAATGTTTCCTGCTGGGGCACAAACCAAACCGCTTTTAGCAGTGCAATGCCCTGACTTTGTTGGCAATCCCAGCACCGCTGAGGTGCTGTGCTAAAAATGTCCCCCCCCCCAGTACCTCCTGAAAGATGAGGATTCCTGTTTGAGCCTCGTGTGTGTGCTGCCTAACAGCCTGCCTGCGGCTGGCAGCTTGCTGCAAGAGGACCTACATCACGTGTGGGATTTGTGGCTGCAGTTGAGGGGTGTATCGATCTTGTATATTGTGCTGCTGCTGGGCTCTCTGGGATGGTGGGAGGGGAGGTCAGGATTGTTACAGCTCTGCCAGGAGCTCCAGATTTTTTTCCCCCCATCTCCGAACTGGCTAAAACAACCTAATATGCACAGTTTTCTGGGAAATCAGTAAGTAATATGAGGAAAAAATAGCATATGCTCAGGAGCATGTCACCCAAAGAAATGAAATGGGTAATGTTGCCCTGAGCAAATAGGATTTATAGCAATTTCAATATGTGGGTGTGGGAGAAAATGCAGACAAGTGTAATAAAAGAAATATTGGTTGTTTTTCGCAAGCAGTAGCTGTGTAAAATATTGTCCTTGGGACAGAAAAAGTTACCTTGATTCTGAAATAATGCACTCAGCTTCTGGCTGTCAGTGTTATATCAAAGCCTCAGTAAATTTTTTATTCCCACGGGCATTATTTTACAGCTATTGTCCGCCATACCAAACTCCATTCATAACATGTATTTATAGCTGGGGTGATCTGTGAGATTCTTCATAATATATAAAAATGAGGAGGCTGCCACAAAATGGCTTTTGGTTTCCTCTGAGGTTTGCAAAACAGATGTTAAAAGCAAATGATTTAAAGCAGCAATTTTATTAAAAATGTATTATTGCCATTTGTAGCTTTCACAGCTATTCTCCAGAACTACGCTGGGCTTCCAAGAATGAAGTGTGAGGCTTTGAATCTGCAGCTTTGTTTTTAGCTTATTTTAGGCTTTGAGGCAACAAATCTGCTGGACCAAATTTATGCTAAAGAAATGCGTGCCAGATTTATGCCAATAGACCTTCTGGTTCAACCTTTGTGTGTATATATGTAAAAATGTATTCATTATAGATTCAATATATATAAATATATATTCATTCGGCTTTTGTTTCACGTTAATGGCAGACAACTGAAGACTAGCCTTCTAAAGGTATTCAGGCACTTAGTTATGCAGACCACTCTCCAGGTGGATTTACAAATGCCTGAGGAGGCTGTATGTTTCCCTGACATTGGCTTTAGGAGTGACCTGCTTAGGCTTGCCTGAAAGCTCTAGTAAATACCTAGGTACAGTTTGGGAAAATAACCCCATGGGCCAAACATGTTTTTCCCAAAACACAGAATGAGCACATCAGGCAGGGATTTCAGCCCAGGTTTCCATGTTCCGGCTGGTGCCTGCCTCCATTTGGGAGGCCAGACTGCGGCTTTGCACGTCAGGGTCACAATCTGTGTACTGACCCAGGTCTCACTTATTTAGTTTGAAAGGATCAGCATGTACCAGGCTGTATTATGCTGGTCAGTCTAGTGAAGTAATATCACAAAGAGTGATTAAATAGGCCAGACTATGCAGCTGGCAGTGAAGACACCGGACTCAGTACCCAGATCATGCTTCTCTGAAAGAAGTAGGAGTCTAGCCAATGCTAACAGTAAGAAGAGCAGCAAGCACTTGTGTCCTAAGTTCCTGAGCTGGCATGAGAAGACTGATTGTTAGTGTGGTATGCTTCCATTCAAAGTGTAAGACATTTGGCAAATGGGTAACATGTTAGTTTGAAAGTTTAAGGTTTTTGTGTTGTCTACGTACCTGTGCTGGTCCACATGCTCATGTGAAATAATTCATATGGTCAGAGCTCCCAAGCCAGGAAGGAAACACCCCCATCGGGGCAGAAAAAGGGTTTCCTTCTTGCAGAAGATCTGCAAGGAATAACATAACGTATCTTCTGCATTTTCTGGAAGCATGAGGGGTTTGGGTGAAAGCACTCCTGTCCTGCCCAGCTCCCCTTCGCACACTTTGCTTGCAGCTGGGATAGAGCTGCGTCTTTGCAGGCTACTGGAGGAACGTTTTATGTGCTGCTTGGCTTTATGTTGGTTTAGGTAGCTTTTCTTCCATCTTCTCTAACTATTAAAGAGCAAGATAAAATATAAGTGTGGGAAAGACCTTGACAGTTCAGTACAGCCTATTGATAAAGCTGACACTTATGTCAGCAGTAGTGGAGGAAACTCAGCTCCAGTTACAGGGTAATGGTTGTGCTGCAAACCCTGCTTTGTGAGCCTATTTAGTGAGAGAAGACAACTTTGTCTCAAGAAACAAATAAGATCTTCCCTGTTACGTTACGGCATCAAGAAATTACATCATAAATTGCTATTTTTGTCATTAAACCGCAGGGCATTTTTTTGAATGTGAGTGTTCATAAATGAAACAAAATGCAGATATTAAAGCAGGCGGGTTATACTTCAAGGTACTGACTAGATAGCTTTTTTTTTTCCCACCTCCTGTTTTTATTATTCTTTGCTTCTGATAATAGCTTCTTTAGAGGAGGTTTTAAAAATGGATTGTCCATAATGTTCTGCAGTGTCAGATATAAATAAAGGAAAAGTGCCGCATGTTTTCTTGTCGAAAGCTTCTTGTAGAGCTATGTAATCAGGGCAATTATATCTTTGCCTGTAGTTTGTCTTGTGGGTTTGCTGTGCATACCAATTAAATCAGTCAAGAATTGAACGTAATTGCCTGGCCTCCTTGTACATCTGGCAACTTGCTCGGAGTGTAGTGGTTTCTGACTCCCCTGGATCCTACATTATTTATGACAGCAGTTTTTCTTATCCCTTCAAAAATATATTTTGAGGGCTTTCTGCCTCTTGTGTTTTGCATTTCTTTTTCAGTTTAGGGATCACAGTCAAAGATGAATGATATACATCTGGAAAGCCCAGAGCTACTGCCTTTCTCTCAATGGAAGGAAACGAGAAGAAAGGGGTAGTAAAAGCTGAACAGGTGATGTGGCAAAAAAGGATGGCTGACGTGGAGGAGATACAGTGCTTGGGATATCCTGGAAAAGCCAGTATTCCAGTGGAGTGAGACTCCTGGTGTGAGGTGCGTGTACTTGGATGGGGAGGAATGACTCAGTGTCTTCAGACAGTAGCTACTCTCTGCTTTTCTCCATTCAACTTGTCTGCCATCCTAATTTTGTGTTCTTTCTTAATCTTCTGACTGTTGGCATAATGCTCTATACTTACTATATATCTTCCTTTGTGCATGCAAGCTTAGTTCTCCTTTGGAAATATTTTCTTTACCAAAAAAAGTTGAATTTATTTTACATGTTTTCTTTGGAGCGAAGTCTATGTCATGCTCTGCAGAATAGTAACTCTGATGTCCAAATTACAAGAATTCACTGTACAGACCTGTTATTTCTCTTTACTCTCAGGGTTTCCCAGTTTGACACTAGGGAGCTGCTGAGCTTCAGATCAAATTGCCTCCGTGTACCACCTGCCCTCTGCTCCAGCCATCCTTACGTGCAGCAGAGTACCTCGATGGGTAGCATGCCAACACCTGCAGGGAACAGGTGATAGCTGGAGATGGATGGACATTTTGAATAATATAGAAAATTCAGTTTTCAAATAGATTCTTGAAGGTCTTGATTATAGAATGTCATGCCAGCAAAAATGAGGGAAACCAACACTGCCTGGCTGAGAGAACATTATTCTGAATTGAAACTCCAAAATCTGAATTATTTAAAAAAGAAGCCCACAACCCACTTTTGTTTAAAGAATTCCCTATCATCCTATTCTCTACTTCAGCATCAGAGTTGTAGGAGTAATAAAGAAAACAAGATGTGCCCTTGCTTGGAAAAATATTTACTTATATTATAAATGGATTAAGAATGATTAAAGACCAAGTCTTTCAAGGTTGCTTCCAATGCTGTGATATGGTGGCCAGTGAACATTACAGTTGTCTTTTATCAAGCTTATTGCTATGACTCTTCAAAAGCAGTGGAGTTTCTAGGTTTTCTTAAAGATAATGGCTTTATTTGAATTGACATTCTAAATGCAGCTATACTTCTGGCAGGGGAGAGTGGGAATTAATGTCTTGCTTTGTTACGTTATGAGATCTGCAAGTAGATGGCTAATATTTTCCTTCTCCTGAGTTTTGTTTCTTGATTTTAGTAATTTGTTCCATGTACTATTCAATGAAAAACGTATGAAAGGTCTCAATGTTGAAATGAGAGGGCATTCACTGGATTTATCACAGAAATTGATATGTATTGTGAAATATAGGCATCTTGGATAACATCACTTTCTCTTTACTGCCAAGCATCATTACGGGATTGGTAAGGAACATTAGATACTCACTGAAGAACTGGCTATGGTATTGCATAGGTTTGTGGTGATATGGCTACAGCTCATAACACAAGATCAGATTGTGGCACAAAAGCTAAGTAGACTCCCAAGCAGATGAGTAACCTCAGAAGTGCATGAGGTATATGCATTTCTTCAGTCTTCTTGATAGTGGTCAGCAGGACTAGATATCTTATGCTGAGTCTTGAATATCAGCTAAATATGTATTAGAGGATAGGGCTTGAAGAGGAGTTAGCAGTCTTCATGTTTCTGATTTCTAATTTATGAGCTGTAGCATTCAAACATTATTCAGTCTGAGTTTTTGATGTGGTTAGTCCTTTGCACTGAAGGAAGTGTGTGGATATTGTCTGAGAAATTTCTTTATTTCCATTAGTAAATTAAATGACATGCTCAAATATAAGGAATGGAGACCTCATTTTTCAAAAGAATGGTAAAATGAATGCCTAAGTCATTACATATTCCGGGAACACTTGGTAAATTTAGGGCTGCAAGTCTGTTTGCTCATAACAAATTTCAAAATTACATACTTCAGAAAAGAATACCTGTAAAATGTTACTGTATGATGTTTGATTGGATTTGATATACGTATACAATATGACTTTATTTTTGCTTTAATGTCAGAGGTGTTATGAATAGATTATCCATATAAATTACTAGTGCAAGGAGAAACCAGGGAAGATGCCAGCAAATTTCCTCAGCAGATAGAGGTAGAGGAAAACCTCTGGTGCATGGCGAGGCTGTCAGCAAGCAGGAAATACAGACAGAAAGAGCAAAATGGATTCTGAGGAGGTGAGTAAGGGTGTTGACTTGATCTGAGGAAGATATTGCAGTCCCGCCTGGAGATTACCTGTGTCCCAGGATTAATCTCTTACACTTGTAGTTGATAGAAACTATAAAAATTGTTGTCACCTCAAAGATGCCTTTTGGCTATATGTAGCAGTCATGATAATAGCAATAGGCAGTGTTACTGCCAAATGTGCCTGCCATTGTCTCTTAAATACACATAAGAACTAGCAGATGAGTTTCCATTATCACGACATGAGTTTACTGAATCTAAACATTTAAGTGAGATAAAGGAGTTACTAATGATACATATGAATGTATTAAAAGAACAGATTTTTCCTATGGAACTGAGTATTAAAAAAGTTACTTTCTAGGCCAAGCTATGACTCCAGTGCCAGCAGAACTTTGGACACCTCTGTCCGTTTGGGAGAAGGGGATGGTGGTTGGGTGCAGCTGTTGGAAGTGGGATGCTGAGCCAGGCTGCCATGCCAGCCAGCCCTCTGCTAGGCCCTGGGGAGGACAGGAAAGGCTTGTGCATCATGGAACCCCAAAGATCTCAGTGTTTGGCACTTCTGGAGCTCCAGAAGAACAGAAATGTATACAGTAGGAAGCCTCATTTGTGTTGAGATTAAAACAAAAAATAAACAGCTGGAAAAAAGTTGAGGGGGAAAACTTAGCTGTGATATAAACAGACTTGAAGGACAACTGTAGGGACAATTTTGGTCAGGCTTCAAATATCCATACACAAAATCAAATAATCCTACACCACACTTCACAATCCTGCCCAAACGGTTAAGTGAGGATGACAGTACCTGCAGGGAGATAGACAACGCAGCCTGAGAGTTTTTTCTTAATACTAAGGCCTTCAACATAACATAGTAAGATAATATTTAATGATAGTCCTTCATCTAACATGACTTTCTGGCCTTTAGATGGTTAAAACAATTACAGTTTATGAAAATATTGGGGAAACTCAGTTTCTAAAATACCCTGTGATCTTGTGTTAATTTGATTGAACACCGGAATTTCTTGAAAACCCTTGACTTTTGGTAACTGATCAGACAGCTAATTAAACTTGAATTGTAGTAAAATACAAGTAACTTGAGGCATTTTGTCCTCTAAAAGCTACCAGAAAAGGTTTTGCAATAAAAGCTGAAATCCTTCTTCTGACTAAGTTGGGAAAAATGCTTTTCTGGGGGTGGGTGAGGTGTAGAGTCCATTTTTTTTCAGCAAGGTAAACACTACATCCTATCCTTTTTCCCATTAATGGGAACAAGTGTTTTTATGGCTGACTTAATATGTTCGGGGGTGGGGGGGAACAGGGGAAGAGATGTCATAATATGCTTGGGATCACTAACTATGAGCTGCTTCAAGATCTGTAATGGCTTCTTGAAACTTGTTTTGTGTATACTTTCTCTGAAGAGCAATACAGCGTTGTATAATTATGTCACTAAAATGTGAATCCTGCCTCCTCCCTCAATAAATTATAGTGAGATATAGACAACCAGATACAAGTTTCTTTTCTGAGAGTTATGATAGTGGTAGTCCAGGGATTTGCAGTTAGACTTGCCCTCCTCTCGTGCTTTGATTGCACTCCCTTTCTACTGGCCTTAACTGACAATTTTTGTTTTCAAGGAGAAACTCTCAAAAATAGCTTTGTGTGACAAGATATAGCTTGGTAGTAATATAGCTGAAAAGAAAAATATTCTTTTTCAGGTAGTCTTCTAAGCAAGTTGCAGAACTTCTTTAATACACTGAACCCAGCACAAGACTTTGAAGAACCAGCCTTCCAGTCATTAAAAATTAAATGAATAAACAAAACAGTTGTTTTTCACCCAGGGTACTGTCACTGTTAGTTTAAAAGTAGTCATCTGATTTACTTGCAAACCAGAAGTCTAGCATAAAAACTCTTCAGTGCTGCTATAATTGGGTTTTATAGGCAGCAATCTGCATCATCCTTCATTTGCACATATAGTGCAAAGGTATACCTGCTGCTCCTTGTTTGAGTGTAGAAGGACTGGGAGATTAAAGAACAGCAGCTTCTTGAGGTCTCTGCAGTAATGCCTTTTTTACTTTTGGGTTTCTTTCAGGGGGAGAAGATTCATGCATGGAGATTGAGGAGTAAAGGGTATCAGGACTGGCAGCTGGGGTAAGAAGCCAAAACATATTGCAAAGAAATTGAGATTCCATTTTTGAATTCAATTCCTCTTCTTCCTTTTCTCATCTCTCCAGTCTGCAATATTTTGGGTAAAACATTAGTAAAATGTGTTAATTATTTTGTGTGGCAAATAGAAAATTCAAGTACAACTTGAGCTCTATTCTACATTACTGTTTTGAATCAATCCTGAAATATGTCACAAACATCGTGGTCTGTCCCTTACTGATCTCAGAGGGCCTGATGTGCCTGATCCCCAGTAGAGAAGGCAAGAGTGATCCCAAAGCAAAATTTAGGACTGTACGTCTGTACAGCAGGAGCTGTGTCATACAGGACACAAGTTACTTGTGCTTATGATGGATCATGAGAATGCATGGTTCTGTATTTTAGTGGTTTTACGACCTCTTCCTTCTGCAGATTACTTAACTCTGCTTGCTCTGTGAATGTGGTACTTTGCAGCTTGTTTACCCAGGAGCCTTCCTGACATCCCTGCTAGCCTATTGCTTACCATACAAGTTCTGCTGCCATGTAATCTAGTCCAGATATCCCAGTGACTGGAACACAGGACGAGAGCCTCTGCAAAACTCTGGGTGTTTACTGAATTGCAGTGTCAGGATATAAGAGTGGACAGGATATAATCATCTGGGGTGACAGCTGGCAAGACCCTTGGTTTTAAGAGCAAAAACCACGAATGCAAAATCTCTTAATTTAGAAGACAGTCTTCAAGCAAGGTATTTATGAACCCAGATGTATCATCGGGTTATAAAAGCAGGGTAAATAGATAAATTATGGTGAACTCTGACAGAGGTGCACGTTTAAGCGTTTCTGAGAAAGGAAAGAGCTCGCACTAGGCTGAAACACCTAGATATTTCTGATGCTTTTTGACCTGACTGTGACATGTTCAGAGAGTGCAAATTGCCAGGAGAGTAGTGGTTGTCCTGCATCTAATCAATGATTATAAGGGCAATGTGCAATAGGTATCATTACAGAGTAGTGTGGGGCACATGCATGAAAAGAGGCTGGTAAAAGAGAATTTCCTGACTGTTTTAGTCAGGAAAAGCCAGTCTACCAGCTGAGAGGAAACTAAGGTAATAAAACCCCCCTCTGACTAGCAGGCAAGAGGAAAAACACTGAAGTTGAAGGTTTGAGAGCTGCATTTTTTTAATAGAGCCCTCCCTAATGAGATGACTGTTACCTGGGAACAGATGAGTGCCTTTCAGTTCAGCAGAATTTAAGAGCTTAAGCTCCTTGTGGTAAGAGGCCACTCAGAACAGCTTACTCAACTCTCTTTATTCTTCCATGTGTCTCTTCTCCAGGCCTTCATGCTTACCCTACAATCTCTCTTACCTTGTGTCAAGGATCCGCATCCGAATTACAGCGTTGTCATTTTCAGGCAGGAAATGCAGATGCTAATACATGTGGTGATACTTGTTCCCTTCCCCTACTAGTAACTCTCACTTTGTGATTTGTGAGTGTGTTCCACTGTCTGAAGCAGGAGTCTGTTCCTCTGTGCTGCATGTGCTGAGATTTCTTTATAGAGGACCACTGAAGAGCATAATAAAGTGAGCTCATGCATTGGTTGCATGTGGAGAACCTGGCAGTAGCTGTTTTGAAACCTGAGAGGTGGCTCTGTAGCAGTCAGAACAAAAGACACAGAATCACAGAATCGTCTAGGTTGGAAGAGACCTCCAAGATCATCTAGTCCAACCTCTCTCCTAACACTAACAAGACCTCCACTAAACCATATCACTAAGGACTACATCTAAACGTCTTTTAAAGACCTCCAGGGATGGTGACTCAACCACTTCCCTGGGCAGCCCATTCCAAAGCCTAACAACCCTTTCGGTAAAGAAGTTCTAATATCCAACCTAAACCTCCCCTGGCGCAACTTTAGCCCATTCCCCCTCGTCCTGTCACCAGGCATGTAGGAGAATAGACCAACCCCCACCTCGCTACAGCCTCCTTTAAGGTACCTGTAGAGAGCGATAAGGTCACCCCTGAGCCTCCTCTTCTCCAGGCTGAACAACCCCAGCTCCCTCAGCCGCTCCTCGTAAGACTTGTTCTCCAGACCACTCACCAGCTTCGTCGCCCTTCTCTGGACTCGCTCGAGCACCTCCATGTCCTTCTTGTAGAGAGGGGCCCAAAACTGAACACAGTACTCGAGGTGCGGCCTCACCAGAGCCGAGTACAGGGGGACAATCACTTCCCTAGACCTGCTGGCCACGCTGCTTCTTATACAAGCCAGGATGCTGTTGGCCTTCTTGGCAACCTGAGCACACTGCTGGCTCATATTCAGCTGCCTATCAACCAATGCTCCCAGGTCCTTCTTGGCCAGGCAGCTTTCCAACCACTCATCTCCCAGCCTGTAGCGCTGGGAGACATGCAGCTCGGAAGGATTTGTGCAGATCCAGGCCTCTAGCCTCACCTGAGGGAAATTCAAGGCCAACACTGTGTTAATTGTAATCTAATTTAAATATGCACTGTAAGTGTGATTTCTTTCCTTCCTTATTTTCCTGGCATGAAATGTTATTAAACTTACAGCTGTCACCCAGCTCTGTTTGTTGGCACTCTATGGCTCAGTTACTACGTCAGTTATCAAATTAACTTTTTTCCTTTCCATTACAGTTACCAGTCTAATAGCATAATAAAAACTCTACTACCCCCTGGGAGCAGGAGAAACTGCAAGGTGTTTCTTCCTGTATGACTGCCAGGACAGAGCGACTTTAGCTGAAGTTATGGATGCTCAGCTGGTACTGAAAACAGCAACCCACAGGCCTGGCTTTGAGATCTGTATTTATTTTTTTTGTACTTCCAGGTAGCAGTGGTGTTCTGCAGGCTTCTATCCTCTCATTATTAGTAATGAATAATAATTCTGTCCTGACAGGTGTCATGGCATAATCCTTAATTTGCACATTGAGTTTTGCACTGGTTATGAATGTGATGTGCTTGCTGAGTGTGAATAAGGGGCAGTGACTGTGTTGGATCCTACTCCAGAGCCTTTTTCCCAAGATAGGACTGTAGATGTCAGTGTTTAACTAGCGCAGTGTTACTGACAGCCCTGCTGCATTAATTTAAGTCAACGTTTGGTTCTGACTCTTCACTGCAGCGGGGAAAAAATGTGCTTTCAAACTGGGACTCAGCACCTGAAAAGAGCAGTCTTCTTCAATTAAGCAGTGCTTGATTCAAAAGCCCTTTTCCCTCATTCATAACAAAATTCCCACTGTGACCTTGCATCTTGCCACAAAAAAAAAAAAAGCCCTGAATTGCAGGCTTGTAAATATGTGCTGTTGTTTGGAATCTGTTTTTTAATTCATGCGATAGGATGCCATGCACTATTGCCAAATGTTATTCATGAGAAGCAAAGAATAGTTCTGCATGTTTTTAGTATGTCCCAAGTCTTTGAATAAGGATTTTCACCAAAGAATTGTTCAATTAATTTTTTATGGGACAACTGAAGCCTAGTGGGTGAGTTTGAAGACTCCCATTGACAGCAGAAGGCTGTGACTGTAGAACATAGCATATTTTTTTTTGCGCAATATATGCAGTTTTTCATGTCTTAATTATGTAATCGTTAGTCCTGATTCTTATATCTGATTTGAAGGGCACTAAGCATCTTAATTATAGTTTTGAAAATGAAGGTAGGGTAAAATTATCCAAATTCTGGAGCATTTGCCGAACCATGGAATTGAATTTCATACCATGTGAAGGCTACAGATAAAAACAAACTTAACTAGCATGTATTTTGTTCACAAATTAGGTGTGCTGGATGCATTAGAATCTGAAACAATTAATTTCGGCTCCTGTTCCTGCTTTTCAGGACAACAGGCACTGCCTATTATAATAGGCTTTCAGGCGACTGCATCCAATGCTACCCAGCGAAATCTTCCAGCTAATAGGATGAGATGTAAATAGGACTTGAGTTCAACATGCTCTGTTTGTCCTGTGCCAGAAGAAAACCCTGTGGAGTGCTTGTTGCTGTATGCTTGCTTTGGAGTGCTTCTTCAGCATTCTAGTTAACATTTAAGCAGGTGAATAGTATCAGTTCCAGTTGCAATTGGAGGACATAAGTAATTCCAGTAAGAAAATAAAGGAAGATTTCTTGTAAAAGAAATGAGATTTTTCTTCTGGATAATGAACTGTAAAGATATTATGGATGGGAGAGTCAGGGCGGTCCCTTACCTGGTCCTGGTATTTCCACAAGGTGGGGGAGGGAGGGAGTTAATAATTTAATTAGGTGGTAATTTTTGTGTCAAGGTTGTTACTGAAGAAAACTTGTCCAGGTTTGGCCAGGTTGTTCTATTAAACACTCCAGGAGTCCAGCTTGGCCAGGACTCTGCTGCATATGTCCTGTTCAATGCCCTCAGCCATGGCAAAATGGACCAAGTTGCACTGGGTTTGGGTCTCATCTGTCCCCAAGAACCTCGCTTTGATCCCCTGTGGCTTAAGTGTGGAAATAGTGTCTGCTGGGGGGACAGGAGGGAAGAAAACGGGAGTGGGAATCCTGCAGGGACACAGAGGTTGGAAGCAGAGAAGGAGAATTAGTGTGTTTCAGTCAGAGCTGCTTCCAGTGGAGAACATGAATGGGACTTACCAAGGACCCGAATTGATCTCTTCTGGACTATTGTGTACAGCTCTGACCCATATCCAAGGAAAATAAATTGGTGCAAATAGAACCTGCTAGCATGTTAAGGAGAATAGAGAGCTTATTTTATGAGAGGAGAATAGAAGAGGTTGCCTGGCTTGAATAGCATAGTATAATGAAGGCCAGAGAGGATATATTTACTTATAAATATATCAAAGTGATAAATTTGAAGCAGGGAGAGGGCTTCAGCTGGAGGCCAACTAAAGATTAGCTCTGAGTAAAGGCTGTTGGTGGTACGAGGGTGAAGGGCTGGAAAATGACTGATTTTCCTGTCCATGGAAGCGAAAGCCCTGATACAGTGAAGTGAAGCACAGTGCTGAAGGTGGTGATGGAGCAGCATAAGGCCTGGCAGATGGAAGGTCCTGTGACTCCCCAGAGCAGGTTTTGAGGGAAGGGAGCAGCCCAGCACTGTGGTCAGACTGGTCATGATGCACAAGGACCTTCCAGATATAGGAATCTCTGGACTAGATTCTGTTTGTGTTTCTGTTAATATTTATGGACTTCAGTGGAGCTTGCCACAGGCAGGAGGGTTTGCCCGTGCAGATGTCAGACTAAAGCTTGTCCAGAACCTTTTAACAGAAGGATTACAAAGGAAAAGCAAACAAAAGCTAACAAAGGAAAGCAAACAAAAGGATTGTTTGCTTCATGGCAGCCTCCCACTTCTAATTAAATTTAAACTCAGTGAGTTTTCTGGGGTACGGGAGGACTCTGGTGTAAAGCCGGAAATAACAATAACCCAGTTGTTAATTGGAGAGTCACAGAATGGTTTGGGTTGGGACCTCTGGAGGTCATCTGGTCCAACCCCTAAAGGTGTACTGTGGGTTTAACACTTCTCCAGACAGAATTGGGTTCAAACCTTAACTTGGCATCTCATATTTTTGAGTGAGCGAGCTTTACTACAGTGGGATCCAATTTTGTACTCTCTTCTAATCAGTTAGGAAAATTTATTTAAGAAATGCATGTGTAAGCCTATATTGGAAACAGGTGTGTCCTAACCAGAGTCTCTTAGGAAAGTGTGTTAGAGGCAAGAACTGAGAACAGCATGAGCTTTGGGAACTGTGCAACTGGATTTTCCCCGAGTCCAGGTGGTTATTAAAGGTGCTCAGACTACCGCATCCATCTCCATTAACGGGAGGTGCAGACTGTTTCCCTATACTGCAAAGCTGCATTTGTTTGCTTACAGGAGAAGGCAGCTGCTGCTGGCTCTGCTGGTCTCTGAAATCCTTTAAAAGCATTTCAGTTGTTACTGTACTAGTTGGACATAAAGCAATATTTCTTATTTTATCCAAAAATGTTGGTGTGCTGTGGGAAATACAAACTTTTGCTAGCCATTTAGTTAACTTCAAAGATTAATTTCCATTCTTTTTGCACTTTCTCATTCAAATGCACGCTAGGAAATACCACTTATCAGTAAGAGCCTGAGGCTTTATTAATGCAAAATTCTTAATTAAATTTGCTAACAGAAGAGATTTGTCATCACTTATATACCTCTATGGAAATGCTTAACCATGAAAGAATAAACTTGTAGGGTCCAATCTTGCTGTCTAAACATGGGAAGCTCAAGGATTCTTAAAGCAGATGCACGTGGGTCAAAATGGAGCAGGGATGACCCACAGGCTTTTAACTCTACCCAGAGGCTGTTCTTCCCGTGTCATTAATTGCCAATAATTTAACTGCAGTGGCTTTACCCTGTGAGTGTGCTGTCTGCACCAAGGTTCTGTCACTGGGAGCCCGTTAAATTGAAAGCCGACTTAAAGCTCTGCACAGAGCAGCTCCCAGGGGAAATGCTTCACAGTAAAGAGAACAATAAAGAGAAGAGATTTCTCTCTGGGAAGATTTTCTGGATTATATCCAAGCTTTGGACCACTGTACCTGCCATTCCATATAGGAAACGTGTCCAGTTTTCCATGTTGGACTCAAGTTTAACTTTAGCTATAGCTTGAGGCTCTTGTATACTTCAGCATTGCGTAGAATGGCCTTTTGTCTTTGAAAAGGTATAGCTGAAGAAAATGTATTGCTGAAAAATGTATCTGAATCCCAAAACACTTACTACAGCCTATTTTGAATCATTTGTAGAGAGAGTTGTGATTCAGCATCTCCTACAATCAAACCTGGCCGGGTCTCTCCACTTGAACAGTCTCACTCTCTCTTATCCCTTAGCTGAAACAGGATCTCATCTGCTGTGATCTGAGAGTTTCTGTAACCCAAAACAAACTTATTGAAAGTCCCAGGAGAACTTGGGGGTTCACTTCAATACTTCTCCTGCCTATTACAGGAAGAATTGGCATCCAAAGTTCAAGTAGGCAGCCTGTTTCCTGTGTGTTTGCAGCAGGGAAAAATGCTCTAGGGGTTAGCACATTAGCATTTTAGCTTGGATTAGATACCTTTGTTTACCTCATGAGGTGGTCTCAGAGTATATCACCTGGATTCCTTTTGGACAAAACTGAACTATAAAACATGATCTAGGATTGTATCTAGCTTGCTGCAATGACCAGTGGGCGTGTTGGTCTGTGGGACCAACTAGATTTGGTCTGAAGGTGAATCTCTCAAAAATGTGAGTAATGCAAATATTTGGTTTTTAGCACTACCTGTTTTATTCTGTAGATCTGATACCATTGTGCTGTGCTACTTGTCAGAGCAGACATAACCTGATCTCCTTTACAGCCGATAGCAAAGAACCTCTTTGATCCAGGAATTTATTCAGTGTCAAGAAGGTAATCCCATGGAATACATGTAAATTGTCAATAGACAGCCATTTTTTGTAACTCCATAACTTGCAGTTAAGACTTGCATTTAACTTTGTATTATTGGTATAAGTTGCACTGCCTGCAACTCAAGGTAGGACGTTAGTACATTTTAGTAAATATTTAGTACACTTCAAACACTCCAACAAACCTAACTTGATTTTGGGATGGTCCTGAGATAAGCAGCACCAAACGTTGTCATGGGAAGCCAGGCTTTTCATCATTTTTAACTGGTGAGATGCTCAGTAAAAAGAAACAGCAAGCATTTCTAGTGAAATGGAAATGCGGTTGTGCTGGAGCACTCTGTAAAAGGGTGCCTTCCTTCAGCTGGCAGCCTGGCCTTCAGGTAGGATGGTGACCCCCTTGAAGGTAATGTCAGAATTCCTCTGGATTCCACCAAACAAGGCTCATCCATCTGCCAGCCTTTGATACGAGGTTGTTGCGGGGAAAACAAAACCTCTGTTCAAGTCTGCCTATGCTGCGTACAGATTTGCATGTTTTCCCCTAATGTACTGTCCACCTTCCAGGGCTTAGACATTTTGTTCCTGTTATTTCCTTACAGCAAAGCAGAATGTTCCTGTAGGTGGTTGAAATAGGTGACATAATACTGACCTGAGGCTCTGTGTTGTTAAATGAAATGCTATCTCATGCTCTGGCAGGGGGGAACTCACTGAGTGTGTATGTGGCAAGTTCTAAATCATGATCCCCATCACTTTATGTGGGGCTTGGGGTTATTCTGGACAGAGTATTTCCTTTAACTTGATTTAAATCACATCAAATCCCTTGGTTCTGGGGAGGAGAGGAAAGGTGGTGTAATTGCAGAGAATTAAAATCCTCAGGCAGGGTTAGTTCAGAATATGAAAACTCAGTTGCTGGTTCTGGCAGTTACTGGGGCATTGCAGGTTTTCACAACACGTGCCACACACCACAGTTTAGGAGTCAAATCCTTGGTTCACGCCGTGCTATAGCCTCAGCCATCCTAACTTGCATCTGGCAGGCTCGCCTTTATTTACTGGAATAGCTTGTATCAGCCTCTATGTAATCTCCATCATTTATACCCCAATATTTACAGGTAAAGCAGCGTTTCTAGCCAAATGAACCCGTCTGCTTAGACCGAGACAATTCATTGCATGCTGCAGCTTATTTGCAAACGTGCATGTATATTGACTTAACAGAGGGAGCTGTGAGTGAACAGCGTGTGGTTCCCTTGTTTTAAATGTGCCATCTTTGAGGCCTTTTTGTTAAAGGTTTGGTTGCATGGCAGTTTTTCAGGGTTTCTTAGGAAAGGTTCTTCAGTGTCTGAAGTATTCAGAGCACCTGGAAACAGCACTGTTAATCCCCAGGAATTGTAAAGGATGGCAGTAGCGTACTCAGCAGAATGCAACACTTCAGCTTATAGGGTACCACCAAACTGGAGATAAGATCTACTTGTCAGCCCTTCATTAATATGAGCACCCAAGTGACCTTAGGCAATTTCTTCTCCTTGCTTCTGTTTCTATTCCTGTGTTGTTTTTTTTTTTTTTTTCTTCTGACTTTGCTCTCAGTAGAGTGCTTTTCTGGCAAGAAATGTCTGTTATTTTGTGACTCCTGCTATAAGGATGATCTGCTCCTGCTTCACACCTCTGGATGCTGTGACGCAAGTGAAAATAAAAGCTTTTACAGAACAGTGTAATTATGATGATCTTTCTAATACCCAGTTAGTGCTTCAATGGAGTGTCCAAGACAAGCCTCTGAGGTCCTGGCTGGGAACCAGTGGGCATCTTGCTAGAACCTTGCTCCTGTGCTGGTGGAAGTGGGCTTGCTTCATAAGGGAACTGGGAAGCTTGATGATTGTCAGGTTCTCCTCCACAAAAGATTTGTGGGCAAAAGGCAGTATATGAAAACACATCTTCAGAATGGCCTCAACCTTTTGCAGTTTGGATGGCAGCACCCTGAATGAGTGTGACCAACAGTAGTGGAATGCCTGCAAGCAGTTCTTTCTTGTACACGTTTTGAGTTTTCCAGTTGTTGGCTGGAGTACAGCCAACCCCAAACGCAGGCAGACAAACCTCTGAACCCAAAGTCTTTCCTTTTAGCATTCAGGTACTCTGTTGCAACAAGTATGCTAATACACGTCAACACTTTGTGCCAGTGCTTAGCTGCTTCTGCAGTGAAAGACTTCACACTCAGTAGGTGACAGCAGCAGTGGTGTGCAGGTTCCATGCTAACTCTCTGCTAAGGAGGACAGTATGATGCAAAAAAATGTTATCTCAGCTAATTTTGGACAGTATATGTCTTCCATGGGAAGAAACCCTCCCCCTGCCACAAATAAACCCCGACTAGTTTCAGTGAACCCTCTTCCATTTCAGTCATGTGCAAAAGTCTGCTGTGTTAAATG
Source organism: Cygnus olor (assembly GCF_009769625.2). Taxonomy (NCBI): domain Eukaryota; kingdom Metazoa; phylum Chordata; class Aves; order Anseriformes; family Anatidae; genus Cygnus; species Cygnus olor. The sequence goes on along the minus strand of NC_049181.1, from coordinate 21,252,548 downwards.
CTGCCGTATTAAAGAATAGTGTGATTATCAAGGAAGTGTTTATCCAGTGGTTTTGAATTATTCACATAAAATCTCCCTGGCTTTCTAAATATTGGAACAATAAGTAACACCAAAAGTTAAACTAGTGGATAACTTCAGAGAGGTCATGCTGATTTCCATAAAAAACTACTAACTACAGAAACAACTTGTTGATTTGTTTACTGAGTGTCAGTAATCTTTCTTTGAGCTCAGACAAATTCAGCAATTTCATGTGGCTTGTTCTGACCTTGGATTTTTTTTCTACCTTGGACGTATATTTGATATGATATTAGAGTTGTCTGCGGTAATCCTTAGGGACGCGTAGTCTCTTTCCATGAGATCAATAGCGCTTTCCTACTAAAGTGCTTTTTTTGTGGGTAGTCATTCCAACCGTGGTGCGCTCCGTATAAAGCCCTCTAAGTGTTATTTGAAACAGATTGAGGTTTGCACCTTCTGTTATAATGTTTTTCAGAATGATAGAAAAATAACTTCTGTACAGAAAGCCTTTTGCTCAGTCATCACAAACGCTGTTATCTTACCAGCTACTGGCCTCCAGTTTTCCTGCATGTTTGTAGTGGGCAATGGACGTGGTATATGTTGGGGACTGCTGATATTCTAATGATGGTTGTGGTGATTATGACACCAAATGCTGACATAATCAGCCTGCAGGATGATGTGTGTACAGAAAAGCCCAGCTTGGGTGGGAATGAGCCATTCTGAGTCTGTTGCTGGATGTTGGTCTGCAGCACTGCAGTAGCAATGATTATATTGGAGAAACATCGTATGCAGGGGCAGCAGCTGTCTACCCACTAGATTACCAGCACGGTAATTCTCTATAGAAATTCACTAATTTCATTTTTTCTCTCTCTGACCATGTAAGCTAGTAATGTATATGTATGAAAAGGATGATTGAAAATTGCAGTGGAAGATTGTGTCCTGAAGGCTTGTTACTTTGCATGTGTAGCTCTTGAAAGAATGTCTATCTATTCCTACAGTTTTAATATCAGAATAAGTGGAAGTACCCAGTTTCTGGTCAATATGCACGTTCTGCAGAACTTAAGATGCTTGAAGTCCTTGAGTTTCCCCTGGCTGTTTGTGTGGGGCTCTCTAGCAAAGTGTGGTGGCTGACAGAAGAGCAGGAGGAATGTGGTTTCCTGGAGGCTTGGTCTCAAGATAGGTAGCCTACAGCTGCCCAGCTGGGCAGTCTCTGGCAACACTCCTGAATGCCTGCTATTCTGGTGGCTGAACGGAAGCACAGAATTATTTCCCACTTTTTTTTTCATGCCAAAGTGCAAGCCCTAAACCTCTTACCCTCTAATTATATTGCACCTTCAGTTTTCAGCTTCCAAGTTTTCAGAGATTCTAAATATCTTTTGATGCTTTTGTTCTTGTTGAGAAGTATAGGAGTTGACCATGAAACTGCAAAGAAGAGAAATGTATTCATTCACCTTAACTTTTGTTCTATCCCTACTCTTTGGAAACAGCCCCCAGACCTCAGAAGAGGTTGTGTGTGGTATAAGGGTATAGACAGTCTGTTAACTAATGTAGAGAATTGGAAGCTCAGGCTGAAAACGAAATAATTTTTAGTCTTTCCTGTAAAAGATGGTGGTAAGTTCACTAAAAGCTCTGATAATGCTGTGTTACTGCTAAAGCTTTTCTGCTCGCCTTTTTTGTGTTACAAGTACTTACTATAATGTTTTTTTTTTTTTCTTAATTGCCTGCTTTTACCTCAACCTTGCTCTACTGTGGTTTTAAACAAGTTATCAGAGGGATCATGCTCTTATCTTTGCATGTTTTGGGGAACTGTAATGTTATCTCCTCTGCCCAATTTGTGTTTCTTCATGACTACAAGGAAGTCACTTCAAGATTAACTGCAATGGCTGTTGGTGAAATGAACTTTTGTATGAAGAAAGCACCTCACCGAAAGGCACTGCAAGGAGTATGGTAGATCTTGTGTGGAAAGGTGTAATAGAAAAAGCACAGCTGGACTGGTAGAATGGTCCAGTAAGAAATATATTACGTAGGGCCTAACTCTTTCCTTTGTAAAGAGTGAATTCTAGTCTTTACCCTGTAATGGTAGATGGAAATGGGGAATGTTCAGCATAGGTTAGGACTGAGCCCTGACTGTCCAAAATTGGTTAAACAAATGAAACGATCAGAAGACTTACAAGGTTGCATCTTTTTTTTTCTCCACCTATTTGAATTGTTGATGGGTTATTGTTCCATGCAAAATAGCTTCAGCAATTTTTCAGAGGGTTCAGTTAATACTAGTTCTGCTTTCCCTACATTTGCTTACTAAACACACTTCAGAGACAAAAGCTTGCAATACTCTGATATCTGCTCCTGTTAGTACTGTTTTATCCAGAGTGCAGCTTCCACCTACTGCAGGGATTTAGGGGGGGGGGAAACAACAACAACAACAACAAAAAACAAGCAAGAATGTATTTTCAAAGTTGTATAAAATGTCTTTAAAGTGCAGGGAAAAACAGCCCAGCAAACCTCCCCTGCCTGGGCACCACAGAAGAACTCATGCTGACCTGCTTGATTGTTTTGCTTGTCTTGTTAGTTGTAGCATGTGGTATGAGCAACACACAGCTCTTGTTTCTCTAGCATGCCCTTCTCTGGCATCACTGGTCTTGTGAGCAAGTACATTTCCTTGTGACTGTGCCCCAGGGGCTGTGGCTCCTGCACAGAGGAGCGGGGTGTGAAGCTGGGCTGCACCATACTGCTGTCAGCTCACAGCCAGCCACCCCCCAGCAGGTGCTCTGTATTCACTTGTGGAAGCAAAAGCAGGTGGAAAGTTGATTTATTCCCTGCCTGGAGATTTCTGCAGCATAAGATTATCTCTGGGTGACATAAAGGCAGCGTAGCTGAATATACAGGGGCTCTGCTGGGAGCTCTCCTGCTTGCTGGCCCTGGGCACACAGAGACAGGAGCGGGGAGAGAAGGACACGGCTGTGAGCCTGTTGTGCTCTGTGTCCAGGCTGTTGGGATAGCCCCTTGAAGGGCTCTGCAGATGAAACAACTTGGCCAGATTGTCAGTCCTTCAGGCTGTTGTGGTTTTTGGCATGATGTGATTTTTCTCTATCAAAACCAAACACAGCCTTTTCTCTGTGAGAAATTGGCCTGCACAGGCTTATCTTCAGCATGGAGGTTGTTGGCTTCTGTTATAAGCTTGATTTAATCATTTTACTTGCTGATATGAGGCACCCACCATGTTGTCCGAGGTATTTTCATTTAGCTGGTGAAGTAATATGTGAGACTTTTGGGTTTGATGCTATGGTGTCCACCTTGGAGGTGTAAGTCTGCAAGGAGGGGACATCGCTGCTGGCCCTCTTGGTCCTCCTTTGTATATGAATTCACCCCTATAAGGCTAGCAAGTTGCAGAGGACCTAGTTATACCTCCTATGCTGTTGGTGACATTGTACCTTGTTCCTGGTGACCACCAGGAAGAAAAGATGCATCCTTGTAGCTACTTATAGACTCCCAGTGTCTGATGGCATGAACCATTGAGTAGGGTGTATGGTTACATGGGGCAGCCCCTTGAACTGGGGTGAATCTCTGACTTTCTAGCCTAGAAAGAGGCCAAGGTAGTTTCTTCCCAGAAAAAAAAGCTGTTCATTTGTACAATTACCATATGGCTTGTAAGCCATTGCCTTGATGTTGCCTGTTCAGGACAGCTTTATTAGTACTTGTGTACCCCTGTTCTTTGTGGGCGCATTAAAAAAGAGGCCTAATTTGTGGAGACTATGCTCTTGGACACGGTAAGAAGTTACTGATCAGTAACTATTTTATGTGACAAGCTCTTGCTGTCCTGATGGTAAGCCTTCTCTGGGTGCCTGCCTGCAGCAGACAGCTCAGCCAGTCCTTTCCTCCCTGCTACAGTTCCTGTGTCACAGCAGCTACTATGCTGTGAGACCTGCATGCAATTCCTTTAATTTAATCTGCTTTCAGAGCCTTCTGCAAGGCAGGTATTTCACCACTGAACAAGAAACGAAGATGATGTTTACTACAGTCACAGTTTGCCCAAAGCCATCTTTAGCAAGACAAATTTATTAGTATGTTTTGAAAAGGTAAAAGCAGGGTTCGTGAGCCTGGTGCCCTGACTTTATCTGAATTTTGGAAAGCCAAAACCAGACAAAATTGTCTGTGCTTCAGACAAGACCTTTGAAAGAAAATTGTTTCCTTTTGCAAGAAATGTTCAAGATTGGAGGACAGTACCTGGCAAGCTCTTCATTTGGAAATAATTATTATTGGGCTTTGGGAAATGAGGGCACACGGAAGCCCTGGGGGAGCCTGGTGTCCGTGGGTTAAGGGGCAAGGGTCACCTGCTGTGACTCCTGTTATGATGCCACAAGTCCAGTGCTGAATTCACTTTCCAGCACACAACGACTGTGAATACTGTTTTTTTTTTTTTTTTTTTTTTTTTTTAAGAGCAGAAATGCAACATGTGATGAACTAACTTTTATCTTGTGCCTCCCTAAACCTTTGGGACAAACTCATCACTTCTGCAAGCCGCTGCATGTTTCTGAGGAGCCTGTCTGGGGATGGCTCAGTGTGTGCATAACAAAAAAGTTAAAAGGGGTAAATGCTGAGAAATGATGAAAACTATGGCTCCAGCCCTTTCTTGAATCCTGGCCTTCATGATAAGAAGCTGCCTCATGAAGCACTGCCTCCTGACTTATTCCACCATCCGTCCTCGCACAGTTACAGTGCCCTGTTAACGCAATATTGAATTTCTTCAGTGTCCAGTGTATTTATCTGGTTAGTGCGGCGAGGGACAGTGCTGCTGACATCCCCAGGAGTGAGCCAGTGCTGCATGGAGAAGCTCGGTCAGCTCAAGGTGACACCAGCAGTCCTTAGTTAAACAGAGCTTCAATCTGGAGCTCCCAGTAGGTTAGTGCCAGAGCTGCGTCATCTTCCTTGCTGTGCCTCCACATCCAACTTTCACAGCATCACAGTTGTTTAATTATTTGTTGGTTGTTGCTGACCTCAGTAATTGTCTGCAGAACTTCCGGAGGAAAAAAAAAAGTATCTAGGCCATTTAAAAAGCCCTTTCTTTGATTAGTCGCTTCTCCAGGCTTTGGGGACTTTGCTACCTCTTCCTTAGCAGCCAGTTGGGGGTGGCAGCGGTTAGAGTGCATCCTTGGTGCTGTTTTAGGTTAGTGCCTCTCTGGCCCTCATGATGCACAGGAGGGTGCAAACAGCCTATTTTTGAGTTGAAATGGGTAATGTCAAGAATACATAGCTTCTAACACATGCTATCTTACGAAGTAAGCATGGGATTGTGTGTTTCTGATTGCTTCTTGACTCAAAGTGATAACAGAGTCATTTGATTGAGACTCAGAGCAGGAAAACTACTAAAAGTCATTTAACTCTTAGTGTGGATGTCTCTTCCTAAAACACATGCATCTCCTGAGAGATGTCTTCGTCTATAATAAATAAAAAGTGTTGTATTATCATAACATCTTAATATGCTTTTTTTCCTGATCTGGGCAAAGCTCTTTGCCTTTTAAAATTCCCTATGATTTCATTCAGGAAATATATAACAGTTTTATACCTATATCTTATTTTCTGAATGGGTTTGTAGTGAGACTGTTGTGATATTTGAAGTGAACAGAAGCTTTTAGTTGTGATTACAGAACTGTTTTAATCTCTCTGTAGTGGTGAATGTAGAAATGCAAACTATTCCTTACAGCATAGCCATGTTTTACTTAATTTGGTGGGATTTTGATCTCTGACTCCTGTGGATCTCTGATTTGTTGTATTGAAGTGCCTCCTGAGGCTCCAAATGAGGACAGCTGATGAGACTTCACCGGTGAAATACAGTGAATACCTTCAGTAGCAATAATTACTGCCTGGAGCAACTCAAGAGCTGGCATGTTATTGAAATGTTCCTGTTACAACTCAATTTCTGTGGAGCTCACAGGAGAATGCTGTCCTCTTCTTTACATAAGATTTCACTCTTTACGCATAATTATGAAGGATCATGTTAGGATGACAGTTTATTTTCATATTTACTTCTCATTTTCCTGTTCTTGAATGGTTTTAGATATCTGTCGTGTCTTTTAGGAACTTCTAAATGAAAGCAGTTGTATCAAAGGAAAAGAATGTGGTATTGTTTCATGCTGTTTTCATATCAGATGTGAAAAATTTCTGGCAGTGCATTGCAAATATACCAGAGTGGTCCTCTGTTCTCAATAGCAGTGATTTGTGCTATTTCCTCTAAGAGGAATTTCATCCTTAATTTCTCTTTTTGTCTTCAGAAATGGTTGAGTTTCAACTGTAATTAGCTGTTCTGGAGATCCAGTTGAACAAAGATCCCCAGATAGCTGTGTCATTATTTATGCTGATAATAAATAAATAGTAGAGTTCTTGTTTAAGGTCCGCTAGCTGTACTGAATGATGAGACGCTGGCATGTTCCCACAGATGTGTTACAAATGAGGGGTAGACTTTTGTTTTGAAAGAACCGTTTGTGGTCAAAACCAGAAACTTCCTGAGGGATGCATTTTTGATTAAATGTAAACTAAGACTTTAAAGCTTGCAGACTTGTATTATGTTTTCGGAAAGATTTTAAAGCTCCCACTGTGCATTAAAGATCCCAGTCTCTCGTTTTCAGGCCTGGCAGTGAAAGAGTAGCTTGATGAATCCCTGTATATGTTTTCAGGATAACGTGTCCAAGGAGATGAACTGTCTCATAAAACTAGCAATATGTGAAGCATTAAATATGTACATAACTCTTATTAACCACAAACAGTCAGCATCTGCAACTGAAATGACAAAGTGCATAAAGCACCAGGCATGAAGGCAGAAAGGAAAGGATGAGCAATGCTGGCATGGCAATTACTCTGCTCTCGAAACTGGGCCCTCTGTGGAGACTCAAACTCCCTAAGTGTGACACAGATGATGGTACTTTGCACTTGGTTTGCACTTACGTGTTCACAGTGCTGTACAAACATTTATGGTAATTAATCCTCAACTCTCCTGTGGGGAAGATTATTATTATTACTTATTCCAGTGACAAGTCTGTAAAAATCACAGGCTACCACTGTCTGGTTATTGTTGTAGTCTTGATGCAGAGATCCTGAGCAACTGCCACTTAATTTGTACCATGACGTCATCAGAAACGTACTAAATATCTCCAGGAGGTCCATGTTATTGCAAGCTTTTTTTAATCACATATCGTGAACATGGATGATCTTAGGACTGTGAACTAGTCCCTTTCCTGCAGGTAGTTTCTCAGCAGCTGTAATCTGTCCAGGGAAGTTCTTGTTGTAAGGACTGTCATTATAAGAGCTCGCTTACTCTCCTTATGGTCCATGCCCAGGTTTTAACACACTGCGCATCATTCAGCATGATATGGCCCAACACTTGCTTCCTGATCTGCTCAAGGAAGAGTGGTAAGGTACAGATGTGCATTGCATTGGATACTGTTTCAGTTGATACATTAACCTTAATGCAGGATTTTCAGAATTTTAGTGGCTTTAATCTTTTCTCCGGTGTCACTACTTCTAGTTTTTGGTTTTGTTATAAAGAGAATAATAGAGGCTAAAGACCAATTGCTCGTGCAAAATACTGCTTGTACATATTACTGGGTCAATATATTTGTACTTGAATTAATGCAAATATGCAAGACAGTATTCTGATCCTGTACTCTTGATTTGTACATGCAAAGTATGTTTGAGTACATTTCCCACGCGTGAATCTGTCATTTAACTCTGAAGGTACTACAGATTTGAAGAATGGTGTGTGTTTGTTTTTTTGGAGACCTCCTTGATGGCTTTGGAGATCTTGCGCTATAGGGGAGGAAAAGTTAACAAGCTCTTCATCCAAAGTGAAGCTCTTTGGAAGAGTCTTTTTTTATTTTTTATTTTTATTAAATCACATTGTGTAAATGAGAGTCCCAAAGGAAAAGACTGTGGCTTGAAACAGAAAAACATCATCCTGAATGTGGAAGAGGGGAAGTAGTTAAAATATTTATTTCTAGTAGGTTGGAGAACAACATATGTTAGGCTGGCTTGACTTTTTCCAGGCATAAACTACTGTGACATGCACTGCTACGCACAGCAACAAACACTACCTAAAGCAGAACGCCCCATGAAGCATTCAGTGAGCACAGGGTGATGGAGGCAGGATGGTGTTTGTTTAAGAAGCTGACGTTTGTCAGAAGATGTGGCAAATATGACATTATTTTTTATTTTCTACACAACCTGTAAGGTATCAGACAGGTTCTAATGAGATTCTGAAATACCAGGCTTATAAATAATGATCAAGGATGTTCATTCTCATCCACAGAGAGATTGCATTTTGCAATTATACAGCTTCACTCATGTGAGCTGTATTGCAATTTGTTCTTCTGTCTCCTTCACAGGAGAAACTGTTCAGAGTTACAGTTCAATCTCTGTTCTCAGTCAACCCTCTTTTGCCACCTCTGTTTCTGAGCTGATGAGATATTTAAAATTGCCTGGTATTTGGAGGATGCCAAACAAGGAGATTTCAAAGGCTTGTGTATGAAACTTAAGAGGTGGCAGCAGTTGTTTTCTGTTAGAAGAACGTGAAAGTTGGTCACTATTTGTCGTTTTAGAGGAAAATGATGTATTTTCACTTAGAGCTTTCTAAAAATGTTGACCTATGCAAAATGCTGTAACCCTGGAGTGCGCTATGCTTCTTGTGTCTTGCAGTGAATGCACGTGAAATTTTGCATTAGTCTTCGCTTAGTTCATCACAGTAAAACCCATCTGAAATTTCCAGGCCTTGTTTAACTTCAGGCTTGGGGAGAGACACAAAATGAAACAGGCACCCTCCCAGTCCCTCAAAACTAAAGAAACCACCCCCCAATGCTCCAGTTTCCTGGTTCACAGCCCTGCTGGTGATACTTCATCAGGTGGGCTTTTAGTTTTTGAAGAAATTTGAATATCACAACTCAAGTCTGAATGTCACAACTCAACAACCTTTTGTTTGAGAGATGCAAGTCTTTCTCCTGGAGTCTGAACAGCGCACTGAATTGCGGGCAGTGTGTGGCCAGACAGATTGCCTTCCTCTCCTTCAGCCTTCACTGAGGTATTTTCACTGCTGTGTCTGAATATCCGCTGTGAGTGATGGCTGACAGGTAAATACTGTCTTGTGAGAGAGAACACAAGCTGTGTAGGTAATCTTTTGCTGCTTGTTTAGTGTTTTCTAAGCCGAAGACAAAGCTTTTGAGTCTGGTTTGAAATGAAAGATACTTAGTGAATGCTGCAATGGGGAGATAATAGCTGACCTCAGCTGCTTACATATAATCCTAAAACAGGGAAGTTGAGCTTTGCATTTCCAGTCTTGAGATGTATACAACTGAATAGACTATAAAATGGAGAAGTGGGTTGAAAGGCACCTCATGCCCAGAGGGACGGCTGAAGCGGCACAGAGAGGTATTCAAGCTGGCTGCTTCTGGTCTGTCTCAGTGCTGTCCCTGGGTCTTGACCTGGTAGAGCTGCCAGGCTGTAATGTCTACCTGTTCCTGTGTCACACCCTGAGCTTTCCTCACAACCCTGCTCTACTTTTCTGCCTTCCTGCACTTGCTTGACCATTTTAAAAACAAAAAAAAAAGTACTGCATGGAAAGTCGATTGCTGTTTGCTGGGGGGCCCCCTTCAAGGCTTCTTGCTGTGGCCAACAAGAAGTTGGCCAACAAATGTTGGCCAACACTGACATGGGGACTGACTGCCCCTTCAGCAAAAAAAAAAAATAGGAAGGGGAGAAGGGAAGGGGAGAATCAAATGGCTTTTCAGAGTCACTGCTTTCCTGTGCCAGCTACAGGCTTCTTGCCTGCTATCCCACAGTTGGTTGTATTTTCTGTTAACAGTAATTTTCTATCATTATGACTCCAGCCTTTGTTCTCTAAATAGAAAATAAGGATAGGCCATGCAGTGAATAGATCAAAGCTGCTTTAATAGTATGCTTTTTGTCAAATGTATGTAGCCACAGCAGAGCTGTATACAAACGGAATGCTGTTAATCTTATTTTGGCACCAGTGAGAGCATGTAAATGAATTAGATATTGAAGTAAAATTACATCCTAAACTTCTTGCCCTCGGAATTATCAGACATTGATTTTTGATATACATCACAGTTACTTCATGCACAACCATAATGCATTTACTTTCTATCTAGTAGAAGGGCTTGTGAATTTACCTGATTCTGGGAGCATGAACCCATGTCAATAATAAGCCAAAATGAAACGCAAGCAAAAATCCAAACCCTTCAGAGCCGAAAATCTACTCTCCTGGGCTGTGATTTGGCAAACAAAGCAGGGCCATCTTGTATTTGAGCCCTTGGAGAAACAAGTATGTTGTTGCAGAAGGGAATGGCTCTTCAGGTGTCTCTGTTCCTATTGATGGTAACACTGAGGTGGTTGCTCTGCCTGGAGATGTTTCTATGTGTGGCTGGGGTGGGTATCATAGCTGTGTGGTGGAGGAGAAAATCCACTGTAGAAGGAACAAGGCAGAGGAAGATGACTCATGACTCACCTCTCCAACCTAGCAGAGCATATCTGCTGTGAAATATGAGGTGAAGTTAAAGCAGCATGAATTTAGGAATTGTTTTTATGACGTGCAAACTGTGCTGATAAATGTACTGTGGGAAAGAAACTCTGCAGACAGTGCCTGTGGTAAGTGGAAGCTCCCCATGGGCTCTGTGCCAGCCAGACGTCGTATGGCTGAGGCAGGTACCATGCTGAAGCTGAGCTGAAATCCTGGCAAGAGGCTGAACAAATCTTTTTTTTGGAAAGAATCTAGAGAACTGGGATTCATGAAGGTGACTGTATATGTTTTGGCCCTCTTGAGCCTATGCTGTGACAGTGGAAATCCCCTGGATATATTCCTATATTGGCCTGGGATGAGGTTTGGCCTGGAATAGGTTTCCTGGCATTGTGCATGTCAGCACAAGATGACTTCAACATCTAATCTGTAGAACAGCTGTGTGGCGTGAGATTTTGCCTGCTTATAGCTTATTAAACTGGTGCAGTAGGATCTACAAGAACAGGTACTTTATCCTTTCTTAGTGAAACGTCTTTTCTATGCAATTAAATACAACTACAGTATTCATTTTTTCCTCTGTGTTAGCAATTGCGTGCTATGTTTCTCTCTCCCTCCTTCATCCCTTCTTTCCCTGATAAGCTGCATTTTACTGGTGGCTGCGGTGGCCTGCTGGATTTTCCCTTCAGAGGTATGTTTCCTACTTTGAACCATCCCTTGCGTCACTAGAGGTTCTTCCTGCAGGTGACTCAATATCAGGCCGAAGCCTTCAGATTCTCTGGATGGAAGAGCTGTGATGTGTAATTAGCTTGAATTTAGAGACATTAGTTGCCTCGAACTAAATGTGTGTAAAACTTCTGGGTTTTTCATCCTTTGATGGAGAAAAGACCACAGTGTTCAGTCTTGGATGTAAAACTCATCAATGCTTCAGGCAAGTGCTGTGGTTTGTGGTGGCACGTATAAATGCCAAATGTGAAGCTCTGCCCGATGCTAAGCTACAGCGTGAAACTATTTGCACTTTGGAAGTCATTCAGTGCAAACACAGCTTTTCCAGCATCAGGCTATGATAGGACTGACAGCAGTTTTTGGATGTTCCCCTAATGCAGTGCAGCATATATGAAGAAATTAAATGCTTCAGAGTGGGCAAAATACTATCTGTAGTGCGTGTTTCCCCCTGATATTAAGAGGGAGTGACTAGGGCAGAGTTTGTACAAAAATGCATTATACTACTCTTCATCAGTGAAGGCTGAATGTAAAGATTTCTCATTGAAATATGACTTGTGGTATGTCTCAAGGACATATGCAGACATGTTCTCTAGGTACTTATCTGTGAAGATTTTTCACAAGTTGATGCATTGCTACCTTACGTTTGTTCAAGGATGGCTCCAGTGTAGAATAAGAAGAACTTGAACAGCTTCGGGTGGTGCTTTTATTATAATTCAAAATTAGAGGGACCACATTTTTCATAATTAGGGATAAAAGCAGGAGCAGTTGACTGACTTTTTTTTATTAAAGAATAACTGAATATGCTTGGCAGATATGTGAATATGAACATGAATTATGCGTTGGGATTATTAGTAATAAGATGGTGAATCTTTCTTGTTAATGCAGGGAGTATGTCCCTAGAATTGTTTCCTTACCTTCAGTTCAGTCCCTGTGTTTTAGGACAAGAAAAATTAACATTACTTATCACTGTCTTTTCACCATTTTTTTGTAGCCAATTATGTCTCGCATTCATAACTCAGATTTTTAGTAGAATATAAATGAAATAGGCAGATTACCTGCTTATTTTTAGTTAATAACATTGCAGCCAATGAAGATAAAAACAAAGGAATGGGAAATCAATGCAACAACTCCAACTAAAATTAGGCAGCCAAACTGTTAGCGAGTAGGGAAGGAGAAGGGAAAAAAATATCAGTATTTGTGCTTAATGATCTGCTAAGAAATGGCATCCTTAGTGAGGTATTTTCTACCTCTCTCCTCGGGAGGTAAAGCTGTCTGTTTTCTGAACTTCAAGATCAAGTTGTTCCTGTTTAGTTTAAATAGGAAAATGTCTGAAATCCCCTAATGATTGACCGGGCCATGCTCTTCAAAACTGTCTCCTGGTAGAGCTTCCTGGCACCATATCTGTGCTGGATCCAAGAAAAATGAAAAGGTGCTTGAATACCTAGCTCAGATGTGCTGGAAGAGAGCTGAGCTCCTGTCACCTATGGTGCTGGCTCGCTGAGGGGAGGGCATGCACGGACACAGTGATTTTCCTTTTCAAGCTGTCAGGAGCAGCTTTTTTTTTTTTTTTTCTGGTTTACAGTTCATCAGTGACTTTTTGCATCAGTAAAGCGCTATTTTGTCCACCACACATCTGCCTGTCACTTCCTGCTCTCCAGAATCAGCATCTGTCTGTGGATTTTCACTGCTCTGCCTAGGGCAGATTCTCCACCAGCCACTTCAAAACTGCATTGTGTGGCTTGAGATGGACAAAGCACTCTGCAGATGGATGACTTGGAGATTCCCATGTGGGGATTTTGGAATTGCATCCCTTGGGAGGATTTGGGTTGCTGCTCTTCCCTTTGGAGCATTCCTGCTATAGGTTCATAAAACATCAGACAGGAGCATCTGTGAAGGATGCTCCTAATGTAACACGAATCACTGACGTTCTCCAGTGCCTGAGGGTGAGTTTCATTATTGTCAGGCTTGGTTTTATCCAGGCAAAGCTGTATTAAAGCAGAATTAGAGCTTGGTATTTATATTCTTATGCTGATTTGAATTGTTTTTAATTTCTTTCTAAGTACCCAGATGTGATCATTAAGCATAATAGATGCCTCTTACCATCTCAATTCATTACACACCACAGGCCAAAATATGTACTTATTAGCTTGAGTTCTTGTTTAACCCTTTTTATCAAGCAACAGTTTTGGAAATGGATAACACAGCCGAGGAAAAAATGTTACCATCATACTGGCTACTGTGGTAAGTTGTGCAGCAGAAAATAATGTCATGTTGCAGCAACGAGACCATAGTCTATTAGATATTGTATGGCTGCAATTTTCACTCCTGCTTTCTGATTATTGGTGCTGAGACTTTAATCACATGCATTTTCTTATTGTGCTTAACAAATTATTTAGCACATTCTACCTTATTTAAGGCACATGAAGAATAACAAATAGGCCTCCATCATTCCCTATCCTGAGGCAGGGATAGAAAGGGAAATTTAAGGCAAAACAGCTTTGTAAAAGAAAAAGAGGGACTCGTATCTAATGGATTTGGGGGATAACAAGGACAGGATAAAATTATCCTCTCAGGAATGAAGTGCACAAAAAAGGGCAAGACCATTTTAGGAGGTGCCTGTGGCCACGTTCATTCTTGGGTTGCTGCTGTAACCAGTCCATTATATGTCATATATTTTGGTAGTGATACATAGGTCTGGCCAACCACTCACTGGCTGTGAGGAAGATAGTACAACTAGGCTGACTTCAGGATATTCTCAGCCATAGCTGCTCATTGGAGCAACATTTGAGTTTTGATGTAAAATCTGCTGGTTTTAAGCTTATGAATAAGGGGTGTGTGTGCATGTGGTCGATGGTGTTTGATTTGCATGGTGACCAGGACATTGTCCAGGACTGCTGGAGCAGCTGAGCACCATCATGAGCACACGTAGGTAGTAGGGGCCTGCCATCATTTTCTGGAGTACTCCAGCAAAGGGTGTAGCTTTGTGGGGGGCCATCATGTGGTAAAACAGAATGAGTGGCTGTGGTGTAACGACCACGTGGACACCAGGGTTCTTTTAGGATCAGTAACTGCTGCTACTCTTTTGATGACATAACTTCATTATATATCTCCCTTATCAAGGACAGGCTCCCTTCTTATACCATTTGCCCCACAGAAGTACTTTTCCACTAAATATTCATTGGTCAACAACTTTGCCTGGCAACCACAAACCCCCAGCAACTTCCATGCCTTAACGGCTGGAGAACAAGCAACTTGAGATGGCAAGGCATCTCCTCAGTCACCCTTCTTTGTTCCCTCTAAACTCTTTACATTCCTGATGGCCTCATCGTTAAGAGTCCGATGTTATCACCAACCATGGGGCTTGTCGACACCCATGGCCACACTCCCACAAGTGGTAACTTGCTTTTATGTCTGGAGGCTGATGGTGGGAAGTGATGGGAGGGGAAGTAGCCTGCCAAAGCTGCAGCCTGGGGAGAGGCACTGCTAGGGGTCCCACGGTTCAGAGCAAGCAGCAGGCTGCAATTACTAGAGCTTCCTTCCCTTTTTGGAGGCTTTCCTGATTTTCCTCAAATTGCTGGTATCAGAAGGGAAACTGATTTAGGGCCATCTCTGAGGACCTGTCACAAACCTGGGGTGAGAGTGTGTGTGGGTACTGCTGTCTCCTTTGTCTTTGGGTTATTGGAAGTACAAACATGGTACCAACATAACCTGATCTAGTGGGTGGAATCACTGCACGCTACAGGGAGTAGAACTAGATGGTCTTCAATGTCCTTTCTGACAGCTTCTACATTGGCATGATGGGGAAAAATAATCCTCTTAGCTGACTGTAGTTGCTTAACTAGATACTTTGAGCCCATGCTTTGCCCATCCTCACATTAATTTTCACTGATAAGAGGAGCAAAAGGGTTGGGTCTGGCCTGGGCCCATGCTGCAAGTATGCAGGCTTGCTGCGGTGCACTTATCTTAGGTTCCTTGCAGTGCTGTTAACAAAATTATCCCATGGGCATATAATTTTTCTTGCATAAACTACTATCCCTTGCTTTGATTTATCCATTAATACAAAGGCTTTATTGTTGCTTTTCTTCTGGAAAAGTAACCCTTTTTTTTCTTTCACATGGCAAAAATATTCATATTGCAGCTCTGTGTCCCCCTCACCTGGGGGACAATCCCTGCTACCAATCCCTGCTACCTTGCTGGCATTTGATATAAATAGATTCTGAGAAGGTGAGGCAGGTTCAGCAGCTGGAGATAAGGACAACGAAGGGAACTCAGCCAGGCTGAAATGATGTTGCGTGGCTGAGAATTTCTTGCTGAAGCAGTTATTGACTGTGAAATGGTGAGAGTTGACAGGTACTGCATGACATCTCTTATAGAGGAGATTTCCTAGAGATCTTTGGGCAGGTTTGAGACTTTGCACTTTGCTTTTCACTACCTGTTTAGGTAAAGAGAACTTGAAAATGGAGAAATGGAATAACTGTACTGATATTTTAACTTTTTACCGAGTACTGTAGATGAACTGTTACATTCATTTCACTGGGAGGAGAAATAGGTAATTGGATTGGGCCAGTGTGAGGCTTCAATACTATTTTCTGATGTTGATACTATTTTCCGATGTTTACCTTGTAGTCTTAAATTTTCATTTAGGTTTATATGAATATGTGACAATTCCTTCTCGATTGCTTTGCATGGAAAATACAGCATCTATGCACGTATTGGAAGGATAAAATAAAGGAGGGTGCACCTTCCAGTTACAGGAGAGTAGTAATAAAAGTGAGCATACCAAATGCTGCCTTTCATTTCAGATCCATGGTGGGACATAAATATTTCTATGCCAGTCTTATTTTCCATTGAGCACAGTAGTTTGTCTCTAGGCATCCTCTTTTGGGCACAGTCAGAGAAAGAATAAATGGAATAAAGCAAGTGTGCTCCAGTCTTTTGCCTACATCAAATACTCTCAGGAATTGATAGTTAGGGTTTTTGACCCTCTGGGAAAGCAGAGATTCCTTAATACATCTTAAGGAACCTGACAGGTTAAATCATGCTTTGGTTCCCTGTCAGATGATTATGCTGGGGAGTGAGCAATTTAATTAGAAAATGGGCTCTGAGAAGCAATATTAGGAGTTGCAAAACTCTCCTATCAAAGCTGAGGGTGCAAACTAGTATTTTGGCAGATGAGGATGACAGATAAACACTAGCTGAGATCTTTAGAAATGAAAAATTTAGAAGCACCTATCAAGAGACTGGGTGGTAATAAATAATGTGCCATTTGCCTGTTCAGATTCAGTATAGACTTGCAAGAACGCTGCTTTCTCTGCTGACAACTGTAATATATCTGATAATGCTACTGGACTCTGGTACTGTGTATAGCTGTGCTGCATATTCATTTGTTTTGTGTATGAATGAGTCTTCTACTTTGTTAGAATGATGGATTATACTCGGTGCAGATGGGACTGGTGTTGGCTGGGGTCTCCTCTCATTAGTTTAGCGAGGAAATTCCTCTCGATTTCAGTGGGAGCACACTTATGCCAGTGCTGGAGGGCTTTTGAAAGCTGGCTTTGGCCCATGGCCACTCGCAGGGCAACGGTAGGCTTTTGTGCCAAGGCAGCAACATGTTATGTATTTGTGCTATTTGTTTGCAGATGAGGCATGGGTGCAAAGATACAAACCCTCAGTTCTTGTTAAATGTCATTTTTCACCCATGACACTAGAATTTGGCATGCTTCCATCCTCTTCAAATGCTTTTGCAAGCGCATGGCATTGCACAGACTGGGAAGTTAGTTACTCCTGGTAGTGTAAAGAATATTGGTGACAGTAAGCTCTTTTTCTAATTCATTTAAAAAAAATAAAAATCTTTGCTGTAGAACAGTTTCTGGATAGCACTGCTTGAAAACAGCATCTTGAAAACATTCTAAAAAGAGCAGAGGAGCTAAATTACTTGGGAATTTGCTAACGAGAGCACTGTGGTCTTTATCCGTTTTGTGCTCTGTGCAGCTACCCTTTACTAAATCTGTGCAGCTAAAACAGCCAAGATCTGCATCAACTTCCCCAAATCAAATTAAGGTCTTGATTTAGCAGTTTAATTACTTAGGAATGAGCCGTGAACTTCCCAGATACTGGTTTATGATGTGTGAAGCTTTAATTTGAGCCCCCAGTCATGTTAGAATCATCAAGTTAGAGTACTTGAATATTTTATGTGCATTTTGCCCATGGAGGTATGGTCAGACGTTCTCCTCTGGCTGTGATCTCAGGTTCCCGGGGAGTCAGAATGGGGACCTCTTTGGGCTCTCACTACAAATCCCAAGCACTTCCTTCCTGACATTCACTGAGAATCCATTTTGTAAGTCTTTGGTAGATGATGAACATATTTTGAAGGCTCACAGCTGAGATCAAGACCATAAGATTCCTTCCCCATCTGATTTCAGTCTTCTCCACTTCATGTCAGCCTGTGGAGTCCCTGGCTGAGACTGCTCTGTAAAATTCTCTCCTGTACAAGTAAGTGTACGAAAAAAACTGGAAGAGGACAGAAAATGTATTCAGATCTTGCCTTCTGCTCCTCTCCCTGCTCTATACTGTTTCAAGAGGTGTATGCAACCCAGTACTGTTGTCTAGAAGCATGTGAATTCTTTTTGCTATATTCTGTCTACTTTCAGCCAACACTTTTGGGGGTCAAGTGAACCTCAGTGTGGTGAGTATTCTTGAAATGACAGGTATCTCGTTTAGGTGGTAGGCTGACTGGTTCTTTACATGATTGTAGAAGCTTGTTAGCAGTAATTTTGCTCTTGGTTTTGTTCCCAAGCGTTTGGCTCATCTGAGATTTAAGTGGGCATGCGATCCTGAGTGACAGCCACCAGTTCCTCATGGCTTGGAGTGGACTGTCTTAAACGAAGAACCAAGTTTCCTTCAGTGAGGAAAGGATTGATTTTTCTGTAGGAGATGAAATGCCATTGCAGAAACTGGTTTGCATATCCCAGTATGTCGGATGTTTGTGTAGCAACACATAAGAAAAAGAAGTATTTCTACAGGTTGCTGAAGTTATTCTCTAAGTTGTTTCCGGAGAAGGAAAATACTTGGTGGAATATGGGGCATACTGAGTTGGTAAAGAACCAAAAGCTCATATCTCCATTTTCCAGCCTTTTGCATTCTAGATACCTGAGCTTGGTCTGAATAGATGAATCCCAGAGCTTATGACTCAACACCATCGTTTCAGCTTCATAGAAGCACATTCCAAAAATACATCGAAAAATAAAGCTGTTCGCCTGGTCTTTTCTAGCAGTAGAAAATGAGGCTTCATGTGATATAGCACTAGTTATTGTGTAGTGATTTAGTAAGCATTTTAAGAATCCATTTATTCAGGGCTAGAGTTACACATTTCTGTCCTGAGCAGCATCTTGTTTTGTTAAATCAAGGCGCTGCTGACAGCAGGGAGGTACTTAAAAGCAGGATGACTAATTCAGGGGTTTTATGTTAACAGTAAATATTTTTGCTTCAGCATTCGTAGGAAAGGTCGTATAGATGTATATTGCTAATTCTAGTAATAATTTTTATTCATTAGCTGGTCAGCAGTGATCTATGTCTCTTCCAATTTACCTGAGCCTTTTACGAGCAGCTCTGACTGACATCTGTGGCTCTCGCCTACCCAGGGCTGAGCTCCTTTGTCTGCCGCTTGCTGTGTTTTAGTGAATCACTCTGCTGAGGAGCTTTCTCCACACCTCTGCTTCTTAGCAAATTGCCTTCTGAGCCCTGGCACTGAAACGCGATTGGTTATGCTTCATTATCTCATTCAATAGAAATTCAGTCTCCTGAAGACTGCAGTTAAGTTTCCTCTTTGTCTGAAAGACACAGAATTTAACTGCAATCTCGTTGGTCTTCTCTGAAGCAGGGAAGGGAGGACAAGGCAGAAAAATACTGAACCAAACCAGAGGCAAGATGCTTTGGCAGACTATTTGGTAGCTTCTCTCCACTGTATAACTTACACGTGGAAGCTGTAAGGGCTCTGAGTGAGACAGCTTGCAGCCACAAGGCATTGATGGTGGCTTTAGGCCATGCTGTTATCTTCAAGGCCTGATGCTTTGGCACAGTGGACTCATGCTGCTCATGCCACCTCCAAATTCTCTGTTTGAGAAGATTCCTTGTATTTATCATGCATTAACTTTATTAGAAGAGCTACAGGTTCTGTGTTCTCCGTTCAGTAAGGATAGTTGTAAACTAGTTGTAAACTACAAAAGTAGGTTGGCTGGTCATAACTGGAGTTAGTTGCCCAAATTTGGTAGTGCCCAAATTGAGGGTAAATGGTTTACTGACAGTAAAAGGAATCCCTACTTCACTGTCCTTAATCCCTGTTCCTGTCTTAAGGGGAGCTGAATGCATGAGAGACTTTTAGCCTAAATCTCTGGAGCTTGAACTCCTGCTGAGGCTAGGGCTATGATTAGTAGAGGATGGAATGACGAAAAGGTACAAATATTTGGTTAATCCTTTTTTTTTTTTCTTTTTTCCCTGTGGAGTGTGGAAGAGGAGGAGGTGTGGTGCTTTGTTCTGTGTAAACCCAGTGCTGCTCTTCTGCACAGGTCCCAGACCCTGGGCCTGTACGTTTTAGCTGCTCCCAGTCCAAACCACTGTCCCCTCCTGGTTCTCCTCTTTTCAGGCCTGCCTCTTTCTGCCTGCTATTCTCAGGCTTGCTGAGTTATTCTGTGCCACTGTTGTAAGCTCAGAGGATTTTTCAGAAGATGGCTTTATTTTTCTCTGATCTTCGTAGTCCTGCCAGACTGCCCTGCAGCAAAATGCATTTCAGGTGTGAGCTCTCACCAGTCCCTCTAGGAATAAGTCACTGCTTCATTTCTCATCCGTAAAAGGGAAGCGATTGCTTCTTCTGTCTCATGTGATATAAGAATAGAAAGTTCATTTGTAGGTATGGGATGTTGGGATTCTGTAGACACGAGGCTGTCCAAGTTTTTAGGAGAGTTGTAGATGTTTTTCAAGGCATTTCCCTTCCCTTCTGCTTTGTTTCTGTAGGATGGTCCTGTAAAAAATCATTCATTAGCATACTATTTTGGAACAGAAGAAACACATTGTTCTTCAGAGAAGGTGAGCAGCATGAATAACACTCCTTTGCCCCCCACTTAAGCACCATGACTATTAGTGTCTGGTTGAAGATGAATGTAGCTTGTACTTCCCAGTTGTGTGTATATTTAAAAAAAAAAGGAAAAAAAAAGCCTATGGGAATTTTTATAAGTTTTGCAATTCTACCAAGATGCAATATAATGTGATGGCCTCACTTCTCTTTAACCCCCCAGATTCCAGAAAATAAGCAAAAATCTCCAGTTACAAATATACCACTGTTTCTGCCTATTTTCTGTCCCTGGGAAGAGAAGGTGAAACTTCATAAAGCTATGCTATGCCTCCTTCCTCTGCATTGCCACCACCTTTATGTGGGCTCAGCTGTAATACTCCTCTGCCCACTGACGCCAGTCCTTGCTCTCCTTTCCCATCCCCTCCTAGGTGGGAGCCATGCTGTGGGGCACTCTGCTCATGACTAGACGAGTAGAGCTGTGCATGGCTGAATTGTCCCGTAAAAGCAAACTGAATCATTACTATCAGGTGTTAAAAGTGAGGAACAGAAGAACAGCTTGACCATGGGATGAGAGGTGTGTAGATCATTTCTAAAGGCTGCTAAAAGCATGTTCAGTGGGGCCTAGAGCTGGAGGAGTGATGACATTTCCTTGTTAGCTGCGTTGCTGAGGTTCAGGTTTGAGGCAAACTAGCAGCCAGCTAGTTTGTTCTAAAGATATTTAGATCATGTTGGTTATTACTGTATGTGACAGCAGTAATATCACCTGACAGGTTTCATCACTGCTAAGTGGTTCCCTTTAGACTTGGCTTTTGTAGCCACCTCAGGTTGTGACATACCTTTAGGACCCTGGGGAAAAAAAAATCTCAACTGTAGTAATCCATCTTGTCTCTTACGTGGCTGGTTTCCACTGCCAGAAGCATCATCTCCCCGAAGACAGAACATCACAGATCTGAATTTCTTAATTCAGACATCTTGAAGTGAAACAGCAAATTGGTTTTAATTTGCAGAATGCTTATGTATGCCAGCATCAAGTGGTGTCTCTTGTCTTTCTTAGTTTATTGTCCAAAGCTTCTCCCATTATTAAGTGACTGTGTTGGTAAAGAAGCTAGGAAAGCCCATCTTCTGAACCTTGGAGCCCTGAATGCATAGTAAGCCTCAGTCATCTGTTACTGTTTGTCTGAACACCCTGGCCCTTTCTGCAGTCTCTCCATATTACCCGACCCTTTCATAGACAAGGATATGAATACAGAGAGAATTTGTGAGGCACTTAAGGCCTCCATTTCAGGTGATTGGAAAGGGACTTAGATGTCTGAATCCAATGCAAGACTGTGCTGAGATGACTTGTTCAGTGCTTTGCAGAGATCTGTGTTGGAGCAGGGCATTAAACAAGTCCATACTGGTAGCTTCGTGGTGGATCATCCTCCCTGCTAAAGACAAGACTACTCAGTCATGCAGGCTGTCTCTGGCCCTTGATAAGCTGCCTTCTATATTGACTTTGCTTGTTCTTGCCAAGCCAATTTTTTAGTCTCTGGTAATAAAGTTTTTGCTACTGCCTGCCCTCTGCCCTGGTTAAATTGCTGATGCATCAGGCTTATGGAAGGGGTTGGAAAGCTCTTCTATCCCGTTGTGTTATGTTGTGATATAGAATGGACTACTTCCAGTTACAGATAGCCGAGTGTAGACATTATTCTTGCATGCACGTTAAATGGTTGAGTTTGCATGTAGAGGAGAGCTGGGTTAAAGGGAGTTCACCTTTAAGAGTAGTGATCACTCAGGATGTTTTCTTGCAATGTTTTCCTTGCTTTTCTGTTAGATTCCTCTGGATTTCTGTTGGTGACAGCATGCCCCTGGCTCTCATTACTTGCCTGCTTTCGTTAATGTATCTTTATTCATTTTTCTAGATTGCCAGTGAAGATTACAAAAATGCACCCTGCTTTTTGGCAGATTCTCACCTTACCCTAGCGTGCTCTTCCTCAACAGATTGGGGCTTTATCTTGTGATGCTCTCTATTTTAATAATGTTACAGAAAACTGTCAGTAATCTGATGTCCCAGCTGTTCTTGGTTTTGAGAGTAAAATTTGAGAGACATTGTGCAGAAAGCAAATATATTCCAGCTGCTTCTGTAATAATAAACAAGTACTTTTGTGACTAGCAGAACTAATGAAAACTGGTTTACTATGGCTTTGTGTCTCATGGTTGATTGGCTTTTTAACTAAATTATTCTAAAGCTATAGTAGTGAGGTGGAGCTTTATAAGCCATCAGAGAATTCACAACAAATGGAGATGAGTTCATGGGAGAGAATATTTTGGTCAGGGGAAGAGCTTTAACAAAGTTTATAACTAAGAGTGAACTCTGGAGGATTCGTGGTAGTGTACAAAAAAAAGTAAGAGGTGGAATTTCTCACGTCTAATAACTGAAAAATTTGAGAGGAATTTTCTGCAATTAGGGCACACAAAGTGAGTTTTTCCCATGAAGGTTTCTTGATGGTTGATAAGGGTTGAGATCACAATGAGGTCTTACAATCTCTATTCACCATAACATTTTTTCTCCTTTACCTGTCTATTTTTCTTTAAGTTTGAAGGATATAGTACCATTGAAGACCTCTATCCAAATGTAGTGCATGAGCACATAGGTTTAAATGTGACCATCATAGCAGGCAGAGAGAGTCTCATGGACAAAGATGGAGCTTTCACATAAAGCCCCAAACCAACCTGGCATAATTTAAAGGAGGTTTGCATGTTCTTTCCTAGAAATGCAGCAAAGCAGGCTTTTTTTGGGAAGTATACATGTCAGGTTACTTAAGACCTGCATCTGTCCTGACACCCTGATGATCTCAGCATTTGCTGTTACTTTTCAATGGTTGCTCTGCTTGTCTTTCCAAACTTCTGCTTGGGCACTGTTTCCTTATTCTTTGTACAATCCTTCCATTTCAGCTCCTCCACTCCCAGTGTAGCTGTTTGGAATAAGGATGTGCTTGTTGTGAATGTAATTAGAAAGGTAGTTCTGTGGTACTTTATCCTGTGGACTGAGGTTCTGTGTAAAAGTTGTTGTATTATGAGGAGATCTTTGGTTTATTGAAATACCGGGGCATTAACTGAACGCTTCATATTTCAGGTATAAAATGAAGTCCACAACTAGGTTTTTGTTGGCTTTTTTCACCATTCTTTAGTATATTTGTCTAATACTTCACACTTCAAGACCATTTTTCTCCAAATACCTTTTGTTTTTCTTTTCCTTGGCTTTTCAGTGATATGTCAGCAGTTACTTATGTGAAAAATTTTCTAGCTGAACTGCTATGGGTGATGAAAAGCATATTGGTTTGGTGAAAGAGCAGCTTAAGAAATAAAAATAAAAAGTGAAAATACTGATGTAAAACATCTCAAAATCACATCTGCTCCAGGAAGTGAAATGCTTTGAAATCCCAGGGAGAGGTAAAGTGCAGCACAAAACGTGTGAGAATTTTTTTTTTTAACAGTAGGCAAGCTACTGACCAGTGATGCTGGCATTGTTTTTATTCCCTCCAGTATTTTTTTTTCCTGTTCATCTTCTGAAAAGCATTACTATTGGCTTTTTCTCCTACCTCAAGACAGTGTGAAGTGTTGTATAAACATGTTGGAGTGCCTGTCTAGTATCTTCCTGAAAGGATTCTGGGATCCCTGGCAGACCTGCTTTGGCAGTCCAGTAGCACTTATTCAAGATAAATAAATAGTTTCATGCAGTGTCTGGTTAAAACATTTTTTTTCCTGAATTATCATTATGTTGTGCTTAGCCAGGTGAAAGCAGTACCTTTTTACACAGCTATAGATAGTTACATATGGATATGATGTTTCCCATATTGAACCAGACTATGGATAGTATGAGGAAGACTGTAGGCTGAGTCCCTGGCATTTCCAGCAGGATTTGGGCTGTTGTTTAATGACATTACAGATAAAGCTTATCCCTATATTTAAATGACTGATGGATACATCCTGTGATCCGTGCAGGCTTTAACTTAAAGTTGAATTATGTGGAGTCAGCCTCTTGTAAGTACCTGGAACTGCAAAGAGCACCAAAGTGATGCATTAGGCATTCAGCTCCACAACTTAGCTTTTCAAAATCCCTCTCCAGCTTCTGCCTAACTGGGGAGGTTGCAGTGTTTTCTCACAAAGTTACTTTGGCTCTTAGTTTCTGATTTCCTACTGCCTGGGCTGGAATTATTAACGTCTTGACACAGCTGCATGGTTAGGAACCCAACTGGCATCTTAGTACGTGACAATCCAACCGAGGCTGGCTTGTGTTTAGAGCTCAGGTTTCCCCCTACTTGCTAATACAGCTTCTTGTGCAGCAATGCTCCCTCTGATGTCACACTGTCCTGGTGATTATCTAATTTTTGCATACAAAGTGGGACAGCTTTAGCACCTCAGATTGAGTGAGAGCGTGTCATATGGGCATTGCTATCAGAACTGTCCTGTGTCTGCACACATCTTATTTTTAAGTTTGTTTTTAATCTGGTACCCTAGGTCACAGTAAGCAATCTGCTTTGGAACAAGAGGAGCTCCATCTTTAGAAAGGTTGTGGTCTTATTCCTAACTCTTTTTCTTCCTGGCAGCCTTCTAGCTCCTTTCCTACGCTGCATTGCCGTGAGCTTGTCTTGTCTTGTCTCTGTACCTGTGTAAACCTCAGTGTAATGGTTTATTTTCAACAGTTGCCACCTGTTTGTATGAGTGCTTCTAAAGGTGTCTTTTTTCTGATGACTGCTGGTGGTGAGTTCACACCTGATCTGTCGGCTTTGAGCCTCCCCCACTCAAAAACTCCTATATGGATCTCTTCAGATGTCCTGGATATAATTACTCTTCAAGAGCTGTACCACCAGCCTCTTCCAGAGGAAATCGTTGTTGTCCTTTGAGGTAAGGAACGTCTCTTCCTCTTGAGATATAAGCAAGGAAGGGTCTCATAGATCATTAATATCCACTGTCTTTCCTTACTTGTTTTGTTCCATGTCATACTGCCTGGATTCCCCAGGTATCAAAAAGATAGCATGACAAAATGATTTGCCTCTTTGTAAAGGATTGCTGCTGCTTTTTCAGTCTTCAGAAGTACCTGGCTCACTTCACCACCTTCCTCACTTACCCGCTATATCCCCACAGTGTCAAAGGACTGCAGTCACTTCAGAGGTGGGGGATTGACCTATAAGACATACACACAGTTCTGTTCAACGCACTTGTACTGTCCTATATGCACCAGTCAAACAGATCAATTTAACTCTTCCTTACTCCATCTTAATGTGGAAGACTGTGAACAGTTTCAAGCAAAGCTTGCCAAATTAGGGGTGGAATACTCCTCTTCTAGGTCACGTTGCCACTTTTTGGGAGCTAACATAGTCTTTAAGAAGAGCTGTTTTGTCCCTTAGATAATGAGATTTTTAACTGAAGCAAGTACTAGCTAAAATCTTTATGGTACCCTCTCCAATGCTTGGTTTGTTCTTTATCTGTAGTGAAAATAGCTTCGTGAAGGGTGTTTAGTCACCAGTTACAGTGCTGAATCACGAATGATGAAGTTTTTGGCAAGCTGGGATGAGGGGCCACAACTGATACTGAGAAAGTGTTGTCATGGAACAGAACAGACATGTTAATTTTTGATTTACTCATAACCCGGGGCAGGGGGGAGAGTAAATCAATCTTTGCCAAAGGGAAATAATTCAATCAATAGGAAAAGACACTTGCTTTTCAAGCTAGTGTTAGGGTATTAAAACATGAGTAAAAAAAAAAAAAAATTAAAAGCCATAAAAATGTCTTGACAGTGTAATTTTAATCTTAAAATTGCCAAAGCATACAAGTGGATTATAATGTTTTGCAATAATAGAGAAATGATTGATGACTTGGATTTGGAGTGACTTTTTGATATAGAGCATGGAGAATAGGGTAAATACACTTTACAGTGACAACACATTACTTTCCTTTTTTCTTTTCTTTATATTATAGCTGTATGGGATGTTTTTCTCAAAGGGAGAAAGACAGGTCAATGTTAGGCAAAGAGATAGAAAGAGCTTCATCAAAAGAATTAAAGCCTAGGGACAGGCAGAGAGAGAGGTTTATGTGAGGTTGAGAGAGACCCAGCAGAGCAGAAGAAAAGAAAAAAGATGAAGTAAAAGAGTCTATTCCAACAATCTGTGTTGCATGAAAAGTATTCCAGGTGGCTAATTTACCAATTTAATTCTTGTATGCTAGGAGGGAGGTGGTCTAGAGGTATGTGGGCTTTCCCACATTATTCAGAGCCCTAAGAAGTCTCTTCCGTTCTTGGAATCAGATCTCCTCAAAGAGAACAAGTGAAAAAAGCTCCTTTTAGCAGCTTTGCGCTCATTTTCCCCCAGTAGTCAGCACAGTACATGTGCTTTACAAGGGTTTGAACATGCTGCTCCTTAATATCCCCGTGGATACTGTTCTGGGTTAGCTTCCCTTCTCCAATGTTTTCCCTGCTGGCTAGTAGGGTTAGTACTTAGAATTCCATTCCTCTTACTCTGACATAATTTCTTGTGAAGTGTTCCTTAATTTTGAGGTACTAAATTGATTTATCCCTGGGTTCTTGATCAATGGGCACACCTAATTATGGAAAACAGACTAAATCCATCCCCTTGGTATGAGATTGAGAAGAAAAATCTTTTCTTGCAAGATTTTCAGCAGCTTTCCTACGGGCACAGCCTGGAAACACTTGAGCTATGTGGATGTTTCACCTGTTTCCTGCTGAGAGTCAATAAGCAATAGTCCTGCTGGCAGTAGCATCACCTGGTCTGCAGGAAGAAGGTACTAATGGTAGTCACCCCTCAAAGACCTGGTTAGAGCAGATGGACGTGATAGCTCTTCATGCTTCAGGTTGAATGGATGAGGCCATCTCACCCTGCGTGTGGTAGTGGAAATGGCAGGAAATTACTGTTTCAGGCCTTGGTGTGTGTATATGGCGAGGCCAATTAAATTAAACTGAGCAGACTGAGGGCAGCAGCTTAGGACTGACTTCTGTGTGTGAGAGTAAAACTGAAAGATGAGGGGGCTCAGTGGGGTGAGCACAGATCTGGGAGAAGGTAGATATGGAGCTTCTCTAGGGCATTGGCTCGTGGCAAAGACCAAGTGAGACATCTGAGTTAGGAGGGAGGTGGTTCCTCTTTTTTTTTTTTTTTTTTTTTTGTCCAGGCAAATGGGATGTTGTAGGTTGTTTAATTGCAATGGCACCGAAGGAAGCTTCTCACTCTCATAATCCCTTTTCACACTGAAAAAGAGCACTCAAGAGTCTTAAGAGTTTTACCTAAGTAATCAATTTCTTAGCCATTTGCATCTTGGAAATGATTTTACAGTCTAGGGCTCTCAATCTTTTTTTCAAGTACATAATGCAGATCTTTTTAAGGCTGTGTAATGCAGAGAAGAAAGGGGAGCTCATGGTTGAGCTGGGAGGTGTTTTTTATTTACTTTTTTTTACATGGAGCTATGGATAAGAGGAGGAAGGGGGAACTGTTCCATATAGGGACTGAAAATCACTATTATAACCTTCTTCTGGAGGTCTAAGTCCTACAGAGGTCTCTGCCTCCGGAAAGGAGAGCAGACCTTCTTATATTCTTATAATCTGTGTGTCTTTGCTATCTCTCAAGCATCTTGGAATGGAGATTCAGGTCTTCGATGAGTTTGTAAAGCATTGCTTGTGTCTGGTGCTGCCCAGGTAAAACTAGCTGTGTGAACCACTATGAAACGAACTTACCTCTGTTCTAGTGCTGAGAATTACTCAAATAACTTTTTATGTTTGATCCAAAAATATAAAATGCTAATGGCAGTAATAAACTCCTGTAGGGATTACGGTCTGTCCCCTGGAACCAATGTTTCCTGGATGAAACGAAACATTACATCCCATCTTTTTTCTCCCGTATACTATGATTTCCAAATGGATGGATAATTGCCAAAAATAGGGAGCTAGAAGATCAATAAGAAGCATGTGGTGAAAGTGCAAATAGAAAAATCATGTATCATTACAATTTTATGTAGTTCTAGTGTTGATAGTCAGGTGACCTTTTAACACAGACTAAAAAAGCTTTTAATAATTTTAATCAACTTCATTTCTAAAGAGCGCCATAGTCGTGAATAAGCCTTTGCTGAGGATTGAAGCTGTTCAGAAGGTTTTGTCTTCCTTTAATTAGTCTTGATAATGAGGCCTCATTTTAGAGGAAAACCTAATTTAATGGTCTTGGTATTGAATGACCTTGATGTGGTTAAGATGCTTGTCTATTATGTGTGTGGGAAATGCAAATAATGGAGGCTCTTTTGGCTCCCAGCCCATGAGCCTCAATAAGGTACTGGATGTTACTTTAAATTTGCTTGCTTTGCAGGTCAGATTGAAGGATGCCTGAGATGAGCAGTAATTTTTTTTCCTGCTGTTGGTAGGTTGAACCTGCTGATTAATGTACCTCTTGCTTTTTTTTTTTTTTTAAATGGTTGAATTCACCCTCCCTTTGAATTTCCTTTGTGGTGCTAGAGGCTTCCAAGATATTTTATTTTCTTAAATATGTGCTAAATGAAGGCTCTGACTCATCAGGGTCTGATAATTGAATCCAAACTTGTAATTTATTTTAATTACAATAGGTTTTAATGTACTGTGCAGAATTTCTGTAACAGGTTGCTCCTGCAAGTGCAATTCTGCTTGAAACAGGAAGGGCATTTGTTTGTCACCCTGCTTCATCCAGAGACCTGTATGTATTACAGTATGTAATATATAGGTACTTTTTATTACACCTTGAGCTCAAGATGTTTATTTTTGTACTTTTTTTCTCTTACATTTAAGATTTCAACTCACTTATTTCAGCATCTGCTTTATTTTTATATTATTTTATATTTTATGTACATCTTAGTTTTTGGCCCTAAACTAGATCTTAAGCAACATACATGAATTGCTTTCTCAAAGTTAGTGGAAGCTCAGGCTGGAGCATACAACAGCAGTGACTGGAACAAGTTTGAATTGTAGAGAAAGCTTTTTATTGCTTTCTGACAGTTGGCTAAGTTGTGAGAACAGAAAGCAAGCTGCAGCTTTCCTGGGAGAACAGCATGAGACCTAGTACGTGGGGCACTGGGAACACCAGGTTTCTGTATCTAGTCTTGCTATTAGTTTGCTGGATGGTGCATGAGTCACTTTATTTTCCAGGATCTGTTTTCTCTCCTTTAAAAAAGAGGAAGATGCAGATTGCCATGCTAAGCTTGGTGATCTACTGATGGAAAGCTTTCTGTAAAAGCCATTATTACTGTATAAGTAGTGTTAATTAGACGTTGTAATGCAAATGATAGGAAGGAAAATGTAAATGACCTCTTAAAACTGAGCAAGAATAGTGATGATGTGGGTGTCTGTGTGGGAGTGAGATGGAAGAAGAGGAAGAAAACAAGTGGAACTCTCCAGATTGTTTCCCTAAAAGGCTGGATTACCAATTGGGGCCTTTTCTGGGTGTGCATGGGTACACAGGTGCACACGTGTGGGGAACTGTGTGGTGTGGCAATGTCTCAGGTGGCTCTAATATCCGAGCCCTTACCATAATTCACTGCATCTTTCAAGTGCCTAATCATACATGTCACCCCAGAAGTTGGTGGGCAATGTAGTGTTAAATTTTGCCTGTTACGATTAGTCTGATGTCCTGCTTCCTTAGACAGAAGGTGCTTTTCTGCCCCACTGAAGCATGGCTGACATAGCTCTCAGCTGCTGGCATCCTGAGATGCTGTGCTACAACATAGGCAGATGTAGCTGAGGAGCAGGGATAAAGTTTGGTTAAAAAAAAAAAAAAAAAGGTAATTTAAAATTGTCTAGATTGTAGGTGTTTTTTATTATTTATTTTTTTTTCCACACTGGTGTTGCTCTGTCTGCTTCTGTGCTTCCTGGCCGTGGATGAATGCTGATTAAACTTTGGTCATTATGTATTTGAACATCATGTGTCTTGACAAGCTGTTGAGGAATGTACAGTTATGATGGATGTAACGTTGGCTTTTCACCAGCTGTGAATCAGGATAGGATCCTAGTTGTGCATTCATTCTTCCTGATTGTTCTGGAGGGGAAAAAGGGAGGAGGAAAAAAACACAAAACAGAACAAGCCTTATGTAATGATCAACCAAATCAGAGCATATGTTAGGCACTGCATATGTGCTGTGTCTGTTCTTGCAGCATCTCTCTTATTGATATGCACTGGGATGTTTAGACCACTGTCTTTGAACATGTGCAGTGAAGTAACGGTAGTAAAATATTTTTACTTAGTGCTATTTTAGTGTGCCATATATTTGCTTCTGCTGTGGCATATTTTTGCTTATATTCTAAATATTGCAAAGTTAAATCTTTGTCCATGAATTATAGTGCTTAAAGATTCAAAATTTTGGTCCCTGAATATCTATAGCCTTAAATTTACAAACCTATAAAACAATAGCTATATTTCTTTGTGATTTGTATCTGACTGTGTTTTTTCAGACTTTATGCATAAATAGAGTACATTGTTCCCAAATGATATCATCTCCCTGGAAACCCATAAAATCATCTTGTGTTTAACTGACTGTTAACACCATTGCCCTGTTTAAAACTAGAATTTTATGAAGATGACTAAGAAATGTACAGATTACATAAGGATTACATTACACTGCTTTGGAGCTGCAGTGCAAGCTGTTTACAGCAGAAATGCAAATAGCTTGACAATCTTGAGCCTTCCAGTCTTCTCTTTGCTTGGTGGATTACTGTGATGGTTCATTTACATTTACTTTGACAATGCTACCTGCCACTGATAAAGAGGTGAGTCTAGATTTGAGGGGAACCGTTTAAATAACAGCATTACTGTATTTATAAAAATTGTCCCTTGGGGGCAGAGCGTGGCTACAGATGAGCAAAACCCATTTTCCTTCATGTAATCCATTAC
The DNA here is from genome assembly GCF_009769625.2 of Cygnus olor. Lineage (NCBI taxonomy): Eukaryota > Metazoa > Chordata > Aves > Anseriformes > Anatidae > Cygnus > Cygnus olor. The sequence goes on along the minus strand of NC_049181.1, from coordinate 21,221,335 downwards.
TGTTAATTTGTTGCTCTCTTTAAGAGCCTTCAGCTGGCCAAGTGGGAAATTTTCTTGCCTGTGTACGGAGCCCTCTGAACTCAGAAATGTCAAAGGGAAGAGTAAAAATGGAAGAGCAGGGGGAAGAATCCAGCCTTGCTTTTGTGAACTCTGCAGCTCAGCCTGGGCTTCAGAAGGGCAGCTCTGGAGCTCCCACCTCCTGCCCATCTCAGTTAAGGAAAAATAATCTGTTAAAATGGAGCCATGACAAGATGTTAAGAATTCTCCTAAGCTTACCAGACAGTGAGGCAGAGGAAGCCTTGGTGAAGCTGATCATAGTGGAAGGCTCTGTCATAGGTCAGAGAGCTCAATCTGGAGGAAAGTAGGACAGTAAAGCTGGGGGAACGGATTGTGTAGCATTGGCAATAGCCCAGTCACAGTAATTGCTGCAGAGAAGGGAATTCAGAGTGCAGGAAATGGGAAAGAGAAAAACAGTCCATAAAAATCAAGGAGAAACCCTTACTGAATGTATTGCTGAATGTACAATGAACGTGACCTATACTTTGAAGATGATGGCTTCCCTCAGAATAGCAAAATAGGATTTGTGTTCATGATACCTCCATTCTCCTAAAACAAATATTCTGCTTGCACAGGAACTGATTAAAGGCTGCATTCTTAGTCATTTGGGACATAAGAGAAAAGGTAACCATCCTCCCGTGCACCCTGTCCATGTGTAGTCCATTTGGATAAAGCTGATTGCTCTCTCCAACCTACCTTATGCTGATGCAGATGACTTTACAGGACCATGATCCTGATGCTTCCTTACTGATTTCTTTCCTCTTGCATCTCCCTTCCAGTAACATGCTCCTTAGAGCAGGGGTCTGTAATCTTTTATGTTCTCTACTGAACGTCAACAGCTAATGTGTATAGAAGGGAGGCTGCATGCTGAAAAACTGGGAGATGATGGCAACATGATTTGCAGTAAAAACCAACTATGTTCTGTATGTGTTAGAGCCCTGATGGGTTTATGGCTGTTAGCTTCTGACTGTCAGTAGTGTAGGTGGTCCAGGTCAACAAGTACGCTGCTTGCTCTGTCTGATATGCAGTGGAAGGGGGGAGTAGAGCATAATACAGCTGTTAAAAGTTATGGGAGAATTAGGGTAGTGCCATGACTTTGGAAAATAAGTTTGCTTGCAGCCAATTCTAGTGACTCATTTTCTGTCTCTTCAGCCTCCTGTAAGAGGCATGCTTGCCTTGAGCATGTGTTTTCCAACCACAACTGGCTTCCTCTGTAATGCTCTTAAAACTTCACAAGTTTTTGGTATTGTTTCTTCCAAGGATTCTGACATATTTCAAAGTACTTTGTGGAGGTGAGCTCAAAGCTTGCAGGATTTATTACCTTGTTTTCTACGTGCCTGGGAAGAGCAGTACTTCCCTTTGGAAAGAGATTCTTAGGCTGAGTGAGCCAGTGACAGATGGAATAGAAGCAAGATGATCTCTGTCACTTTTGGTATGTTTTAAACCACACACAGACTATATAATTGCTTGGGACCATCTGATTGAACATCTTCTGTTGGTCCATCTGGTCTCTCCCTGCCTCATGATGGCCTAGGTGACACAGTCCTTAGATCAGTCCTTGCAGTGATCTCCTTATGTTCTGAGCACTTAAAAAGAGCATCTATGTTGGTTTTATTTTTGATAATTTCGCACAACATTCAGCGTGCCTTCTTTTAGTCTGTAGCCTCTAATCTCTATTTCCTCTGCTTCATTTTAAGCCTGTTTATTTTTCTGAAATGATGGATAAACTATTCATTATAGATTTTTCTTCTATGGAGTGATATTGTACCCATGACATGACTGCTATTTTGTAGTTGCATAGGAATTAGAAAGTAAGTCAGTTTTGCATTTCATGAGAAGGTGGAAATTCATAGTTTTTTCCCCCATCTTTAACCAATGTTTTGTCATACAGAATTTGGTGATGTTTCTGCAGGGTAGGCTGCAGTTTTCAAGGTTTCTTCTTGTGTGAATTCCTCTTTAAGTTCTCAAGTCTGAGAAGTTATTGACTCATTTCCTTTGTATCTTGTTCTGCTGTAGGTGGGAGGCTTATGGTTAGGATGTGAGGCTTTCCAGATCAAGCAGTGGGAAGCTGATGCAGGTGAGACACTCTGCATGCTACGTGGATAGTCTTTCATGTTTAGTTTATTGGAAAAGTGAAAACTGTGCAGGAGTGGAGTTTCTTCCTGCTGCATTTGCAGGGGTACAGGAGAGCAGGATCTCTGGTGATGTTATCATAGTGGAGGCCAATTGTGTAGGTCAGGCACACAGGTATGAAAATGATTTCAATCTTTGTCCCTTAACCCTAATATTTTCTTCTTAAGGAATTACATTGTAAGGAGACCAATTTTGAACATAATTATTTCAGAAACCAAAAATAAAATCCACAAAAAACCTGCAGAAACTTGGGGTTAAGGCTTTTTGTTGACGAACTCTTCTCATTGATGCATGGGCATAACGCGTTATAAATACAAATGCAGTGATGTTTCACAAATAACATAGCGTTGTACTTTTGGGTTTCTATTTGTTCTAGGTGCTTTGCCAAATCCGTAAGAGTCATTTATATCCGCAGTGCGTAGAACTTGCCATCAATTAAACTGAACAAAGTATTTGCTGCCTTCTGCGAGGATAAAGCAAGCATCTTGTGTTCTCAGCCAAATTAGCTTTAGAGTTTAACTGTCTTTTTTGGATTGAACCTTGCAAGCTGCCAAAATGACTCAACAGAAAAAAAAAAAGTGAGGCGTTCAGTGAGGTCTCTTCTTGGTATAATGGTTATAACTCTATCGTTAGTCAGCAGCACAGTCTTTAATCACCAAGTGTGCTCCGCTCAGAGCCTGGCTGGGAGAGGGGTGCTGCATCCGAGTGCAGTGGCACAATCTGTCACCATCGGCTGCTGCTTGCAGAGCTCTGCAGATGGTGTTTGCTCTCCCTGTCCCTCCCTCGTCTCACAGGGCTAGTAAGGAATGCTTAGAGTTGAGTGATGTTGAAAGAGGATGCCCTGTACCTCCTCAGGTAGGCATTTCTTCATCTGTGTAAATAAAACAATTTTTTTTTTCCACTTCTGTCTGTCTATGGCAAGGCACAGTGAGGTTCCTCAACTCCAAGACTCCTCTGTTTCTGCTGTCCGCTAACAGCTTACCACCACCAGCAACTTCAGGTGCTCTTAGGTATGACCAAACCCTTACCTCAGGTCTGGGCTGGGCAAACACGTCCACTTGGGAGGACAGGAAAAACACTGTTACTAAATACCTATGTCAGGATCTGAAAGACTGGGACATTCCTGGAGGAAGTGTTACCAATTTTTGTCCTGTTCTAACTTCCCTGTGGCCTCTCCTTACGGCTGCTGTTAGGACACAGGATTAGTATTTCCTCTAACCCCATATGGCTGATCTCATGTAACTTCAAGTCTGAATCTGGCAGCATGAAGCCTCGTCTCTTCCAGAAAGCCAGGCATCCAGTGTGTTGTGGTGGCTTTTATTTCTCTCTTGGCTCTGTGTATGAGACCAACAGATTTATAACAAGTGTGAGGTTGTAGGCTGTTTGGGGTCTTGCTAGTTGGATCAGCCCTGAAACAACCCCTCACAACAGACTTCTTTTTCCTTCTGGCTTCCTAGCCTGGTGCTGAATGAGTTCAGCAGACCCTCCTTGCCCTTCATCAGTGCATCTCCTTTGGGAAGGAGCAGTGGTGCCTTGCTTTCGTCTCTGGGACTTTTTCCTAGTTTTGTCTCTTTGAGAAACATTGGCAGGAGTTTCCCCAGACACTGTCTTGGGGTTAGTTGAGCCCTCCCCCAAATCTTCCTCTGCAAGTCTCAATGCACCTGGGCACCAAAACCTCCCAAAGCTGCTGAGGTTGGGTGTGACAGACCTCTCTGAGTCCTGACTACCAGTAACAGAGATGAGCTGTCCTTGGTACCGCAGCATCAATCTTTTTCAAATAAAAATAATAGACTTTTATTTTATTTTTTTTATTATTTTATTTTCCTGCAAAAGGGAGCAGGCAGAAATGTCTGTGCTCTCCCCAGGGAGCTGCTCTTTTCCTCCAGACTCCTCCCACCCCTAAAAGCTTTTGGCTGGTGTTTTTTCTCTGGGAGAGGAAGGCGCTTGTTCAAATAATCCTGCCTCTCCGGTGTGGTGCAGCCATTGTGGCCGCTGTCGCAGGCTATTCTCCTCTGTAGTCTCAGCAGCACTAACGAGGGGCATGTGCTGTTTAATGCATTTTATCCCTCCTGTCTACCCTGCCTGGGGGGCCGTTCATTGTGTTGCAGCGTTGCTTTTACATGAGGTATTGCATCAGGCAGCACAGGGGATGTGGTGCTGAATTTAAGCAGCTGGAGGTCGTGCTGTGTGCTTTTCAGGAAGAGCGGAAATAGCCACTGGCTCTTTCCTCTTTTTCAGTACAATTTTGTGCATCTGAAGTGTTACGGCTATTGTATATTTCCAGAAGAGGTTGCTGAGTTAGTAGCCAGGGTTTTCAGTGTGGTAGTTCACCTGTAAGCCTATCAGAGGTGTTTTTTTGTCACCACGACAGCCCAATGCAGCTTTCAGTGGGACATAGTTTACTCATTTGACATACTTGAACAGGCTGGTCGTAGCTGGTTTTGATTGTTTTGCAAAGTTTGATAGAGAGCAAAGGAAAGAAGTAGTGTAGGGTTTCTGCCTTTGGTGCACCACAGCAACACAGGGCAAGTTTATGGGGTCATTTTCCTCTGCCCTCTGGAGGGAAGCGATGTTATGCCTTGTCACAATGGCAGAGCAGGGTTCACAGATGATTTCTCTGAGCTAACTTCCCCAGTGTGAGCCTGTGGAAGGAATCTTGGTGGACTACTGACTCGTGTGTGTGCAGGCATCGTGTGTATCCTAGGTTTCTGAGGAAGCGAGGGATTGCCAGGGCTTTGCACAGGCAAACCAGTGGAACCAGCTTGTGTCATAGCTCATCACTTTTTAATGACTACTTCAAACTTGTCTTAAAGCTCTTTGTTAGCATGGCCTTGTGGCTGGCATTTATACATATTTCTCTCTTATCCTGTCAAATTCTGTTTTTTTTTTTCCCATGGTAGGCTGCTCTTCTTTTTCATTTCACAGCATATTTATTTTAAATTTTGTTTTACAGTTGATAGAGATGGTTTGCCTTAAAGTGAAATGAATTGTGTTATCCTTGTGCAGCAGGTTTACCTTCATACTACATTTTTTTGTGATGTTTATAAACCAAATGAACCTAGAGGGTAAAAAAATGCATATCTGATAAGCTATCATTTAGAACAGTTGGTTGCTGGTGTTGCTAATATGAAAGTAAGTAATTCTAAGGCAGACTTAATATCTGAGTATGGCAAAAGATAGAAATTAATTGTCCCGAACTACATGGTTACTGATCTGCATCAGGTCACATTTGCACACATTATTTTCTGTCTTGCAGCTGCATTGTTTTTGCTTTCTGGACTGTGAGAGAAAGGTCTTGGCAGGAACTCTATCAACCAAGAATATTTTAAAACACAAGTGGATGTTACCTTTTCTGCATGTCCATTTTACTTGTAAAAAGTAAACATGTGGATTGGGGTAGGCAGCAGGAAAGCTTTCATCTTCGCAGTGACACAGAGCTACTTTTGTTGCAGACTCTGCGGCGAGTAGCAGAAACTATTGAAGAACAGAGATGAAGAGCAAAGTGCAGCCCACTATGTGGGTCGTAAGGCCATCAGAAGTGAGAGGTGTACTGGGCAGTTTCACTGATTCCCAGTGCCCTTATCTCTTAAGAACTACAGAATCGATTTCTAGCACACATCCACTTCATCTTACTGGTTTTGGTCACAGCTTGTTCCATAGACATTAATGCTATTTCTCCAAACCTTAGGTATCCAATTATAATTATGATAAAGCAGGTTCCATAATACAAATTGCACAGATAAAACAGTGTGTGAAGATAAGACTCTGGGCAAATTCATTGAATAAACAGATTTATTACACAACTTCCCCAACACTGTCAGGGAGCTTGCCCTCCCCTTGTACCTCTAGCTCAACCCAGAGGACTCTGATACTCCCAGGGAAAAAAAATGAGGCAATTGCTAGTATAAATAATTATTTCAGGGAACATGAAAGAAAAAAGTCTGAAAACAGAAGAGAAGTCACTGAAGTTTGTGTGAAAAATACATGCAGATCTCTGTTGGGTAGAGTTGAGCTCTGCAGAAGCATCCCAGTGGCCAGGTTTTGCTCGGTGGGGTGGTGCTGCCTCCCTCCCCTGGCCTGTGCCCCTTCTGTCTGGGTGTATTTCAGTGCATGCAACTCTGACAGTAGCTGGATTCCAAGAAAATTTGAATGCTAGTATAGTCCTTTGGTTCATGGTTCATAATCCTTTGGTTCATAGTGGTGTGGATTGAGTAGTTTCTAAGAGCAATACATGGGGAAGCTTACTCTGAGTCTGCTGTTTTGTATGAATTTCTCAGCCTTTGTTTTTCCTTGGGACTGAGGATTTCTGTTCCAGAAACAGTATTTGTAAAAGGGCAAATTATCTAAGATGCCTTTGAATATATGCATAAGTCTCTGTCCAAAGGAAGATTTTTGGCCTCTGAGGCAGAAAATTATTCAAGCTTCCCAAGTGTGTCAAGGGCCATTTTACACCCTATTCTTGATATACGCAGGGTGTCTTGTCTGTTTTGCTTACATCTATGATGGTCCTTCTATAATACCTTGTTCAAGGTATACATCAGGCTGTTCTGTTACATGTGGTGGCACCCAGGTGGGTCTGCAAGCTGCCTGGACTTGCATATGGTCGGTGGTGCTGGGTTAAGGGCAACACATGACTGAGAGTTTGAGGTATGCATAAAAGAAACTGAGCAAAGCTGTACCTATAGGGGACCTGTGCCAGGCTGAAAAACTATTTCATTTTTACCTCCAACATTCAGAGCTCTTTCCATTTACCTCAGTGTCACTACTTAAGAGGGAAAAAAAAAATAACCATCCGGATTTCATTACCTCCTTGAAAGTAAACAAATAATGCAAAACTCCCTGATAAGTAGTAATAAAACTATTTCACCTACTGTAAAACAGGCATATCACTTCTATATGTGACTAACTTGAGTTTTGAGCACAGGATAGCCTGCAAGGGTGTTTATTTTTATAGTATACCATCTCAGGAAACTTTCAGCCTTACTTGAAGAGAAAATAGTATTTGAATTAACTTCCATAATTTTCAGAATTATAATCAATGCTACCTATCTGACTCTCTAAAATCTTGGAAGTTCTTCCTCTTTGTGGTGTTCCTCTAAATTAGCTGTTTCTTGGCAGTTTGAAAGATATGAGCTCTTTATCATTTTTTTTCCTCTAGGGATTTTTTTTCTTTTTTCTGATACCTTTTTGATTACAGCTTTTGGCAATGATTTGACCATTCCTTCAAGATTTGCTATTGCTTTCCTATGTTTGGGCAGATAAATATCACACTGCTCACTTGTGTTTAAGTAAAACCATGACATTTTTTGTATTATGCTTTTTCAAACAAATAAGAATATTTTGACCTGTAGGTGGACTTTGTGTGTTCCTGCTGTGAAAGCAGACTTGGAGTATACTTCCAGTTCTTCTTTTTGTTTCACCTGTGGCAAGGAAGTAAATACATCAATGTTTACTTCTTAGTATGTGTTTCTGAAATGGGTTTAGACAATGGCACTCTTCTGTGAATTACCCTGTCGTACACAGATAACATGTTATGTTCTGCTTTATCAGGGAATGTATATGAAACATGCTAATTTATCCATAAAGACTCAAAGAAAACAAATGAGTATCAGAAGCATTAATTTAACAACAAAAGTGTCCACTTTGAGACGGGACTGGTGTCAGGGAGATGAGTACTACTGATGTAACATTTCTGACTGGTGTAATAACTGGCTTAACTGTACCTGTTGATGCTTGTTTCTGGAATACCAACTACATAATTTTTAAATGGCACTTACAAATGTCAAAAATAAAAAATAATTTAGTGCAGGAACCTTCCTAGTCCTTACCCTGACACCATATTCCTGCTGATTATTTAACTTCTTTGTAACTGTAATGACGAATTTTGTTCTTTTTGTCTGTTCTCCTTGGTACTGGGGGAAATATTGTTTCTTATACTGTGTTGTTTTGTTCTTTGAAAGGGCAGTCTGTTACCTCTTTAGCAACAGTACAGTAATTGAATACTTCTTGAAACTTTTGGTATGTATGTGTAACTTCAGGGGGCCTACATATATCTTGCTGCTCAAAGTTGAAATATAAAGATATATTTTCCTCATTATCAGGGTTATGTATATATTGTGATGAACTTCATATCTGGTTCCTCTCCCTATTTATTTTTGTAATCTTTATAGAATTGATGCAAGTCTTTTTTTTTTTTTTTTACTGGAAATATGACAATATTTATGCAGCTAATTCTTTATGCTATTGGAAGAAACATAGAGCAACTCTCAACTCTACATGAATGTTTCATTATATCAGTCCATAACGTGCAATTGAATATTGTATTTTTGACACACAAAGTAACTAGAAATGGCATTAGCATTTTTTTCACCTGAAGCGAAGGAAGGTGTCTGGAAGGAAAAAATAAATGAAGCAAAGGGAATGGAGGGTGCATCCTCTTCTGATGCTTTAGTTGGATTTTGTGATTGGTGTGGCCCTGTACTTTGTAAGTGGACTCCAAAATTCCTGAGGACGAAGGGACAAGGTTTTGAGGATCTCAGCCTGGCTTGCATTTTGTTGTGATGGTGAAAAATAGGAGTTGACTGCAAGAACTTAGCTCAGCATTGCAAGCACAGCAAATGAATATCAAAGGCTGATGAGTACTGTCATTGAAATGGCAAGCAGGATAGTCTTTTTAATGTGAAATCAAACTTAAGGAAGATGGCAAAAATACCTGTTACCTAGGTCTGTATTTCTTGATAAGCAAGAAAACTTGTGACTCTGCCCTTAGTTTGGTAGTTTTAAGTTTGGTAGTTTTCATATGTTTTAGCTGCAGCCGAAAGTTTGTATCTCTGCTAGTGTGGTGTACTCCAAAGAAGAGTATTTTTCCTGTAAATGTGATTCAGTGACTTACAGGAACTGTTTTTGCGGCCTGCTTTCTATGTCATTGGTAATGGAAAAATAAATGCAGAGCAAATAAAATTTCATACTGGCTAGAGTTAAGAGGAAAATAATTTCTAATACATTATGAGCAAGTTTTGTTATATATATACAGTAATAAATTGTGGAATGGGCTTTTTCTTTTTTCCATCTGTATCCGTCTTGGGTCTTACATAACTATAACCCAATTTCTTACTACTTTTTAAACTGGGTCAAATTCTGCTGAAAAATTCTTAGTGACACACAGAAGTGTCTTACAAAAAGTGCAAAGACCTAAGAAAGATGAACTCAAATGATTTTATTGATGTAAAATATTTCACTGCAGTCTATTTTCAGAGTGATTTCTTATTTAAGCAGGCAAAGGTACTCTTTTTTTTTTTTTTTTTGCTATAAAACTTCAGCTAGAGCTGAGGGAAAACCTTGTGGTGAATGTTCTTTCTTCTCAAAAATGCTGATTTAACAAGGTGTAAAACTTCCCCAGAAGTGACTTTTTTAAATTAATAAGAGATGCTGTTACCAAATTCATGATGAAGTTTTGAAGTCGGAACATCGTACCCTACATCAGCAACAGGGGCAGCCCTTGAGTGGGCATGGTAGCTGTCGTTCAAGGCTCCTTGGGGGGTTTGGTCTCAGCCTCTGCTGTTGGAGTTGCTCTTCATTGTGTAAATTACATCCTAGTGTGAAGCATACTTAAACGTATGGTCTGTGGTACTCGTTATATGTCATGACTTCTTTGTTTCTTGTCTGCAGTAAACATTCATTTATAAAAGTAGTTCGTCTCTAAAGGAGTCCAGTCTCTGGCTGGCAGTGGTAACTAGAGATTGTATCGCTTACTGGATTGTGCAAGACCAATGTTCAGGAGATTTTTCACTGTCTTGTGAAGCAATTATTCTGGGACCTCATCGTCTTCCCCCTGGAAATTTCTTTTAAATTCCTCCTCTTCCTCCTTTCCCTTGCTGCATGGCACTGCCCTGATAATCAGCCTGACACATGGGCTGCCTACATGACCTTCCTCAAACCCCAGTCTCTAAATGGGCAGTGATGGCAGGAGCCCTTTGCCAGGGAAGAGGGCTGGTTGACACCTTCTATTTTCCTGCTGTGCTGTTATTGAAGGTTAGGAGAGAGCTGGATCAAAGCCAGAGGCAGCAGGCTCAGCCCCCTGACTAGAGCAGCACTGCACACACCATCCCATCTCTTCCCAGGCTCAAGTCCCCAGCAGTTGCTTAGGCATGCTTATTTATCGTTTTGCTTCTGCGTGCAGCAGTCCGATTGTGTAGTTCTGGTGACTTAATGAGCACCTTTGGGATCTGGGCACTGGCATTTCAACCAAAGAAATGCACTTGCTTGAGCTGGTTGATACCAGCTTAGTGTGGGAGAAAGAAACAAATCCCCCTGGCTTGAAATGCATTGGATAGAGAAATAACCATTAAACCTTCTGATGTGGCAGCACCATTCCTGTTTACCACTGAGAAGTTTTTAGCGTCTAGACAAAGAACAGAGTAAAACAAGTATATTTACATAAACTTTATTGGGACGGAACAGTAACAAATGCAAACAGCCATTTGTGCATGTTAAGATAACTGAAGCCCGGTCTCACCAGCTAGCTTTTAAGATGATCCCTGTGGGAGTTGCGCAGGAACTTTCCATTAGTTGCATCGTTTCACATGTAGTAGGTGTATGATGGGGATTTTTTCCTGACACAGCCATTAGCTGGTGCTGTCAGGTGCAAAATACAGCGTGACTCTATTGACCTGCCTTCCTTAGCCCAATATGGACAATCTCATTGCCCTCTGGGTGAGCCAATTTCCATAAGTGAGCTTAGAGGAAGATGATTACTCACTCGTACCACGCACAACAAAGGCAGGATGCTTCCCCTCCTCAAAAACTGATTTGAAAGAGAACAATAGCAGATGCACAGAAACTATTTAGTTCCACTACTTTTTGCCTGCAGCTGCATTGAAAACAAGGCAATGAAATGATCTCACTTTAATGCAGAATTCAAGAAAAGCTGCTCAAACTTGTTTTCTGAACTTCTTTTCTCTGTGGGCTTTTGTGTGTGTGTGTGTATGTCTTAAAAAAAAAAAAAAAAAAAGGGCAAAAAACAGAACCCAGTCCCCTTAGTCTTCCTTTGTGTCCATCCTCTGTCTTGTTTGCAGTATTGCTCTTGCTGGAGATAATCACAATGGTAGCGACCCATTGAGAAGGATAGCTCATGTCTCAGTCTTGCAGCTCCAGAGAAGAGTGGTGATTACTGTTGGGGCTTAGAGGATGTCTGTGACTTGTGGTTGATATCAAAGCCATAGTTACAGTGAATGCAATACCACCCCTTACTCCTGCTAAAATTAGGAAAAGGAAAAGGCAGATTTAAGGTGACTGGAAAAAACAAACAAACAACAAAACAACAATTTTGTGCCAAGGTTGTCTTTTTTTTTTTTTTCATAGTCAGTTACTGAGTTCTGGGAAAAATGGAAGCTTTTATCTTTGCCATATCCTAAAAACCAAGCAAAACCCTCAAACTTTTTTTCATTTTTTTGTATTTATTTTTCATAGAGTAAAACAAACCAAACCACAAACCTGCAGTTTTAAAGCAAGATTAGTTTGTGGTGTTTCCCCTTTCTTTTTTCACTTTATGAAAAGTGTTAAGATGTGTTTTTACTGCTGTATTTGTATTCTTGTGAAGCTCCCTGCCACAGGTTTACCAATCCTTTTAAAACTAAAAAATTGCATCATACGTTCGTGTTTATGGATCACGAAGGTTTGAAAGGTATTGATGGTTCACTGTCTCCATCTAAAACTCCTTGAGGCATACCTACTCACCGTCAGCTGTCCTAGGGGAGTTGTGCACCTTTTCCAAGTCATTGGGATATCCATCTGAAATGGGCTTCCAGGCTGAATGGGTCTTTGATCTTTCTGTCATGTCTTGTTCTGAAGTACTACCTTATTTCTAAAAAGTTTGTTGGAATGATACAGATTCCGTAAGATTTTGAAATTCCAGGTCAGTGGCCATAAGTGGGAGATGAGGTTGCTGAACAGAATAGGGGCCAGGGACTTGCCTAGAAAGGTGCCAGTGGGTGACCAGCTAATGAGTTACTTTAATTCAGCGGAGTGTTGAATTGCCTTTAAGTGCATTCTTACAGCTCAGACCATGAGTAGCCCAAAGGTAGGAGCAGTTTCTTGTATGACTGAAAGTGGTTTTGTTAAATTGGGGTCAGCATCTGTAACACTGTGCAGGAAAGGAGTTCAAAAATTATACTTAAAATTACAATCATGAAAATACCTGCTGGCTGGCCAGCATTAAAGTCACGTCAGCATTGCTAAGTACAGTTAGGGAGTAGCTGCAGCTGGAGAAATGAATGTCCTGCTGGGAGCATGCTGGTACAGTGATGGCGCATGCCCTTTACTAGCAAGAGTCTATATCAAAGCCAAGGGCACGCGTGCCCTGTCTGCAGGCAATACACCAGGCCCTGCTTCCCGAGACTACAAATGCTGAGCTGAAGACAGTTGGTAGTGCTGGGTCAGAGAGGAGAACTTAATTCATTGCTGCTGCCTGAGCCCGAGCCCAAACCATCTGCTGTATCCCTCATTGTGGGAGCAGGGGTTTGGGTGGGCTGTTGGGTTGAGCACCTCTGCTTCCCTCCTGTCCCAGCAGTAGAAGAGTGGTATTAACTCTGCAGTTACATTGCTAACAGCAACAAATTCTGGTCTGTTCTGTTCCAGTAGGATTGTAATGACATTACCTCATTACAGTAGTGCTAATCTTTCAAAGCCATCTTCAATGGGAAATTAAATTAGAAGGAAGTTGTAGAAGTACAGTAAACGGTTGTCCTTGTGGACCTCAATAGTGCATGCAATATTAACAGGGCTGGAGAGTCCAGTTTGCACCGAAGATTTTCCTGCAATGTGGAAGTTGATATCTATACCTACAAAGACTTATTTAAATGTTTCTAGCCAAAGTGGAAAAAATATAGCAATACAGTAATGTCTGAATGGTAACGCAAAGGCAACCAGTTTGGGCAAAGGTGGAAAATTACCATTCCTGAGTTCTACAGAATGATGAAGTTAATAATGTTTCAGATTACTCTCCTACCCCCCAGAAAATGTGGATATAAAAGTGACTTGTATTGTAAAAGAGCTATTTCTCAACTAAACTGTCCTTTTAACTGGTGGAAGGTGTTTCTGCCTTCAAAAGAACTTGAAATAGCTTAGCTCTGCTGATACATAGTGTTGTCTTTCTGGTTGAATATAATGCATTTCTCTTTTTATTAATTTCTTAAGATGGGCAGCTTTTGTGTAAAGGGTGAGTTTGGATAAACTCTCATTTTTGAAGTTGTCTGTGGAATCATCTTATATCCTGTTTGAGAGAGAAGACAATGCTATGGAAATGAAAAATGAGTTTGTGCAAAAAGTTATCTTTCCTCCAAGATACTACGGAAATAGTGTTTCACAGCAGGGTTTATTACTTTTCCCTAAGATATATAGACATGTGTTATCAGTTTAATGCAGCTATTGGATTCATAGAGGAGTAACATCACTTCCAAAGTTGCAGATAATATTGAGTAGATATTCTTAGAGAGTCAAAGAACTTTGATGCCTTAGTTCAGCTTTGGCCTTTGTTGTTTGCATCTCTTGGCATCTCAAGAGATTTTCTGTAATTATTGTACTAATTCTAATTTTCTGTTCATGAAAGTATAACTAATACAATCCAGTTATTTCACTGGAGAGAAAGTTACACTTGAAAAGATATACTAGAATATTTAAATGGAAATGGCATATGGGAGAAGTAAGAATCTTCTCATTGGATATTTGGATTATCTGCATTGAGTGGGTGTTGCACAGATACTTGTTTAGCCCAGGAATCATGTTTCTTGAAAGAAGCAGATCAGTTTTCATTCAGTGAAGAGATTTAAAATCTGAAGATAAACTTAGTCTGCCCCCCTCCCCATAAATATGTATGTAAATATACATAGTGCTTTGGAGATTTATAGGAAGTAAAACTTTAGACTCTCTCCATACTAGGATTACAATAAAAATAATTTCATTCTACTTTTTGTATGAAAAGGATAAGTGCTCAACCCATTTTCTTTCCTTGTTCTTGATATTAGTATTGCCTCATTATATTTAATGAATGTCATCTTCCTGGGTGTAATAATTTCTGAGAGGGAGAGTAATCTTTGGAAAGCCTAAGAGAAAAAAAATCGAAGGGAACAAGATAATTAAAAGGACTGCTACTATCTGATGATACAGGAGTGCATATGTTCTCTGCTCGAAGTGAAAAACCTGTGTATAATCAGAGCTCAAATGTGAACTCACATGCATCTGGATAAAGTCAGAATTGAGCCTAGTGTTGCAAGTGGTGGTGGTTATTCAGGGTAGAAAGTTATTCCCTCCAGTCGTGCTGGAAGCCTCTCTGCTAAAAGTCATAATGCCATTCTTTACATTTTGATTTGAATGCAGTGAATTGCAAATGTCAACTTCAAAAAACATCAGCAGTAAATCGAGCTTCTCATTTGTAACTGTAAGGAAGAATATTACTGCTTCAAACATGCAAATTGATAAGTGTGAAAACAGGCTTTTTTTTTGGCATCTACCTTGAAATTGTTGATCTGTGTCTGCATGGTTGGTGCTCTTGAGAAGTGTAAATGATTAGACCAGTAACATTTGTCTAGATCACTCTGTATTTAGTAGTAAGAGTCTCTTGGGCATTCAACCACTTGGCTGAGTGCAAATTGTGAATCCTAGACATACAGTACAGGAAGGCAATCAAAATGCGGTATCTATCTACTTTCTAACTGTAATGTAAATAATTTTTCTGTGCCAGCTCAGGGAAGAGTGCCTGAAGGTATTAGGAGCAAAAAATGAAATCGTTGTCAGGTGTGCCTTGCAGGGCTTTCATTGTATGAGTTACTACTCAACACTAATAAGAGATGGGACAGCCATTAGTCCAAAATTGCTCATATGAAGTGAAACAGCAAAAACTCATTTTAAACCTTGACCTTTCTGGTGCTAATCACTGCTGCAGGGCAGGAATTACCACTGCCCTTTGGAGTCTGATCATTCAGTTATCCTGCCCACGTGAGCACTATGCCACGACAGTACCTGTGAAGTGGTGAGGAACTTGTGATGGATGCCATTAAATAAAACTGCCTCAAAATTTGGTAACAGTTGTTATAATGATTTCAAGGCACAATGGACAGATCACTACTGTGCTCCCCTTGCCTCAAGCTAAGTGATGAAATTATTTTCAAGCCACCTGGCTAAAAGCAGAATATCCCTTATAGGAAACTTGTACAGAATTTAATAGATGCTTAACAATAACTGATAGTTCTTAATGCCTATAGGATTCTTGGGGCATTTCTCTATGTCCTACTGAATACTAGCAGGCTTGTTCACAGAGGGCACGATGAAAAGTCAGTATGCCAACTGATTTGGTGAAAACACATTCACCCTTATGCTTTGTTTTATTTATGATGAAAGTATCAGAATGTGTTTTGTGCTGCTTGGGGAAGAAAACATAAGGTTGGTGATGTCCCCATGAGCTGGACAGAGGCCCTGCACTTCTGTGATTGAGTGGAGTAACTCCTTGTGAAGCTGCCTTGGGCTCAAAGCAGTCACAAGAGTGCTTACCCATCTTCTGTTTGTCTCAGCTTGGAGTCAGAAAGTTTTCAATCTTTTGGAGAAAACTTCAGAGAGAAATTTCTACTTGTTTTCCATCATCAGTTTCCACGGAACTGAAAGGTTCCATATTGTACCTTTAACAAGAACTGTAAATGGGTGCCCAGGTTTTCTATGACATTGTCTTCTATCCTAGACCATTCTAGGGGTTATAGACCTTGTCAAGCTGGATAAGAAATTGCTCAAAGGGCTGGTGGCAGTCAGTCTTCTTTGAGACTGCTGTTCATGGTATCTTTGGTAGGATCTCTCCTGTTGGAAAGAGTAATGCATTGTCTACTACTAACAGACTGATACCTTTCTTCCTCTTAATAAAGAGGAAAATTATAGTTTATTGTCAATCACAAACAGGTTGCATAAAGAATATTGCTGTTCCTCTTTTAAAGTTAAGACTGCAGCAAACCACGTATTTCTTCATTAATGAAGTAATTTCCCAACAATCTGACTTAATTTGACCTCTGATCATTCCCCATTTTTGTCCTGTCTCATTAAAATAGCTTTTTCACCCATTTCTGAATCCATCCTTCTACAGTTTTGGTGAGGGAGAGTAACAAGCTTTATTTCAAAAGGAATGAGAACCTCCAGAGTTTACTACCAACTTTATTCCCAGAGAAGATGTAAAACCTTCCCTGGCTTCCTCAGAAGATGCAGTGGCTGTCAAGGTAAAGCGTGCTAATTGGCATCTTCATGTTGACGATCTGTCAACTCTTTGCTCCACCAAGGCTTCAAAATGCAGCATTAGTGTGGCTGGAGCTGAATGAACATGTTTTCCCCCAGCCAGCAGTGGTCACAGGAAGCAGTGTGCGGTCTAAGCATGCAATCTAAGCGTTCAGTAGGAAGTCCAAGCTATTTGTACCAAGGGAACTTTTATAAAAAGAAGGGAGATACTTTCTAAGTTTCATGTTTATCTGTTCACATTGAAGAGGTGCCTCCACTCCTTGGATAACTGTGAGAAGATGGTCAGGTCACAGTTCTCCTGACTGTGCCCGTGCTTTGTGTAGGAATAGAATTGATGGGTTTAATTTGGTGCTATATTTTATTGCTCCTAAAGTTTCTGTTAGGGTGTACCAGTTGCAGTGTAGCTTTTTGTCTGCTGGGACCAGGACCAAAACAACTAATCTCATCTCAGGTGCTGCTTTCCAAATGCTTCTTGGTTACTACTGATGTGGACCTTGGTAGAACAGGTGACTAGCTCATCTGGCCAGGTATGAGCAGCCAGATAGCAAAACTGCAAGTGGGTTGTTGAAAAACAAAAAGAAAGCAAGCTCTATGGCTAGGGTGGCTGTTAGCAGTATCCTCCTGACTGAAGCCCGTCCTGTGGCTGCTTGGTGCAGGCAGCTGTGGGCACTGCTGGCCATTGAGCTGCATGCAGAGTATCTGCTCTTTCCACCAGGGGCAACCTGGGCCATGGGGTATCTTGTGGCCTTGTTCTGCAGGGTGCTAACATGCTCCACTGTCATGGGGTGTGGGGGGGTGTATCTCCAGGTCGTTTGCTACAAAGGCTGCTTAAATATTTTTATTTCAAACACAAGAAATGGACAAGTAACCATTGGGCTCGCATGTTGTACTGCCGCCATAGTATTTCTTGTACATTTTTTCTCTAAACCTCGAAGGTACTTTAAGTCTTTTAGCTTTGGTTTCCTTTTCTACAAACTTGTGTTTTATCTGGATAAGCTCAAGCTCTTTTATGTGGTCTCTAATTGATTACATTTTTACTGAGGTGGTACAGACAGAAAACAACTGACTGATGGTTAACTTCTCAGGTTGTTGTCATGTATTGATGCTTATGTGAAAAATCAGTGTATGAGAGAGGTGAAAGATAAGCATTAAACCATGCCAAGTGGAGAGAGCAGAACATAGGTGATAAGCTTCAAAAATATTAATGAGGGCATGTAAGTATTTAGCTTCATTTATGAATAAAGAGCTAAAGTAAAATGCAGTATTCTCTTAAAACTGTATGGCTCAGCTTTGGTGTTTCCAGCTGAGGCTGTCTGATCTCTTCAGTAGCTGGCAAACCCATGGGGCCAGAGCATCATTGGTTTAGGTTGGCAGTCCGTTTGGATTGCGGTTTTATTTATTTTTGAAGATGGCTTGTCCAATTTGGTGGCATGAAAAGGTTTTATTTTGCTGTTCAGCTAGAACACACAGCATTTTCAGGCTGGCATGGAAGAAGGTGGGTGGTTTGTGTGGGAAGTGTGCAGGATAAGCAGTACAAGAGAGGCTGCATGAAGAAAAAATGTAATGTACTATTCAAAGACGTTCAAAAATTAGAGCTATAGATCTAAGGACTTGAATAGAACAATTTGCAAAGCATTTTAGTGGCATTCAGTATCTTGCAAAGTTAAAATACTTCCAGCAGTGCCTTTCTTTTGCCTTTTGCTAGGAAATCCTGGGATAAAAACCAACTCATCTGCAAAGTGGCAAGAAAATATGTATTGATTAGATGGGAAGAGGTTGGACATAGCCATCAGCAATCCAGAGATACAATACAAGTGCCCAAGAATGTTTTAGCTGAATTTAAATGACTTTTATGGGGTAATGTTCATACAGCTTCAGAGTTGTTTAACTATCTAGCTAGCTTCAGAATATGGTAATGAACATTAACATCTGTTATATCAGTGATTTTTATTGTTAGGTAATTAATTTCTGATTTTGTGAAGCTTCCTGTGGTGATAATGAAGCCTGGGGTATGAAGAAATTCTTTAATGTGTTCTGTGTGCATCATCCTGTTCAGTAGCCTTCTTTCCTTTGCGTCTGTCTCCCCCCCCCCCCCATTACATTTTTTGTATCTTGCTACCTTGCAGCAGAAAAGACACAACTGAAGCTGTGGGATTGGCAGGAAACACATGGGTCTCTGAATCCAGTCTGCTGCAGTCACAGGCAGCTGTACAGCAGGTGCTGGATGTTGCTGCGAAATTGTCTCAATTCATTCTTGCACATCTCCTGAGCCACTGCAAGAAGATCACTCAGCAGCCCGCATATTTATTCAGAAAGTGGGGTTGTTTAGGACAAAGACCAAGAAGCTTCACCTGATGTACGTCAAGTGCTGCAGTGGAAGAGAGCAGGAGGAAGCAAACCCAACTCCACAGTGCTGACATCCATGGGAAGACCTCGTTTTCCTGAGCAATCCAGATTGCCTTCCTTTGCATTGAGCTATAAGTCTGTCAGTTGCCTTTAGATACTGGAACTGAAAAACCCATGAGAGAGACAAGCTATTTGTACAACAGGTTGAGAGGGTTTGGGTGCCAAGACTTTAGCTTAATATTTTACAGCCTCTTTTATCCTTTTAACTCTACTGAGGTCACTGAAGTCAGAAGAGGGATGAGGTTGCCCCATTCTCTTTTACTGCTGTTGAAAACGGTTTTATGCATACAGAGCTACCCTTAGTTTCTTTTCCCCCCTCCAAAGTCTCTCTTTTTATTAGTCCTCCCTGCTCTCCTCCTCCATAGCTTCTCCTCCTCATGCTTACTTTCCTTCTCAGTTTCCAAATTGCTACATTCATCACTGTCGGCTTCCCTTTCTTTTGTAAACTCCTTCAGCTTATCTTCACTTCAGATAAATGGTTTTGATTTAATATTTTAGATGCTTCCAGGTTTCTTCTGAGTTTTTTTCTTATGCATCATCTTTGGGATTTTTTTTACGCAGATATAAATATTAATTAGATTTGATTTTTTTAATGTAGAGGGTTGTGAAGACTATTTTGCACTCTGATCCATATTTCATGTGCCAAATTTCATGCAATCAGCAGTGCTCAAAATAGGGAGGATCATAGAGGCAAAAAAAACTAAAGAGAACTTTTCTTGTGATAGTAGAAGAAACTTGTAGTTTAGGAAGAGGCAGAGAAAAGCATGGGTGGAATATGGCATCAGAGCAATGTGTACCAAGAGGAGTTGGTTATTTTTGGTTTAACGTACTCAGGCTGACTTTGATGAAATGCACAGATTTACACTAACGTCAGTCTGTTATTGCTAAGCTTGCTCCCATGAAGATACCAGATATGGAAACGATGAAAGATCTAGAAAAATCAAAGTCTTACAGTGATCTCATCTGTGGGCTCTTAGAACTGCCTAGCTTTCTCTGTGAGCTGGATGTAAGTGAACCTGATGGAAAAGAGCCATCAGAATCCACCAGAATCCTTCTCCATTCTGCTTCTTTTCTGTGGCTTTTGCAAAAGGGACATCTGTTTTCATAGAAAACTGCAATATTTATCAACTCTCAAAAATGGTTTGTGAGATGCTGGCAAAGCCCTTAAGAAAACAAAGATAAGGCTATTAGACGAGATAGACTATTACAGGCTTTTGAATTCCTTTTGGAGAATGATCTACAGAAGTTTTCAGCTTCTCAAACTCCCTCTCTTCCTGTCCTTAGGAAAATTCATTTGAAATGTAGGTGCTAGAACTGAAACTCTTTCAAATTCCCTGACTGTGCAGGTTGCCATCTGCTAAAGCGGCATGCTTACCTTGTTATTGCCTCTGTTTTGAAGCCTGATTTGTATAGGTTTCCTCCAGCACTTTTGTGGTCTATGGGCTGTGCATTGACAGTGCTCCAGAATAAAGCCTGACAAGGCTAATGGGGATAATGGATTGTTCTCACAAGCCACAGTATGGGGTTCGGGAGAGAGATGGGGGTTGTTTTATTTGAAGGTTACAGGGAGGGGGGAAGAAAATCTTAGTTTTGAAATTTATCTCTCTGTCTTGCTCTCTTTTTATTTGGTCATGTCACAGTCCTCTTTGTCTTCCCCTTGCCTCAGATTTAAGCTTCTTGTCACAGCTCTTCTAGCTTATCTGCAGCGTGCCTCCTCACAGCATGTATTTCCTACACAAATTTCTTGATGTGTTGCTGAGTTTTCTTCACGTTCAAAAGTTTCTTTTGTCAACTCTGGGTCCCCTTAAAGGTGTCACAAATTAACCTGGTTCATCAATACTTTTCCTCTGGCTGCCCCTCTATGTCTCAATAAATGATGCTTGAGCTGTGCTGCCTGTAGTGAATCTGGCTGATAATTTTGGGTGTTTGTTTGCTTTTTTCCCTTCTCCTTCATAAGATGCTGACCAAGAGTTTTTTTGCACACCGAGGAGCATTTACAAATCTATAATAACAATCTTGAATTTATTAGCAAAACTTCTTTCTGCATCAGCCCTTTTTGTGATTTCTCTAGTCTAGAACATGTTTTTCTGTTTTCAGGATCTTCTGTCCAAAACAGTGACTATAGCTATAGAACTGACAAATTGAGAGTTTAAATAAAGAGATTTACGAAAAACATGGATGTGGTTAAAATGGCAGGGAGAAGGGAGCTAACATGCTATTAAAGAATGCTAAACATTAAGGAGAATACTTTAAAAAATACATGGCCTATTGCTGGCAGGCTAAAACAATATTATGTTTTTAGTGTTTTATCTGAAAGCTTATATATAATAAATGTCATTGATGTGACTTTGAGTGAAAATATCACCAGCTTTGTAGTAAAGCTGTTGGAGTGTAATGTTTATTTTTTTTATTCCCCTACTAAAAAAGAAGTAATTTTTGGATATATTTTTTTTTAATTGGTGCATTTCCCTCAAAGGACCCAAACAGAAGCTCTAATTTATGGTCTTCATAACCATGGGCAGTGCAGGGAGTTTAGACTTTCACTTTTGTTATTGTGGCCTTATTAAATATGAATGTACTCTTGCCACATAAGGGAAAACTAAATCAGACCAAATTTGTTGCACTTTACATAATTATGCTTTGAGAACAATGTATAATTAATAAAGTAATCGTAGATTCAGGGTATGGAGTGCTATTACCACTTAAATCTAATTTTTTTAAAAGGTGAGAGATTCCTGTGTATATCTGGGGAAAACAAGCAAAACAAACTATAAATAGAGATGTCACCTTAATAAATGAAATCACTGGAGTGATAAATTCCTCTGTCCCGTAGAAGGAAATGGTTTTAAGCTCAGGTGAACCCAGATCACCTGATCTCCCTTCCCCTATTTTCTTAATTTGAATTTTTGTTGTAGTTACGAAGTTGCCTAGTTAAATTTAAATTGATATTGAATTAATACTTTATAGCTCAGTTTTTAATGTGCCAAACAAAAAATACTTATGGACTCTTTCCCAGTGTAATAAGGCAGGAAGAATATACCTAAAGACTGATGAGGAAGACAGGAATTTGTCAAAGCTTGTGAAACTTAACAGTGGATCTCCTATACCTAAAGGGAAAGGAAGAACATTGTACTGTTATATTTTTTTTTTGGTTTTGTTTTGTTTTAAATAGGCTTGAGGTTTCTATTTCTAATGTTTTTCTTCTCTTCTATTGCTGTATTTTAGAGAACTGAACAGATTAAATCTTGCTCAAGCAAATATGCTGAAAATATGCAAAGGAAAATAGAGTGGCACCACATCAGCTGTGCATCCTAGTTCCGCTGAGGCTGTTTGTTTTCCTTGGCCGCAGGAAAGCCTGTGAAAATCAATGCTTAGGACCTAAAGACATCTGCATGGCAGATGGCTGGCATCAATTCTCCTCTTGCTTGTGCTTGGCACTACTATTTCCTTATTTTGAAGAAGAAAACAAACAAACAAACAAAAAAAAACCACAATACCCAAGTATCCCTAGTGTAATAACCCAGAAACCATATTTCTGTGCTCATCCATGTTGTGTTCCTCTTCTCCAGGAGGAACCTGGGTAATGTTTCCAGGACCTTCTGTACATTTTGGCTGGGATCAGTGAGATCCCAGTTTGGGTGTCCCATGGTAGGGTCTGGGTACCAGTGTCATGGTTAACAAGGCTGAAGGACAGTGCTCATTGGTGTTCACTGCATCCAGGAAAGCAAAATCAAAATGCATTTCTTTCCTTGACAGCAGGGGAAGAGTTGATTGAATGTACCTTAACTACTAACAAATTTAGGATCTTTCACATAGTTATAAGGCTGCTTAAATTAGTTCTCTCCTCTAATTTTTAAACAGAACAGATGCAACTTCTATTCAAGTGCCTCTTTGTTCTGCTGTTAAGAACTGTTCTGCTGCAGTTCTTAAAAGCAGCTGTGAAGACATTTCTCATTGAAACACCATAGACAGAAAGAGCTTTAGGTTATGTTTCTCCAGTCTGACACATGATCTTATTTATCTTTTCTCTTGCAACACCACAATAATGAGCCGTGTCTTTGTTTGGGAATCAATATTGGAATACATTCTTCTCAGCAACTGAATTTTGGAGCAGTCCTGAGAGAAGGTTTAGGGGGGTAGCCTGATTCCCTCTATAACTATACTTGCTTTATTAGTTATAGCTACTGCTGGTTTATGCTGTGGGTGGTAGGTGGAAGAAAAACAATACAGACAGAAGCAGAATCCAAATGGAAAAGCATCCAGGCAAGAGTTATTTCTTTAGAGTGGTTATGAGTGGACTATTTGGTGGTGGCATTTTAGTGGAGCTATGTTGGGGCAATTACTTAAACATAGAGCTGATTTATTTCCTTTGAACCAGTATGAACAGGCATATAGCTTTACTAGCTAGCTGAAACTGGTGGCATCACTTTTAGAGGGGAAAAGTAGATTTCAATCATAAAGATAGCTTGTCTTTTTCACAGATTACGATAGAAAGATGAAACCAAAGTTTACCATTTTTTGTCCTACAGTCCTGATTTCCATGTAACACTACTGCTGTCCTAACTCTTCTCAATCTGTGCTGTCAGGGCAGGGGGGGTAATGAATAAAATGGTCACTCGAAGTTTCCACATCAGATAGGTTCAAAAGAAGTAAATCAGCCTAGAGAGTAGAGATGATTTTTGACAGCTACAAACAGGGAAGAGATTCTGCTGAAATTCTGTTGAATCAACAATGTTCACCAGCTCCTCTGCTAGTTTCAGATATACTGTGTGAATAGTTCTTTTCTGTAAGCTTTTCCCACAAAAATAACTTCATGTTGGATAACCAGTGGCTGCCTGTTAAAAGCTAGCAAATTGAAATCGCAAAGAATGTTTCCCTTGTGCTTACACAGGAGATAATAAAAGGTTAGGGCAGGAGTACACAGTATTTTTTTTCTCCCTTTCTCTATTTCCTTAGACCAAGAGTCAAAGCTTGCCTATAGTTTAATCCATCTCCAGATACTGGATTTCAATGTGAGAGAAAGTGAATAGAATTTAAAGGTTGTTTTCAGGCTGACAAGACCCAGTGTTACTTCCTGCCTTAGTATCTTCCTGCCTTAATACGTAAGAAGGAAAAAAACAAAATCAGAAAGGAGCAGGATCAATAGCATCTCTAAATACATTCTCTTATAGTAAGATATATTAGATTCATTTCTGTCCCACAGGAGCCTACTCAAATTGGATGGAATTTTAAGGATGAAAATTATAAATGTAAAAACTCTCTCTCTGAATAGAACCTGGAAAGTTGTGAGGTAGCGGAAACTTCAGGGAATTAGTGTAATAATTCTTATGACTCTACAAAATAAGCAGCCAGCCACTTTGTTTGTTAAAGCTTCTGAGTAGCCTTCAAGGTTGTGTGAAACAATTACAGTTTTTACTCATTTGTACTTGCAATTCTTTCACCTATTACTGCAGCCTGTGAGACCCTCTGCATCCTAAAAAAAAAAAACCAACACAACAAACCAAAACAAACAAAAAACCCACAAATGAATATAAAAATATTAACATATTACTAAAAAGTAGGTGTGTTAGTTCCCAAATTATCATCTATTTGTATCACACCTGTCACCATGGAGTGTGGTTAAATCCAGCTTTAGGAACAACTCTGGATATTCCGTAGTACACAATTCAAAAGCAAAAATGTGTGTGAATCATCTCAAAATTATTTCAACTATTTTGGCTGAAGTTTGAGGAAAAGTCTATTTTTAATTCCATTTGTCTTCCTGCAGTATACCCTTGTAAGGCTGATGTATTTCAGATGTTTTTTCCTTACTTAATGTTCCTGACCCTTGCGTAGCCTGGACTGTGTGGCTGGGTAGAGCTGGCCAGTGACACGTTACACCTGATGCTCATCTCCAGCATGGGCTCTGGGGCTTCTCATTGATTTATCAGACAGTGCAGAAAAAGCTCCAGGCTGCCACATCTACACACCTTGGCTGTGATGAAATAACCTTGCATCTGATAAAACAATAGCGTGTGACTAAATGGCAGGTAGCATGCAGTCCTGACATTTACACTGCTGGATGAAGGATTCTTTCCCTTCTCTGGCCAGACAGCAGACCACACGTACTCTCTCAGCATGCGTTCAGGAACAGCCAATGAATAATTACGGCCTTTCCTAAGCCAGCCAGCTCATCAGCTTGGAGAGAGTATTTCTGCACTTATTTATTTTCCTTCCTTGTCTGGCTTGGTTTCTCTTGCCCCCCCCCCCCCCCCCCTTTTTTTTCAGCGGGGTCTGCCATGACACACCAGACCAGCTATGACTATCTCAGGGGGGTGACAGATGCTTTCTTTGTGCTCACACAGTTTCACTTCCAGGCCATCACCACAGGCATAACACACTCTCTAAGCTGGATTTTTCACCTCCAGAACTAGAGGCCAGATTCTAAAAACAAAAAACCCCAAACCCCAGTTTCTTTCATTTAAACCAAGTATAGGTGCCAAAGTCTATTAGAGTGATCTACAAAACAGCACCTAGTTGCTCAAGTGTTTAACAGCTCACCAGCTGCTCCTGGTCTGTCAGGTGTTGCTTTGGGCCTAACATTGTGTTTCTGTGCACAGCTGCAGCAGCACATGTCTGTAGTCTGTAACTAGGAACGTCTCTCTGGAATGCGCAGGTGAGATTAAAGATAAGGGGCCTGGATGTCACAAGCATGCTGTGGCCTCTTATAACCCAGCAATGTGGTGTTCAGCACAAGGCACCCTGTGCACAGCTGCGTGGCAGCTCGGGCCTTGCATGTGGGAGTGCTCACCACCTCTTACTTGCTGGTTAAAGCACTTTCTAAGGATCAGGGGCTCAGGGTGAAGCTCCATCCCTGGACTGTTGAACCCACACCCCATGTCTTCCAGGAGCATGCGAACTTTGCCATTTTCTTGATGTTTTCTGTGGTGCTTGTGGGTGCAGAGCCTGCTGGCCTGGGAGGGCACAGTGAGGCTGTGGCTCTGCAGGGCACTCACCTGTTGGGATGAGGCCTAGCTTCCAGTGCCTCCTTCACCAGTGCTATTTCCTCACCTTAAAAGCAAACAAATGAGAAAAAACAAATCCCTAAACCCTTGGCTACTAAAGGTACCGTGCTCCAGAAATCCCATGTTGCCTATCTCGGCATGCTTAATGAAAAGTAATCAAATAGAATGATAACTTTGAAGCAGAAGATGTGGAGATTTTAAGGGAACTGCCCCTCTTTTCCTTGATTTCACAGGCTTCTGTTTTCTAAATGGAACCTTTCAAGTCATTTTCTAATACTAAGTATCTTTATTTGCCTTTTTCTTTCCATTTAATTAAGTGTTGGAATTTGGGTAAACAACCTTTTATATACAAAGCCTTTGTGTATAACAAATGATATAGGGAAGTCATAAAGAAGAGAGAAGATGGGAAAAATACTGTTTTTCTTGGCTTGTCTTCACACCCTGCAGGCAAGATTCAACGTACAAAGTGGATAGCCACTGATATACTGTTTCTTATCTAAATGGAATTTGATATCATTTTTTTTTTCATTCTAATTCTTTTAACTTTACACTTACCTGGCTTCTGGGGAGGCAAACACCTCAGTTCCTTTCTCTCACTTTGTTTCCTTGTATTGCAATATGTTGGAAATAGGGCTGTGAAATGAAAATACTGTTACACAACAGTGAATAATACTACAGTAGCTATATTATGCTATACTAACCAGGAGAAGATTTAGTATCTTCTCCATGCTTCAGGTCAATTAATTAATAAAATGAGAACATCTTGTACAAGGACCAGGATAAGTTGAAATTTGAGACTTAAGATCAGTTGTATGCCACGTTTAATTAAGCAAATATAATAAATTGCAAATAGTGATTATGGAAGAAAGAAGGAGGACTAGAGGAAGGCCACATATTGGGAAGAAGCTTTTCTGCAAGATTCTTAGGAGTAAATGAACCCTTTCTTTAATGATCTGTGCTAGTCTTTGAAATGAGAATATCTGACTATAACAGTTCTGAAAAGCTAAATTAAAAACTGTGAGGAAAATCCAGTTGTGCTTAGGAAGTGTTTGCCAAGATGACTTTGTAGTCTACAATGGCAAAAACTGAAGTGAAACGTGGGTGGCAGAAATCCCAGGCTGGGCTCACCCCTCTCTTCTTTCAGAAAAGAGATGGAATTTTGAGGATAGTGATGAGCAAAGCCAAGGGGTCTTAATGATCCCTAATGACACAGTTACTGGATTCAGGATACTAAAACAGAGAGAAGCTCCCATACTGAAAGATTGCTTCTGGATTTTTGGGTATTTGAGTGGTAATAGCTTATACCCACTCTTGGTGGGCTGTTAACTGATAATGTTTAATAGATTGAAGTGAGGAGCATAGGGGAGGTGGTAGTGGTGATGGGGAGGTACTGAGAGAAGATCAACTGTTGCTGCTTTTTATATAGTGTAAAATAACAGCACTGAGGTAGGGCAGTTCTGCTGAAAGCTTGCTCTTCCTTGGAAACTGAGGGTTTCTCCAGTTCCCAGTGTTAACAGGACTTTGGAAATGCAGCATCTTCCCTTGAGGCAGTATTTAGTGGTATCTAACAGTGTTATTTTGGTTGATGGGGTGGTTTGAGAGATCTTTAATTCCCACAGAAATTTATTGCTGCTGGAGAATGATAATGGAGACCTTGCACGGTAAAGAGGCTTGTAAGAAACAGCTATTTGTCTTGTACTGCATTTGTAGCCTTTCATTAAACCCTTAGCCTAACTCTTAAGCTGAAGATTGTCAGTGATGTGGAGTTTTTCAAGTCAATACTTTGATCCATGATATATTTTTTTCCCATCCTGTCATGTGTTGGACAAGTACAGCTAATGCAACTAGAAGCAGTTGAAAGAATATTAGGAATGAGCACGAGGAGAGGAAGGAAAGACAGATGGACTAGACATTTTAAATGCATCTACAAGTGGTATATAATTAACACCAATTACAAATGAGTCACTTTTTGATTGTACAGGTAGTGCTTACATATATTTGCATCTCTTGCTGAACTATCATTTTCAAAGGCAAAGTTCTGTCAATGTATGAAAGATGATTTTACACAGAATGGAGATAAGTTAATAGAAACCACCCCAGAGTGAACCAAAACCTTGGATAAACTAAAGAAGATCTAAAGGATTGCATATTAATCAAACTGTGACACATTGTTGCTGAGTATTTGTGCTGCTGTCACTTATCTGTGTGGAAAGTCATTTTAACACCATTCTCAACAGAGTACAACTGCCTTTCCTAAGCCTTGTTAGAATCAAAGGTGCCATCAATCCTCATCTGATTTTGGAAGGTAATATAAAATCTTTTTGCTTCTCAGTTTGCCATGATGTACAGTTGTGTGTGAGGGAACACTTCTCAATATTTTAAACCTTAATTTATTGTTGCAAATGCAAAATTTAAAATAAACTGGAAAAAAAATACATTTGTTCTGTGAGTCTGCTTATGAAGAGGGAGTTTTATTAGTTTTTAGGTCTCACTCAGTTAAGCAGTCTTTCTCAAATTGGTAAAGGCATCATTAAGTTCTGCATGAAGATGATCTGTATTATGGTAACAAGAATTATCATCCCTATCTGTAGCCAAGCTGAGGTTGACCAGGAAGTTCTTTGAGATTCACTTAGTTTTGCTGTTCTTTCTCCTTTGTTCCTATTTATCATGCAGTAACTCAGCCTACTGTTTTTCTCCTCCTGTGACAGGAGGCATAAGTGTTAAAATGCTTATTAACATAAGCCAAAGTTACAAATTTAAATACACCCACATTCAAACTGGAAACTTTCCATCTGGGCCCATCTCTGTGTAAAACCTGTCTCTGGTGCTGTTTTCAGACTGTTTGGAATGAAGTACTGGAAAGATCAAGATGTTTTGCTCCCAGAGGTCTGTGGGTGCATTTTGGAGAGTTCTGTATAAATGCCTTTTTCTTTAAAAACAAACAACAACAAAACAAAAAACAAACCCACAAACTTAACAATCTCTAATTTATATAGCTGTCACTTCTTTCATCTTCAACACAGATGCAACTGCATTAATGCTGCCTTGTAGAGATTTTCATTTGCTATAATGTAATATAGCACACATAACATGTAGGCTCAATCACAGTTAGTTGTTTAAGTGGTTTTCATTTGATTAAATACGTAATGGTTTATTTGGCAAGCCCACTAGTTTGATTGCTTCACTACTGGCAACTCCATTTCTGTTTAATTTGCTGGGTTTGTGTTTTTCCTTACTCCAGCCTCTTCCTGAAAAATGTTGAATGATTACTGACAGTGCTGCCTTAAATGCAAAGAGAAATAAAGTGTGATAGAAAGGTGGTGCTGCTTAAAGATGCTGTGCTGGTGCTGGATAGAATATTTTAAGATTTGTTTTCATCTAGCATGAGTTAAGTTGAAGGCTGGATTCATGAGATAAAATGACATCCACAGCTAGGTTATGCTGTTCCTATGAGTCTTGCATGGAAATCATGATGCAGACTTCACCGTATGAATGGTAGCAAAGTTCTTGTAAATGCAAATTCTTTATAAGAAAAAGTTAGCTAAGATTTGTACTTCGTTGGATGATGAGAAGCAAGGTTTGCAGGAGGTTAGCATCAAGCAATACAAGTTCATAGTTAGTGAGGGGGGAGCTAAATATTGTAGCGTTACAATCTTATGTGCTCACTGCATTTATTTTGTATGTCTTTATTTTGTATATTCCTTTTCCATTCAGTTACAATATCCCTCATCAAAATAATGCTCATCAAAATAACTCTACTAGGAAAAATCTGAATACAGGATTTCACTGAATATTGCTTTGCTTGTGCTGCTAGAAAAACCCCTACAGTGAGATGGAATTAAAGATGACATGCTTGTAATCATCTGAGACCAAAAAATTATGACAGAGGATATTAGCTATCCCCCAAACAAGTACAACACATCAGAGAAGTCATAATTTACCATTAAAGGAAATCTTAATATTTCAAAACATGGAAATACAGTGTTAAAGGCCCAAGTAGCATTGTGACAATAATAAACCTGCTCAGTAGCAAAACTGATTTTCAATAGAAGTATTTGGTATCAAATTAGACTTTAAAAAAAGTGAGGACCTTTTTATATTAATTTCTCTCTTCTCATCTTGGAAAAAAGCACTTGATTTAAGAAATGAATTGCTATATTATTGAGCAAGTGAGCATTGTTAACTTTGTGTGTAAATATGTTTGAGATGTTTGTACTGTTTTCTTTCATTGGCATGGGATAGCTTAATGTATTAAGCCTTGGTAAGGAACAATATTAACTTATTGATGTTTCTCTATCATCTCTATCTATCAAGATGGAGATGGATTAGTAGGGGGGTGCAAGTGGATCAGGCAGTAAGGTTGGTGCAGCTACATCAAAACATTTATTAGACAGATTTGCTAGTGTACTGAGTGCCAAGGTCTTCCAGTGCCTAGTTCCTCAAGTAATCAGCAGCTTCTGAACCTTCAGCAGGCAGTCTCAACTGAGCCAAGAAGAACAGCCAACCAACAATAAAACTTACTGTGTCAGTGCTAGGGCAGATAACTGCAACGTCACGTGTTCCACCAAGTTGCAGCAGGACAGACTAGCTACAAAGGGTTATTTATTTAAGGATTACATGTCAAAATTTTCTGGGAAGAAGCCCAATGCACCCCAGACTGTCCTGTGTAATGCTGGTGAATTTGTGTTCTGAATCCACTTAAAAATAATTTTCATGTATTTTTATTTTTTGATTGTTTTCTCCTCCCTGTCATCATACCTGTTTTGTATGCTTGTTTATGAGCACAGAGACACGTAGTTGCTCTCTGTTAATGTCTGCAAGCTTCCTGTCGTACAGCTCTTCAGGAATATACTGGGCAGAATGACTGTGAGGTCCCTTCCAGCCCTGCATCATTCTATACTTGGACATAATATACATGATGCTTTAATGAATTTTGATGATGTGGAAGATTATAAGCATCTCTTATTTATTGAGATATAAAAAAGTCCAACACATGCTAAATTTCTTTAAATTAAACTTGAGTCATTTAAGTCAGTTAAACTAACGGTTTTACTTATGGTCTCAGATCACGTAAGCCTCTCCTCCCCAGACATGTGCTATACTTCTCATACCTGAAAAAGCTTAAATCTTTATTAAAATAGGGAGGAAGGAACAGAATACACTATTTCTATGGGTTGTGTTTTTTATTTTGATAAGATATAAGAAATACCAGCCTATTTGTAATGTTTTTCAGGACAAATTGATTTATATCTAGAAAACCTATATGACTTCCCAGCACAGAGTTATACTGTTGATTCATTTCCTTCCTTCCTGTTTCAACATGTGCTGAAAAATAAACACATTTCATGTCTTGGCAATGATCATGAACTACCTCAATTTGTTGAGACCCTTGAGGCCTGTGTTTAAACAAAAAAAATGGACAGAATCGGCAAGTGAGCATTTCCCTAAATGGAGAAATAATTGCCTAATTTGTGGCAGGGGAATGGTGACTACCTGACAATTACAATTTAGTACAGAATGAGACTTTCTAATGCTTATTTGCATTGTTCAAGAGGACAAGAGAAAGAAACGATCCTCTTCCCTTTCCCATATGCTCAGAAGTCATACATCCCATGGGAAGTGAACCCAGCACCCTGCTGGATGCCTCTCGAGGAGCATAATGGGGTTGGCACTGCTGCCACAGTGGGCTGGGCACAGGCTGGGAGAGCACCTATTTCTGTCTTGCTTCTTGGCTTTTGCTTTTTTTTTTTCCTATCATTTTGTGGATAAAGGAGTAAATAGGAGCTTCGGGGTAGATTTCCTTAATAAAAGGTTGGACGAGTCTTCTCATTGCCCCCACTTTCATTCAGGGAAGTGCAGAAGTTTGCTCCTAGACCTGTGCAGCTTCACTGAGGTATAAGCATTTGTGGTAAGCTTGGGAAGTCACTGGACTCTCACAGGTGTTAATACTTATAAAAATACTGCCAAACCCAACTGGTGCAGCAGTCCTGCATCATGCCCAAGAGAATCACGTCGTTTGCTTAGACTTTATGTGAATGTTATTTTTTTAAATTGTTTTCAGTTTTGAATGGCTTAGTGGTTAGCTTTTGTGGCTTTATAGGAAGAAGTTAAAAGGACTCAAAAAAATAAACAAGCAAACAAAGAAACCACACAAAACAACCAGTGAAACTTAAGAATCTCTCAGGAGCTTGAGCAAGGAGAAAACATAAAATGCCACAAGTTAAAGTGTCATCCTAAATGTAAGCATCTCATCGTTCAGCACTAAAACAACTAATTTTCTTTGGTCAGGGAATCATGCGATGTTATCTGAACTCAGCAGTGTGATCTGAGTGAACTAGATTATCCAAACTCTTAAAAAT
The DNA here is from genome assembly GCF_009769625.2 of Cygnus olor. Classification (NCBI taxonomy): domain Eukaryota; kingdom Metazoa; phylum Chordata; class Aves; order Anseriformes; family Anatidae; genus Cygnus; species Cygnus olor. Next base: position 21,189,111 of record NC_049181.1, on the reverse strand, counting down.
AATGAAACAAACAACTGTGCCCTTCATTTAGCATTCAAAAGCTGCTTCTAGTTTCACCAACCTCCAATTTCTTCTAGGATATATCACTAAAAACAAGTTCAACTCCAGCATGTATGTCAAGGGAAAGCCTCTAAAGAATAAACTACCTCATTTTAATATTTTCTATATTTAATATAGGAATGCTTTGTTATGTAAAAACAGTTCAAAGGTATTCTGTTAATCTAGTATGGAGAAAGTGGTGAAAATCGGTGCAGTCCAGGAAGCTGAAAATTTTTTAATTAAAAATGCCAGGCTAATTTGTTTCACTCCGAGCTGTTGCTATTGTGCTATTGGGCTGTTGTGCAGTCTTGTCGGCTATTTGTCTGAATATAAATAACTGTAATTTTCACACTTGTCTCTCCTACAGTTTCTCAAAACGTTTGGTTATAGCATCAAATTAATTTCATATCTGCTGAGCAGGTTTTTATACAAAAAGTTTTCAACAGCAAATTATTTTATCTTTCATAAAAACAAATAAATGGACTAGCTGAGCAAAGGAGTATTGTTTGCAGGCAGCTTGAACAAAGCTCTTTCTGTAAGCTCACGACTCCCAGGCAAAGCTGCTCTTGCACCATCAGGGCTGGGTGGGAGCCCAACTCTCCGGGCTGCCTGCAAACAGAGAGATGGAAGTGAACACTTGTGACAACGAAGGGAATGGGTGTCCCGAGTCATGCTGCCAGCCTCCAGCAGCTTGTGGGCTTCCGAAGCTAGAGGTGGTACCTGCATATATATCTGCAAAATATCCCTGCATGTTTTAAGTGGTTCTTAGCACTCGTTTTCCACCTCAGGCACGGGAAGAAGCTGGGACTGGGTGCAGTGTAATTCTTCTTTGGTGATAGTGGAAAAACGTTACACTGGGTATCTGCATGCCAGTGTTTCAGGGGCTTTGGATTAGTTAATCAGCTGACCAAAACAGCAAGATGTCTCTTCAAGCAGGCTGATTTCAGAAGGCTTTAAATTATGGCTATTTTGGGAGCTACAGCTGCTTTTTTGTATTCATGCAGCTGGTGAGAGACTGGTAATTGGGCTCCCATGTAAAAGTTTCCAGGTGCATAATGAGGAGGAGCAGGTACCATTATACCAGATGTCTGAAAATGTTCAGAGTAAAGGGTTGAATTTTGTGAAGTTGAAAGTTTTTTTTTTTTTTTTTTTTTTTTTTTTTGTGGAAGTACAATGACAGGAAAACCTTTAGCAATAGCTTATGTAATCTCATTTCTCCCAATAGGATGCGATTAAAAGGAAAAATGTTGGGTTCACATTTGTCCCAATTATTTGGGGAAAAGGATGGATGTACACACTGGAAAAGCAGCAGCAATCTGACTCTTTCATTACTGACTATAAAAATAGCTGGAAAGGAAAGTCAGTTGACTCGATACCAGCAGTTTCTGAGTGTTGCGGCCCGCCTTGGAAAGGTATGGCTTGTCTCTCACCTTCAGGCAAATTGGCACCTATGACACCACTGTCAGATAATACAAGTTACCTGTGGGAATCAGCTGAAAGAGTGAAAAAACAAACAGAAAAGTAGTAACCCACGTTACTCCCTTAGCTGTTCCCTTCCTAGGATGGGAAGAGGTCCTCCATTGTCAGGAGCTATATTGGCCCTAACGGGAAATGAGAGCTCTAAAAAAACTAATAAAAAATAATAATAATAATAAAGAGGCTCTACAAAGAGCTGCTGGAATCCCAAGTGTGCAAGATAATGAGGCAGTAATTACCTAGCAGGAGAATAACAGGTTTTCTTGCATATGGCTGATCTTAACTCAGCTTAAAAGGTCTAAAGTAGAAGGTTGTTGACTGCTGCTGTTCTTACGGCTTTCTGTATTTGCAGGCTGTCCAATATCTGTAAGCAGTGGTCATAAGCGAGAAGCTTAGTGATGAGAGAGCTGAGCAGTCTGGTTCTTATCCACAGAGTTTCTGGTGTTGGTGTCTCAGCTTGAGGAAATAATGGGGTTTACTTTTTAAAAACAATAAGGTTAGAATTTTATTTATATTCTTTCAAAACATTGGTAGTATGCCAAGATTTACTTTATCCAACATGAATATCAAAAGCATGATTTGCCATATCATGGTAAAATTGCTGCTCTCTTTAATATCTACTTTACCAATACCCTTGAGCTACAGGTTGCAGGCAAAATGTTTTGGCCCATTCCAGTTTTCTATTTATTTCTAGAAACTTAGTTTGGTCCCAAAAATGATTAGTAATGATTTGGAATGAAGTGACATTTCAGAGGCTTGCAAAAGCCATTTAAAAAAGTGTCCTCAAACCAGCTTCTTCTCACAGAGCTCAGTCCTTCAAACCCTGCCCAGTGTTCTGGACTCCAGGTTTCAGTAAACAGTTATAAACAAATTATGAGCAGCTCCAAAACTATTGATGTCTGACTGGATCTTCAGTGTTGTTTTTTGCTGCAGACACTCAGGCTGTAACTGCTAAAAGAGACTAACAGGCGTACTTGTGTAAGTGTTCTTTAGAGACACATTGAAAAGCTGATGTTGTGGTCTGTAAAGTAGAAATACGTTAACACGGAGGAATGGGATGAGATCCCCCACAGCATGAATCCCATTAATCTCTGTGGGTAATGCTGTGTTACCCCTGAGATCCTAGAAGCATTAATCCCAGCTGTGGCTAGGGCTTGTGTCTTGGTGGTGATGTTTGGCCCTAGATCGCTGCGGGGCACTCTCAGGGCGTAAAGACCCATGTAGGGGGAGAAGCAGCGTTGCTCTGTTGTACTTGTGAGCAGTGCATGGGCCTGCATCTTCTTTCTCCTTGGCTCCAGGTGATGTGCCTTCATCGACTTTTTCAGTCCCAGAAGGTCCCTGTTGTGATAGAGGCAGGGTTAGGCCCTGGGAAGCCACGCTGATGGTGGCTTCTGTACCTCCTGCCATGAGCACAGCTCTGCCTGCCTTTGTTTGGGAAGGAATTTGAGGGAAAAGGGGCAGGGACGTAGGAGCAGCAAGCTCTGTTCTTATCAGTCCTCCTTTACTCCAGTGAAGTGAGATTAAAGATGCAGGTTAATTGAAGAGCACTGGGAAATCTTGTATCCTGCAAGGAATCCAGGAATGTCCTAATGATGGATAATCATGTGAAATCATGTTGGTATAGCTTAACTGCATGCATTGAGGTGCCTCTGCGCTTTCCATGAATTGTAAAGATTTATGAAGCTTCTGCTCGTGACAAGTGCTTGCTTTCCTTACTTGTGCATTTCCATATTCTTCTGTCACATCCATCCCGTGAGCCAACTGCTGCTCTCCCTGGGCTGCACACAGCGAGCGCCCAGCGTCATTTGCAGGTACCCACGGGGTGATTGTTTCCGATGAAGAAAGATGAAATACTTAGTCACCTCATGAAGAATAAGTGAAGGTACTAGAATTTAGCAAAACGCATTTGCAATCTGTGTCTGAAATACTCATTCCGAATTTATTGTGAATATCGGATCATTTACAGGAATGGATGTTTTGTGGTATGACTGTTTGGTGGCAGAGTATATAAAAATTCACAACCTGTTTGTTCTTATTTAGTTGTAAGTCCCATCTACTTCAAGGCTTCCTGGATCACACCTGAATCACCTTTTTACTAATACAGTGACATCTCTTTATAAATCAGAAGGTTTATGGCCTTGACTCATGCTCTTTTTATTTTCCATCCATCTAAACAACCCACGACTATTACTAGATAAGTACCTGAATGTTCTTTCCATCAAATGTGCAGTATCACAAAATATTGTTCAACTAAACAGGTTTTCTGGTGCTTTTCAATTTTTGGTACGAACGTATAACCCTAGGAGGTATTACAGGCATTCCTCCTCCTCCCTCCCTCTTTCTGTCCCAATCCATAAACTCCATTCAATTCACTTTGGAGCACGGATGGTGAATTACTGTAATGCAGAAACCTAATGTGAGTCAGCGTGTGTTTATGACGTTTGGAATCCAGTACCTGAAAAATGCCTTTGAATCTGGCAAAGGGCAGTGACAACATGAGGACTGTACACAGTACTGGAAATAAGGGAGTGGGGTACTTCTGTGGAAATATTGGAGCTTTGGTTTATTCTGGCTGTGGTTAATGCCATCATACACCCAGTCTGCCATCAGTACCTGCTGTATGGTAGAAATTACTTGTTAGTGCATCACCGTTTTTATTAGTGTCCTTGGTGGACTAGAGATCCAGGAATTATACGTTGAGAGAGGTACTTGTTCATTGATTTTATTAAAATGAAAAGAAATAATATCCTGGGAACATTTTGATTGTCTTAGCTTTTGCTAAAGCTTTTTATAAACCCCAAATTTTGGGTTTAATATAACTTGGCCGAATGTGTCTAACTTCTCACCTTTCTGTGGCTGTCAAAAACCACTATTTATTAGTGCCTACAACATAGCTGTTTCTGCACTTTAGAGTTAAACATGATCTTTAAAAGTGGCAACCAATATAACACTGGGTGTCAGCAGTACATCCATCATGTCAGAATGCTGTTTAGGAAGACAAAACCGATGAGATGTTATTCTAGCAATATTTACATCTCCTTATTCTTCATTTCTATAACAGCCATTTCTGTTTAGTGTGTGTTTAGATCTCTGCTTTGTGCAGGTGGAAACAGGTGCAGTGTTCAAATTATATCTTGGTGCCAGGCACCTCAGGGACACTGCTTTTCTGTAAAGGGAAATTTTGGAGGTTTTAATCATGACAAGAGAATTTTTTTTTTTGGGGGGGGGGGGGGGGTATTAAAAAAGTATGAAAGCATTTAAAAGGCAAATGAAAGTCCCTAAACAATGTGAAATCTGTTCCCAAATCTGTTTTCACTTAAATCTTTGACCAGGATTTCATTCCTCTGATGTATCAAATCAGTTTATTAGGGATCACTTGAAATCCTTTCTCCCTCCCTGTGTAACACCTAAGCCCAAGGTAGGATTTCTCCACTTGCCTGTGAACGTGTACTTTTTATTCAAGGAGCCATCCAATGAGTCATTCTTTCATTCTTCTGATGGTAATCAATTTCCTATTGTCTTTTTCTGGCATATTTCCTTCTCCCAGGATCTGGGATAAAAGTGATGATAACATTCTGTCACAGATCTGTACGTTCTTAAAGACAAGTTCCCTTGGGAAAGAACGTAATACAGGTAAAGATTTTGTTTACTAGTCCTGTAATACAGCAATAACTACATATACTAGAGCTCTTTTAAATATTCTGGCTCTGGTTTTTCATCAAAGACCAAACCCAAATCCCATCAGTCAGCGGGAACCTACTGACTTCTTCAGACTTCCATTAGAGGTACAGGGACTACAGAGCACTTCAAGGAAGTGCTTATATTCAAACACCATTCTTCAGAGCATCTCTTTTTTTTTTTTCCTGTTAGCAGAGACAGGATTATGGATATCTTCATCCCTAGGAAAAAAGGTTATTTCTTTAGATGGGAGTTCAGAAGCATTGGCCCAGTTTGGTGTCGCAGCACAACTCGTGCCCAGCAGAAAACTCGGGGGAAGCAGGGAGAGGTGATGACGGTGGAGTGCCCTCTGTCAAGGCACTCGTTGTGTTCACAGCAAGCTGGACCTGAGTGCTAGGTTGCTAGGAAGGGCTGAGTGGTTTCTGCTGAATCACTGCAGTGAGTTTCTTGTGAGCAGAGCAGCCTGCATGGTGCCCTGGCAGTCTTGCAGGGACCTCCTGGTCCAGTGTGCATGGTCCTGTCTATGTGCAGGTGTTTCCCTGCCTGGCACCGGCCACTGAACTGCAATTCTTCCTCACAGGGCTGTGCCTTATAGCACATAGATAGCTTAGAAGTTTCATTGGAGTTTGTGAATTTCTGGGGAAAAATAAAGACTACACCAATGGTATTCTTTTAACGCTTCTGAAATTCACATCTTTCTAAAACTGGATAGTTGTTGCTCTGCAACAGATTTGCTTTCCTATACAGTTCTGCTCCTAAAGTATGTGCTTCGAAAGGATGGATTTTGAATATTTGTATCTCAAAACATGAAGTAAAAGCAAGTATATTCTTTATAAGTAACCTCGTTTATTCTGTTTTCCTTCCAATTACCTGTGCCTGGAATGTTCCCGGTTGGTTCCCCAGTTCCAGGTGGTTTCCCTAATTGCAGGTTTCCCCAGTGCAGAGACAGAACTTCAGCTTTAATTACCTTTCTAGTAGTGCATAAGGATTTTTGGTTGGCTAATCTCAACTGCTTCATCTGTTGCAGAGTCTGAGATGAGCATTTTGCCATTACCATGCTGTCATAAGACAAGAGCAGCTCATGTGCTCATACAGAATCACAGAATCGTCTAGGTTGGAAGAGACCTCCAAGATCACCCAGTCCAACCTCTGACCTAACACTAACAAAACCTCCACTAAACCATATCACTAAGCTCAACATCTGAACGTCTTTTAAAGACCTCCAGGGATGGCGACTCAACCACTTCCCTGGGCAGTCCATTCCAATGCCTAACAACCCTTTCAGTAAAGAAGTTCTTCCTAATATCCAACCTAAACCTCCCCTGGCACAACTTGAGCCCATTCCCCCTCGTCCTGTCACCAGGCACATGGGAGAACAGACCAACTCCCACCTTGCTACAGCCTCCTTTTTAAGGTACCTGTAGAGAGCGATAAGGTCACCCCTGAGCCTCCTCTTCTCCAGGCTGAACAACCCCAGCTCCCTCAGCCACTCCTCCTAAGACTTGTTCTCCAGACCCCACACCAGCCTCGTTGCCCTTCTCTGGACTCTCTTGAGCACCTCCCTCCATGTCCTTCTTGTAGTGAGGGGCCCAAAACTGAACACAGTACTCGAGGTGCGGCCTCACCTGAGCTGAGTACAGGGGGACAATCACTTCCCTAGCCCTGCTGGCCATGCTGCTTCTTATACAAGCCAGGATGCTGTTGGCCTTCTTGGCCACCTGAGCACACTGCTGGCTCATATTCAGCTGACTATCAACCAGTACTCCCAGGTCCTTCTCTGCCAGGCAGCTTTCCAACCACTCATCTCCCAGCCTGTAGCTCTGCTTGGGGTTGTTGTGGCCCAGGTGCAGGACCTGGCACTTGGCATTGTTGAACTTCATACAGTTGACCTCAGCCCATCGGTCCAGCCTATCCAGATCCTCCTGCAGAGCCTTCCTACCCTCGAGCAGATTGACACACGCACCTAACTTGGTGTCGTCTGCAAACTTACTGAGGGTGCACTCGATCCCCTCATCCAGGTCATCGATAAAGATATTGAAGAGGACTGGCCCCAGTACTGAGCCCTGGGGGACTCCACTAGTGACCGGCCTCCAACTGGTTTTGACTCCATTCACCACAACTCTTTGGGCCTGGCTACCCAGCTAGTTTCTAACCCAACGAAGCATACGCCAGTCCAAGCCATGAGCAGCCAGTTTCTTGAGGAGAATGCTGTGGGAAACGGTGTCGAAAGCCTTACTGAAGTCAAGGTAGATCACATCCACAGCCTTTCCCTCATCCACTAAGCGCGTCACTTTGTCATAGAAGGAGATCAGGTTTGTCAAGCAAGACCTGCCCTTCATAAACCCATGCTGACTGGGCCTGATTGCTTGGTTGCCCTGCAAGTGCCACATGATGACACTCAAGACAATCTGCTCCATGAGCTTCCCTGGCACTGAGGTCAAACTAACAGGCCTATAGTTCCCTGGGTCTACCCTCTGACCCTTCTTGTAGATGGGCGTCACATTTGCTAGCTACCAGTCGACTGGGACCTCCCGATAGCCAGGACTGCTGATAAATGATGGATAGCGGCTTGGCCAGCTCCTCCGCCAGTTCTCTCAGTACCCTCAGGTGGATCCCATCCGGCCCCATCGACTTGCGTACATCCAAGTGCTGTAGCAGGTCGCCAACCATTTCCTCGTGGATTGTGAGGGCCACCATCCTGCTCCCCATCCCCTTCCACCAGCTCAGTGTACTGGGTATCCAGAGAACAACTGGTATTGCTGCTAAAGACTGAGGCAAAGAAGGCATTAAGCACCTCAGCTTTTTCCTCATCCCTTGTAACTAAGTTTCCCCCTGCATCCAGTAAAGGATGGAGATTCTCCTTAGTCCTCCTTTTGGTGTTGATGTATTTGTAAAAACATTTTCTGATATCTTTAACAGCAGTAGCCAGATTGAGCTCCAGATGAGCTTTGGCCCTTCTAATTTTGTCCCTGCACAGCCTCGCAACAGCCTTATAGTCCTCGTGAGTGGCCCGCCCTCTTTTCCAAAGATTATAAACCCTCTTTTTTCTCCTACGCTCGAACCACAACTCTCTGTTCAGCCAGGCCGGTCTTCTTCCGCGCTGGCTCGTCTTTGGGCACATGGGAACAGACCGCTCCTGAGCCATTAAGATTTCCTTCTTGAAGAGTGTCCAGCCTTCCTGGACTCCTCTGCCCTTCAGAACCACCTCCCAAGGGACTCTGCCAACCAGTGTCCTGAACAGCTCAAAGTCAGCCCTCCGGAAGTCCAAGACAGCGGTTTTACTGGTCGCCTTCCTGACTTCGCCAAGAATAGAGAATTCTACCATTTCGTGGTCACTTTGCCCAAGACAACTCCCGACCACCACATCTCCCACCAGTCCGTCACTGTTTGTGAACAGAAGGTCTAGCGGGGCACCTCCCCTGGTAGGCTCTCTAACCAGCTGCGTCAGGAAGCTATCTTCCACGCTCTCCAGAAACCTCCTAGACTGCTTCCTCTGGGCTGTGTTGTGCTTCCAGGATATGTCTGGGAAGTTGAAGTCCCCCACGAGAACAAGAGCTGATGATTTTGCAACTTTTGCCAGCTGCCTGTAGAACTCCTCATCCGTCTCCTCATCCTGGTTTGGCGGTCTATAACAGACCCCCACCAGGATGCTTGCCTTGTTGGCCTTCCATCCGATCCTAACCCACAGAGACTCAACCTTATCAGTCCCAGCCTCAAGTTCCACAACATCAAAACACTCTCTGATACAGAGAGCCACACCACCACCCCTTCTGTGCTGCCTGTCCCTTCCGAAGAGCCTATAGCCAGACATTGCAGCACTCCAGTCATGAGAGTGGTCCCACCACATTTCCGTGATGGCAACCAAGTCATAGCCTGCCTGCTGCATGATGGCTTCCAGTTCCTCTTGTTTGTTACCCATGCTGCGTGCATTAGTGTAGATGCACTTCAGTCGGGCCACTGCCTTCTCCCCCGGCCTTGCCATTGTTCCCCCTGGCACAGCTCCAACAAGCCTTATTTCAGCCCCGTCCCCCTTCTTACCTAGTTTAAAGCCCTCTCAATGAGCCCTGCCAGCTCCTGGGCTAGGATCCGTTTTCCCCTTAGAGATAGGGATCCGTTTGCAGCCATCAGGCTGGGTGCCGAATAAAGCGCCCCATGGTCAAAAAAAAAACCAAAATTTCTGTGTTGGCACCAGTCTCTGAGCCATGTGTTAATCAGGTGGGCTTTCCGTGTCCACTCTGTACCCCTCCCTGCTACTGTAGGGACGGATGAAAACACCACCTGTACTCCAGCTCCATCCACTAACCATCTCAGTCCCCTAAAGTCCCGTTTGATAGCCCTCAGGCTTCTCTCTTCAATATTACCACTGCCAGCCTGGACTATCAAAAGCAGATAGTAGTTCCCTATGGGTAGGGTCAGGCCGACAAATAGGGCCCTTTGTCCCCCTGAGAAGGGAGTCGCCTACAACGCTTATCCTTCTATCTTTCTTGGTGGAGGCAGTCTTGAGGCGTGGAGTCGACCTCCTCGCCCTAGGTATCCTCCTGGGTAGACTTTCTACCTCATCTTCACCCACCGGTCTCTCAAGCTCTAGGGCCTCAAACCTGTTGTGTACACGCACCTGGGAAGGTGGGGGCGGTAGCAGGGGTATCTCCTGCGAGGTCAAGCAGGGACCTGTCTCCATTCCTCCTTAACTCCTAGGCCCCCTCCCTCTGCCCAACAGGGCAGGGGGTCCACCCCCATTTGGGGTGTCTCACGCCAGTACCTCTCCTTCAGGCCCTACAGGGAGTTGCTCCACCAGTCTATCTCCCGCTCACACTCCCTGATAGCCCTCAACCTCTCCACCTCCTCCCTGAGTTCTGCCACCAGGCGGACCAGGTCGTCCACCCGCTCGCACCTCACACACACAGTCCCTCTGCCTCCCCCAGATGGCAGCAACATGCTCAGACACTCCCTGCATCCAGAGACCTGAACTGCCGCATTTTTGAGCAGGCGGTCAGTCTGGGTGGTTACAGACTTTCTAGAGAGAGCACTCTGCCTGGTGTAGACCATTGCAGCCCAGCTAGCGGTCGACAGCCGTTAGAGGAGTTGTTCGTATGGGCGGGGGGTGAACGTTCTGCGCTCTCTGCCCTCCCTGCTCACTCTGCCTGCGCGCACTGCCCTGTTTGCCCGCCCTGGTCGCCGCGCTCCCTGGGGGCTGCTTTTGAACGGCCGGGGAGGGGGCGCTGCGGGCTCCGCCTACGCCTCGTCAGCCTCCTTCGCGAGGGCTGCCGGGTCCTGGCGGCTGCCTCGAGCGGCCTCGATGCCGGAAAAAAAGCCCTGCCTGTCCCGATCCCCCGCTCCGCTGCAGAACGCGCCTGCCGCGGAGCCGATCGCCTCAGCAAGTGGAGATACTCACATATATATTGAGAGTATCTTTTTTTGGTAGCTGGTATTTATCCATGATGACTTTTGTGAGTACCTCCTAACTGGTTTTGGATCTATCCCTGTATTTTGCAGGATTTGGTTTTAGGTACTGTAAGAGGCAGCAGAACAAGCCCTGGGATATGCAGGCAGGTGGAAGAAGCAAGGAAGAGCTTTTAACAGGAAAGAGCCTTTAAAGGAAAACTGCTTTCAAGGAGAAATTTATTAAAACATTTATTTATTTATTTTTTAACACCACTGCCTGGAAAACAATTTATTTTGATCTGTAAGACTTTATTCAGATTAACAGTTACCCTAAAACCATAATAACCGTTACAAAAAAAATGTGATAATTCCCATCCTAAGAGTTTGGGAGTAATTGGATTTGTCTGGGCTGCTGTTAGCAAAGCTCTCACCTACAAACACCTGGGACGAGGAGCCTCAGCTGGTGTGGTGGAGCCCTGCTTCCGTATGGCTGCAGGAGTGGGAGCGAGCTGGTGTTTGCAGACTGATTAGCTGTTGCTGTTCCAGTTAATGATTTTCCCTTTCCAGCTATTTCTCGGAGTCTGTAATGCTGTAAAAGAACTGCGTAAGAAAAAAAAAATGACAAACACAACACAAACAAACATGCCATCATGTTTTATTAAGAGGAGAACCTGGGTTTGGACACTTGGTGTTTCTTCTTGATGTGCAAACACGCAATGTCATAATATGGACCTCAGATACCAAGGTTTAGCCTTAAGAAGCCATTCTTGAGGAGGGTCATAAATCTCTAAAGGGAGATAATGACAGAATTGCTGATGCAACCTGATTATATCAGTCTGAATGCAACTGCCAAAATACAATTAAAGAAACAGCTTATATTCTCTGTCTCCTAGGCAGGATATGATTGTTCATGTCATTACCACACTTGTTATTTTCTTGGTGACAATTGATTTAATGTACTGTTTGGAAAACGTATGTGCTTATTCTCCAAGTGCTGATTTATGACGTGATAAGAAAGTGCCAAATTTTTTAGCAATAAAGCAGATCCTGTGCAGTGTGGTATATGGTCAGCATTTCATCCTCTAGTCCCTGAAGACTAATGGATAGATTGAGAGAATTACTGTTGGCTGCCGTTTAGTACGGTTGCATTTAATATAGGTGATATGTGGCACTAGTCTGCCGGATTCTGCTGTTGTGCCTAGAGTTTTGGAAAGCAGAATTGCTCACTGTAGCTCTGCTGTGCTCCAAAAAGGCTCAAACTTCACACAGCTTGTGGGCACGAGCACTGGCTTTGCTGGGAAAAGTGGTGGTTCTTCCACGTAGTTCTTCCACCCCTGCCCTATGTCTGCTCAGGGGATAAAATTCTCTTGTTGTTATCTTCTGTGGGCATGCTAAAGTAGGGAGGGTCCAACCAGAACTCATGACAGTCAACGGGAAGGGGAGCTCAGGTTTGGGGAGGTTATACTGGTGCGTTTTGGTGTTCATCGGGTAAGTCTAGAGAGCATTGGTGGAAATGGGTGATCTGAATCAGCAATCAAACACCTTTCCACATTGTACCAGTAGTATTCTTGTCTTTTATTTATATTCTTAAGGATTATTTTTCTGAAGGGAGGTTTGTACTGATTAACTGGTAAACAATTAGAATGTGGATTTTCAATGGAGTAAAGTCATTATCCAAGATCTGGCACTTAGTTTTACAGAGTCAAACGAGGTATGTGCTGTATCACGTGAAAAGATGCATAGCTCTGACACACATTAGCTTGGCTCCTTAATTTTACAGATGGCTTTGCTGTCCAGGTTGTAATAACTCTTCTTTATTTACTAGACTCATTTTGACTCTTCTTTGCTCTGGCTCTTGAATAGAAGCTGGAATTAAACTTAGGCAGAAAAATGGTGCTTTAAAGTAAATCAACAGTAAATGTGCTGAGTAATGAAGAAAAATATAATCAAAATATATTTCCTATTTTCCTTGAAAGTGTCATCTAGCACAGATTTATAAAAGGAAATGTTTTCAGCACTTGGTGAAGTGAACTGATTTCTGGTCAAAAATCTTTTTCTTTTGATTTCAGATTGTCCAAGCTAGTTTTTATTAATAGATTATAAAAGGGAAAAAATCTGAATTTTTGAATCCTAGCTGTTCTTTTACTTTGGAAAAAAAAAATATTGAACTGAACTGGAGTGAAGGAAAGAAAAAAGCAAAACTAAAGAGGATATATTCTTGAAATCTATTGGAGAGGTAACTAAAATGTCAAGGCTTGGTTTGTTACATAATGAGACTCCAGCTCAAATGCTTAGACAGTGACTCCCTCACCTCATTTTTTCAGAAACTTTGTCGATAGCATATAATTGCAAAGATTAGCACTTAATTTGTTAATTTGATTTGTTTCAGTAGGGACCCAGTAACTTTAGACAGTGATGAATATTTTCATAATACATTGAAACTGACGTCTATAAAGAAAAATGCATGTTTGAAATTTAAACTATTTTGAGTATAACCAGTGCTTATTAACTGTTGAAAAAGACGAAACAAAATCTCTCGAATCAATAAGTTCCAATCATTAGATCACCAAATACCAGTCACAATTTGCTCAGCTCCATGGCATCAAGATGCCCCGCTCTCCCTAAAAAAAAGGGTATTTATGTGCATACATAGTGGATGCCTGCGTGCTCTGCTGTACTGCAGAACCGATGTTTTCTGAAGTCATTGCTTTCTATGTTGGTGATCTGGGAACACCCATCAGTAGGGCACAGAGTAGAGCAACAACCTGCTGAGAGGCGTTGGGCATCCCAGGAGCTTGGGGGGAATCTTAAATTTGGCCACCGAAAGGGATGGTGCAGGGGGTTTGAGACAGGCTCTTCTTGGAGGTGCTCCATGAAAGGGCAAGAGGCAGCAGACGCTTAAGGCAGAGCCCTTGCAAGGGCCCTTTCAACCTGAATTATTATTATTTCAACCTTTCAGGGTTTTGCATGAGGGCTTCGCTGCCTCCAGCTGTGGGTTTGCAACTGGCTGATGGTGCTGTGCCCTCCTGCCATGCCACCCTGAACCTCTGTAGGTGCATATTCCATATTTTTCAGTCTTTCTGTTGTGGCAACATGTATTCTCTCTACGTGCTGTTGAGTAATGCTGCAAGTATCATTAATGCGTAAGGATTTATTTAAAACTATTCTCTCTGAGGCCTGAAGGAAATTTTCTCATTGTTTACCAAGCTGTGTGTATAATAAGCACTTGCATCACTTACTGAATTCCTAGTGATATGGGAAATACCCGTGTATTTCCCAATGGGTTGGTGAATATTGTTGCAAATCAGTTTGCTTTATGAATGGCTTTGTATTGACTGTCGGTTTTAATTTTGCTGGTTTTGTTTGAGTGTTTCACAGATAATGGCTTTTGCCTTAGATGGCTCATAGAGTAATGGAGATTTCTTTAATGAGGATCATTATTATTTGTAATGCACTGACCTGATCATGCATCAGGTTTCCATTGTGCCCTATAAAACCACAGGGCAAAAATATTTTCAGTTTTAAAGAATATCCAACCAAAGCATAGGTCAAATGTCAGCAAAGCTGACTACAAAAAACAAAAACAAAACAAACAAAACAAAACAAAAAAACAAGTCATGTTAATAAAATAACTTTTGGGGGATGAGAAGGAAAACAAATGTTCATGATTTAATTAAAGCTGCGAAGAAATCGGATGCTTTGAAGTTGTGTGTTAATGTTTCTCTCTTGTATGGAATCCACATTTGACCTTTCAATAGAATAGAGTATCTCGTTGGAGAGAGAATGACTCATTAAAACTGAATGTGATAGATAGCACCTATTAATCAATGGTATGGAAATTCTTTAGGCTTCAGACTAGGTGTTTAGATGCATCTCTTGGGAATCAATATTGTTTCCAAGTAACTAAAACAAAATCAATAGGGGACATAGATTTCATTTTGGTTACAAATCATTAATTTCCAGTGTTTCTGAACTTTAAACTACAAACAAAATCTTTATAAAAGATTTTGCCTTTTAAAGAATAAGCAGTACTCAGGAGATCCTGACAAGTTATGTCATTTGAGGTACAGCATCTTGCAAGCATCTAATTCACTATTCCTGTGGTCTTGCAATGTATTGGTACTGCAGATTAGCTGTGAGCAAGATCCTGATGGCAAATACTCGATCAGTGCACTGAGGGTCTGTAGTAAAAACTGAGATTTTTCTGTCATTCCTTTCTATGTTATCTTATCCTTATACTCTTTGGAGTGTGCTCCTGTAGAAAATGCTGTTATGATATAGAAATGCTGTGGCTTGGAAGAAATTTTCTCTCTCTTTTAAAGAAACAAAAGTGAAAACGCCCTTGAGCCATAGGGATGTAAAAAGCTAAAGCAATAACAGCCTTTAGGTTACTGCTGAAGACTTAAGATGGGACAACAGTTAAATCCTAAGGAAAACAAAGTGGTAACAGAGGAGGTTGGGGGAGCAGATCATGAACTTCTCTTCTGGGAACTTAGAAGCCAGTGAGTCATCTCTCTTTATTCAAGGGGCAAGGACAGAAATGAGATTTTTATCCCACAAATATAAGGAAGTGAATTTTGGGGCATTGCCTGTACTGCACTGCAGCATTACGTAGTCACTACCTTATGCTGTTTTGTTGAATTTTTATGTGAGAAAGTTAGCAACTCCCACACTGAGCACCTGACCTGTAATACTGGTGCTCAGGAAAGAATAGGCCTATTGTGAAATTGTCTCCTCATTAGCTGTAGCCTGCAGAACATTCATCCTGCTTCCCATCACTTAAAGCCTAATCAGTGTCCTTGCTTTTATTTTGTTAGATGATGCATACAGAGAAGAAGGCATTGCTGTTCTATCTTGGTAATGCTTTGTACAGTTCCACCTCCCCACCCCCTTTCTGAAGCTAGGTTTGTTTGAACAAATACGATACTGGGAAAAAGAAAAATTAAAAGTGGGCTACAGAATTTTCACTTTTCTGCTACAAAAGGTCAAGAGCTCTTAACATAGACTTGAATCTCAAGGTGTAATGGAATGTTATTGGAAATTCTTATTGGATTCATATTTGCACTCTTTTGTTCTTTGACGGTTTCAAGATGTGTATTCTCCCTGCTCCTCTGTGGTGCTTTGCAGTGAAGATTACTAGAAAAAGAGAAACACAGTCTAACTTCCTCTAGCTGTTACTCTGTTGATATGTTAAGTGTGCAATTAACACAAAACCAGATTTAATACAAAGCATAACAGAGACTTGCAGCAGAAGTGAAACTTCAAGAAATCTGGTAAAAGCTGCCAAGAGGAGGAGAGGTTGCTGCAAGAAAGAAGTAGAGCTAAAGGAACTCTGATTGGAGTTGAATGAATGCAATAATAAAATATTTGAGAATGTTCTTGTGAATAAAACCTGCTGATTTGATTTGCTGATATTACGTGTGATTTTAATCACTTATTTGCAAGCATCTGGTTGAGCTAATTCTTATTCACATGAGCAAAATATAGAAGACAAAAGTGCCAAGAATACTTGCTTAGATTTCTGAGGTATTCCCACTAGAAGTGACTTAGTCCTTTTGCAAAGCTTTTTTTCTTTTAATTTGCACCAAAGACTATCAAAGTTACATGTGTAGTGAAGGAACTCTTGAAAATCAGTGTGTTTGTTGACCGTAAGTTAAAAGAATGAAAGAGCTCTGGCAGCGTAGATCATAAAGAAGAGAAAGGGGTGACTCAGTGTGACTGTCCTGAAGATGTGAGTAATATGGGGCTACCATTTTATGGACAGAAATGGCTGGGGTGGTTATTACTGCTCTCAATTTAAATATTAATCCAAAGCCTTCAAGAGTTAACCAATTAATGATAAATCTTTGGTACCAAGGGCATTATATGAGTATTTAATATGGCACAGCTTATAAGACAGTAAATCCCACTTCTGAGAAGCTGTAGCTGTTTGCAAGCCTTTGAGAAGCACCACGGATTTGTGGTGTGCAGCATTAATCTACAGTGGCTTGGCCACTTCAGAGGTGTTCCAGGTGTATTGATGGGTTACCTGAGAGTGATCAGGTTTGCGCAGGCTCAAGTTTTGTATCTTCTGCTCTCTTAATGTTATGCCAGATCAGATATCATTCACCCTTCCATAGCAGGCACTATACTGTGATGCATATTATAGCAATATAATGATATGTGTCCTCAACAACTAAGGAGCCCTTTCTGTACTCTGAACCACATATTCTTCTGGTCTTTGGCAGAAACATCATGCTGTTATTTTTAATTTTGTCCTTTTTTCAGACACACACTGTGTGGTCTTTAACATCCACCTGAGTGACTGTGAGACTCAGCTCAGAGGGAGAGTCTTTATTAGGTCAACATCTTTCAGCTTCTCTTGCCAGTTTTAAAATTCTCTGTGTGAGATGTCATCTACCCTCTCCTCCCTGAGGTGTGTGAACCCTGTCCCCCATAGCAAGGGAAGAACACACAAAACCTCAAGGGGCTACATGGCGGGAAGGAGACTGAGTCCTTGTCCTGTATGCCCCTTACCCGGGATGGTATGTGAGATCACTGTATGGGATTTGCTCTATTATGTAGGATATCCAACTTCTCTGACTATTTCACACTTTCATTTTTTTCTTGTGCACAAGTAGATGAGGAAAGGTGTAAGAGTCCACACCCTCTTCTAAGGCTTGTTTCTTCTTTTTTTTTTTTTTTTTTTAATTGTTGCAGCTTTGTCAGTTGGGTCTGTCACTCCCACCCCATCCCTTCACGGCATAGGAGCAATTACAGCAGAAGAAAGTCCTCTTGCCTGGATGGTTCATAGACCTCAAGGAACTGTTTTATACCTATATTATCTAAAGAGTTGCTGACTGGAGTAGTTTGGCTTTTCTCATAGCTGAGCACTGAGAACAGTAGCAAGGTCTTGGGCATCTCTTTGGGCTCCCTTTGCTCTTACATTCAGCTCTGTGCTCTGCTGTTCTCCCCTATGGCTGTTGTAGCGTGCTGAGGTTTGTCACTGTCTTTGAGGCTTTGTCAGGTGTGTGCTGTCCCTGATAAAATCAACACTGAGTTTTACTACAATAAAATATTGATACACTTAAAATGAATCCCAAGTTCAGATCCTGCTAAGACTTCTGTATGTGTTTAACTATTTGTGGTGGGTGTCTTCTCTGTCTGTATGTAGAGTTGAATACATGCATATATGCATGCGGGTGGGAGATTGCTGTGATTTTGTCATTCAGGTTCACCGTTTGTTCGTGTTTACATTTATGAGTAAAAAGAGCTACAGAAATTCAGTGGAGGAAAATATTCTTTCCCCCCCTCACATTGTTAGTCTAAGTCACAGCAGTGTTTTTTTGTTTGTGCTTACAGGTTTCTTTGCTAGGGCCCTGCTCTCATCACTAAATTGATTATTTTTGCTATAGCTTCATATTTCAGTATGCAGATGTACAAAAGAGGCTACCTTCAACCCATACTCTGTACCTGCTGAGATTTGATTTTGGAATGACCTCGTTCTCTTGAAGACTAAAGATGGTACTTTGTAAATTAATCTCTTCTCAAGGCCCAATCCAATCTACCAAGTAAAGATTAAAGGAACCTCTTATAAAAAGCTTATGATAAAGTCCAAATGAGACCACTGTAAATTTCACCATGTACTTCAAACAAAGAGAAGTGATTCAAAAACATTTATTCAATGTCTTCTTTGAGACCAAAGGTACCAATTAACTAGGCCTTGCTGCAAGTTGAATTCTTTTTGCTGTCAATAACCGTCATGCAAGATGCATTAGTTCTCTTACAGGCACTTACCACGGGAATTTTATGCCTACCATAAATTTAAACATGAGTTATTGAGAGAGAAACATACAAGGGCTCCTACTAAATTATATGCATCACAGTTAATACAATCATTTCTTTCATGACCTGGTGAAACAAATGACAAATAAATGGTAGGTCATTTTGCTGATAACAATGCAAATATGTTGTTAAATGGCTTTGGAGCCAGATAGAGAACATCATTACCTTTGACCTAATGTCCAGCTCTACATTGCCACTTCCTAACTTAATCCTGAATAGATCCCAGTTAAAATCAGTTTAGTTGAAGAATATTTTAGGACAAGTTTGTGTTCATCTGCTCAATTATATTTTCCTAATCAGGTAAACTTTAGTATCTGTCATCATTGATTCCTGAGGCTGGAAGTTGAATATGTCCACGTGTGGGAGCAAATTTCAGCTGATAGGACTTTCGTAGCCTTCATTATTGCTCTCACAAAAACTGACAAAAAGCTTTAATCAGAAGCTGCTAGAAGCAAGTTAGTCAAATAAGTCTAAAATGAAAAAAAAAAAGTACTTTTCTTAAGGTTACTTTTGCAACAGTACAGATTTAAACAATATCTTCCTTTCCTTACTATAGTAACAATTGGAAAATAAATGAAGTTTCATGTCTCATGGTGAACATATGTCTGGAAATGGTTTAATTAGGAGACTAGAAACAAGTTTATCACTTACACTGATACTGTGCTAAGGAGCTGTGAGGGGCATTGTCTGGTGTCTCTTCTTGTCTATCCAGTGTTTATGAAGAGTGGCTTATTGGTTCCAAGGTTTTTAGTGTCTGATGCATGAACTGAGGTGCTCAGGCAAGCTCAATTCACCTCTAGCAAGTTATTTTTGCTACCAATAATAAACTGTATAGCACTTTAGGAAGCTGTAGAGTTTATCAGCTGCCATGATTAAGCACTAATGCCATCAAAACTTAAACTTGCTATTGTCCTACGGACTTTGTCACGCTGAACTGTGTAATACAGTGGGAATGCTCAAGCAAAAAGAGGAAGAGTAGTTTCACACCTTGACTTAGCAGAAGTAACTCAGTCTGTAGATGTTTAACCTGATCGATGTCTTCTGACAAGGAAATCTCAAGGTTCATTTTGTATAACTTAGGGCTGGGCATGAGATTCTTTAGTTGTCACTCTTATGTGGTGGGGAAGATAGCAAATTTTCAAGACTGGGAGAAGGCAGAATAATGGCTTTATAGGCATAGTTAGAGGTATATAGGCTCTTCTCTAGACTACTGGTAGGGGATAACTTGGTCTTAAGTGGAACACCCAGTTTTAGCTGCACTGGTGGCTATTCAGTATTAGTTGTTTATAGTTTTGGTATGTACTGTTTGCAAGCACATGCTAAAGCTGGAGATGCCTAATGGCTTTGCTATTATTGTTTATGCTAGATAGATCTAGACAGCATCCTCCCAAATGTGATTTTGTTGCTGCAAGAGAGGAGGCAGGCAGTTATGCTGTAGATCATGCAGGATTATTGATTTCAAATTCAATGTACACAGACTTTGATAAACTCCAAGAGTTTAGGAGGATTTCCTTTGCTTCAAATCTCTTGTCAGGTTTAATCAGTCTTGAAACAATTTTAAAGAATATTTTTAGGCTATTCTTGAACCCAGGAAGGAAGTGAAAAAAAAAATCCTCTAATAAGCCTTATTCCCTATGTTTTTATAGTAGTTTTTAATTATTATTATTAATTTTTAATTTTTAATTGGCAACAAGTGTATTGAATCTAATCTTAAACCACAGTTACACAGGCTCCCATGCTGCTGTGGCTGCTTTTCCAGGCTGGATGTGTTATCACAAGTAGAGATGCCTTAGGTGCCATATAAAAAATAAATATGTCCTGGTAACTTGTTGGGGCTACCACTGAGTCTGCAATACATGAACAGGAATGAATGAGTCTTGAATGAGTCTTTTTTTTTTTTTTTTTTTTTTTTTTTACTATTTTCTTTTTATTTTTGTGGGACTGGGTTCTTCTCCAAACATTTAGAGGCGTCCCTGTCTATGACAGACTTCATAATTTTCATGACTGAATTATGTTACATTACTGTTCCACACAGACATTGTAGTGATCGATAGCATAAAAATAAGATGTGGCTACAATTCCCACCGAAGAAAGATTAACTGCCTCTATAGATTTCAAAGAACAGAAGGATATGAATGGAGAAAGGAAAATAGCCTACTTTTTCCCCAAATGCATTGGGTATACAGAGGGCATCCCTTATGCCAAATTCCCTGTTGTACATGTGAGAGAAAGGTTGGAAGTATCAGGTGAGTTGTGAGGACACAGGTCGGCTCTCTGCGAACACCGATTTGCTGCGAATGGGTGTTTATGCTGATCCCAGGAGGTGGTTCATGACAAAGGGATGGATGTTTTTGGCTCAGTTCTGAGTGCTCTTGACAAGTAGGAAGATTAATGAGTTGAATAAACGAAAAATGTATCAGGAGGATATTTGTTCTTTGGAAAGATGAAGAATATAGAATGAGAACGCTTTGGGTGTAGGTGTGCCAAGACACTTGCAGAATGCAAAGGTGTGGTAGGATCATCGAGACTGCAGAATGAGAAGCAGCTGCAAGGAAGTTCCTGAGGTTCCCCGTGGTGGGTACCACTGCTCTGAGCACTGCCACGGCGCTGTGCACCTACCCAGAGGTCAAAGCTTTGCACACTTTACTGACCCCTACTGTTTTGTGAGGCTGATGAAGTGAAAATGGGAATTCTATCCCTCTCAAGAAGCATGAGCCTTGGTGATGGCCAAATGATGCACTGAATGCTAAACATGGGCTAATCTGTGGGGCTGGGGGGGCTGTTACTGAGTCAAAGTGCAGTGGAAGGGAAGGTAGGCACTAAGCTGCCAGCTCTACATGGATTCAAGTGGTTGAGAAATTCTTTCTGCAAGGGTGAGATCTGTCAGGGCCCCAGTATATCTATAGGGGTTGCATGTCCCACCCTGCCTGGGGGTTTGGCTGCTGACGCTGAAGTCTGACCCCCTGACTGCTCAGAAGAGCTAGGAGAAACCTCATCCACCCAGAGCCCCTGCCCCTTGGTCCAGGAGGTCTTTGTAAGCTCAAACACCTCTCCTTTGGCCCTTGCCTGAGCTGTGCTGTAGGTAGACCCATGCCTTGCTGGTCCTGACCTCGTTTGGCTGACTTCTTGGCTGGACCTGGTACCTGCCTCTGGTGGTCACTTTGGCTGCTGTCATGGAGCTGTTCTGCTTCAAGTTCCAGCAGGTCACACTGTGTGAATTCAGGGGCTGTGTCCTCTCTGCATTTGAGTGAGTCACTGTCAAGTCCTATGTAGCTCGACTTGGAGAGTCTGAAAGAGAGAAGCAAAGCTTCAAATCTGATTTGGGTGGCCATGGGCTACCTGGAAGTGCAGGCTGTGGTCTGCTGTTACCTATCACTTGGGGGTCTGCTAGGAATTCCGTGCAGCAAGGCTGGGAGGCTTGCCTGCCCCATGCAGTAGTGTGGGTGAGAAGGGTAGAAAGGTGGTTGGAGGAGCAGTAAGCACCTATCTTACTGCAACTATATTAATCTGGTCTGTGTAGCACTTACCTGGGTTTCTGTGAGGATTTCTTTTCCACCAACTGACCTTAACGATGACAGTGCTGCCATTTGCTGTAATCTGTTATTTTTCACTGCAAACCCCAAGTGTGTAAATGCTGAAGGTTTTGTGTTTGGTCTTGCTAATGACCTACAGAAAATCTGTTCTGTTTGCCCTTGCACTTCTCATTCTTCAGTTTGTTGAAAGTCCTGTGTTTAATTGCAGTCAAACAGCTGCTGTTTCTCTAGAAACATGCACGTTAGAGACATGGACACTTACAATTAATAAATGTAGCGTGATGAACCATTTAGTGTGCATATGATTTTTATTCTGTCTGAGGCACATAACTGAGCAAACATGTATCACTTGTTCTGCACCTTCCAAGAATGAGCAGAAAACTCCCTTTTCTCTATGCTTTGTGAACAAAATTCTCTCTTTGCTAGTTTTCTTCGATGTGAGCAGCACCAAAGCTGGGTTTTGTGGTCGCCTTGTTATGCGTGTCTCAGTATGGTCCTTATGTCTGCTGAGTGAAATTTACTATGTTCATGATGGCTGATTTGTAGGTTTGGTCCACATCACTGAAGACATGCCCACGTGTGCTAGCAATGGTATGGGAAAGAACATCCTAGTATTTCTAATGGTACCTGACACGACACTGAATAGCCAAGAGGGGATTCTGACATGGCTATGTGGCTTCTAGGACTTAATGTAGCTTTTGAGAGCTAGCTTGGGTGTCTCTGTGCAAGTGCTGTGTGCAATCTTGTAATAGAGATATGACTTACCACATGCAGGTAACCAAACAATGCCGAAACACTCAGGAATTTGCATGCCTGGTTGGCAGCGTGAAGGATATTTCCGTTTTATCCTCTGTTCAGGACAATGTGGAGTCTGACTGAAATCATTGTAGGATAACAGTTCTGCAGGTGCATGCATGCTTGATCTTGAATACTTGGTAGGAGTACTGAAAAAGGAGCTGGTATTGGTGGAGTGGGGAAGGGTGGGAGACAGTGTGGACCCTTGTAGCTCCACACCTTGATTTCACCTCAGAAGACTTCTATGTCAGTCTTCCAAGTAAAGCTCAGTTTATGCACTAAAGCATGATTTATTGCAAAGTTTAGATCACACTAGGTAGTGTAGAGTCCAAGGCACTTCCCCTTTTCTGTGAGCAAATTTACGTTGTTCTACAGGATCCTAGTTAAAAGACAAAATATAAAATACTATTGGAGGACCAGTTGATATTTCCTGTAGTGTTTAAACCTGAGCTTTCAGATACAGTTGTATACAGCCATAACATGAAATGCGGTAATGTTTGGGAGCTTTAATATTGAACCAAGAGGAATTGGAAACTCAACAGCTGGACATCAATTCCGCAGCATTAATTCTGTCACAAATCAAATACATCAGAAAAAAGGTCTTGTCATCAATTGTTTATTGCCATGTAAAGAATGCAAATAATTCCACACAACTGTGCAGTTTCTTTACAGGAGCTATTTTAAACCAGAATCATTAGATGCAGTACTGTGTGTTAATGGCAATTAGCTTCTGACTACCACTAAGGGTTCCTCATCTACCATTGACATTAATTATTCTATTTTGGCTCATTGACTTGCAAAATCACTAAATGATTCCTTTGTTACAAAACACCACATTCAAAGAGCATATCTGATGGAAACACAGGTCTGCTCATCATCTTCTTATTGCTATTGAGAACTTGTCACTTTGGAGAAGAATTGGAGAAAACAGAAATTTTTGCAAATGGTTTTCAAAAGAAATTAAAGTTGTTATATTTAGAGTATGTCTGCTTGTCACTCATGCTTTAGCTATCTTACAGTAGAGGGCAGAAGTGAATTCTTTTCAATTTGCAATTTTCAGGCTTGTAAATTGAAAAATTCACATCTGCCCTTTCTAGCTTAAGAAGGATTGACAGCAAAAGGTCACATTTTCAAAATGAATATGTTATGCATTACCCCTTATGTTGTATCATTATTTTCAGATTTTATATTGGCCCGCTGCAATAGTTTTTGAGCACCCAGTAATCTTTAACGTAGTTATACTTGCAACACCCATATGACAGAGGGAAGTCCTATTATCTTTCTGTTTGTAACCAGAAAACCCAATTGCAACAAGTCTTGTTGACTTGTCTGTGGTTGCATGAGAAATCTGTGATAAAATCAGTTGTCATGTTACTATACAAGTTGCTTGACCCCTGATTATGTTGTAGTGTCTTCTGCAAGGTGGGACTCCATCTCTGTTTCTAAGGATGAGGATGCAGGTTTTATCTCGCTCTGTGTGCTTTCTGATTTATTGCTGTAAAATTTCTGACATATTACCATACATTTGAATGTTTTACAAGGTTTCTGACTTGAGGCACTGACAAACCAAGGAAACAGTCGACAAAGATCAGCAGTCAGCTGGTGCATGACAACAAACAAGAGCAGGAATTCCAGAGAGCAGCAGGTAGAGACAGTGCAAATATTTGTGTTTCTCATCTTTGCAGAGATCACAAATTTGGGTTGCAGAATGTTAATTAGACACCTGCTTTGCTTTGTCTGAAGACAAAGGGGAAAAAAAAAAGGCTAGCTTTCTCGTGTGTTATTTTTTGACAGCTTGAAGTAGTGTCAGATTTTTTTTGGTGGACAACACTATCATTACCTGCAGTTAAAATCTTTTTGTGGCATTCGTTCCTAGACAGTGACAATCTAAAAATCAAACCCATTTGGGAATACAATTCATACTTGGAAGGAGGAAGAGTCTGATATGTATAATTTAACTAAGTGACAATGAAAGGTCTGACTTAATCAGACAACTGTTTTAAGAGTATGAGCAGTAAGCAAGGAATAATTAGTCAGGATGGATTGAGGGATAAAATTAGGAAAGGTCAGACTATAAAATGGTCTCTAAAAGGAGATTGCAGGAGACACTTTAGAAACAACAGCGGTAGAATTTTACTGTAAGTACTTAAAAAATGGGTACCACTAACCTAATAAATAGTGATTTTGCATCTAACGTTTGTAATTCATGAGTGTTGGGGAGCTTGGGGTACCTGAGTGGTTTTCCACTAGAGCAGCTGAATGGCTTCAGCTCAGGTGCACACCGTGCACTAAAAGCTGTATAACAGTTGGTTTTTGGAGATGAAGATTACCTCCTACTCTGGAGCAGAGGAATGGATAAGAGAAGGTTACAAGGGAGCATGGATGCCCAGGCTTCTGAGGCAGGGTCTAGGATGAAAAGCATGAGTTGTACCAAAAGGGATGGGAATGGGAGTGGTGGTGATGTGGCAGTGGAAAAAAAGGCAGCATCTGGAGGCATGCAGGGAAGAGGCAGTCTCAGAGCGAGGTCAGTGCAGATGCCTCCTTTAAACAGAAGCAAATGGAAGTCTTTGGGGAGGCTGGGGAGGTCCGTCAGTTGGAGAATGGGGGAAGAAAATGAGAGATTGCTTCTTAAGGCAGCAGAGGGAATGGCAGGCACAAATGCCTAGTGCTGGGACTGTGCCTGGACAGAGTTGAGAAGTTCTGTGCTTCAGTTGTTTTTCACATCATCAAATGATTTTATTCATGTGTTTTTGGGAATTGAAAATTTCCTTTCATCTGCAGTCTGCAATTTCTCATTGGCTATTCAACATATGTTTCTTTTTGGGAAAAAATAGTGACATTTCCGTTGGCATGAAGTGCTACCAGAGGAGTTGCATGAATTTGCATGAGCCACTTTTTATTTGTCAAGTGCTTGAAGATGCTTCTGTGTTTTTAAAATATAAAATTCTCACTGAGAGAAAGTGTGTGTCTGGGTGTAACCCAAGAGCCTGATTCTCTTCACGTTAGCCTCAGTTTCATACCAAGGCAATGCCGTAGACTTGTCTGAGTACGGGCAGTCTGAAACTCAATATCTCCTCTGTTTGTGATAGGAACTGTGTAACAGTAATAATTCATGTTCATAGCTTAAAGAAAACGAACAAAAAAAGCCCAACACACCACCACAAACTTGTTTGGATAATAAAATGTTCAGTAATGAAGTAATCATAGATCAGTGGGATCACCTGAGGGTTTTTATATATCTGTCTCTCTTCCTAAAATGTTTTCCGCTTTGCCTAACCATCCATTCATGCTGTTTCTCCTCTGCAGAAACACAGCACAACGCTTCTGCTGACTGGACAGAGGGTCAGATCAATACAGGGCAAATTCCTGTTAATGAGATTTTGATTCTTTGACATTTCCAATCAATGTTTACTTGAAACACATGGTGGGAGTCTGATGTTAGCAATCCGGTTCTCAATTGTTTCTCAAGTAGGCAATCAGAGATACTGGTGTCTTTTATTTATTTATTTATTTATTTATTTTAAATGGAGGTCATAAATTTGTGTTGCTCAGTGTTAATTAGCTCCTTAATATGCCATTGGTCTGCATACCACTGAAAGCTTACTTTTGTGTTGGTGCTAGCTTTTAGAAAGAAAGTTTCAGTTTATTTTACTAGGCAACCCCCATGTCTCTTAATTAGTAACTTTCCCTAATTTAATTCCATGGCAGTGACTATTTGACAGATGAACTAGTCTTGTGTGTGCACGCGATGCAAACAGCATTTTTATTAAACATCAGAGGTGCACAACCAAGCAACACATCCATCAGTTACGTTTCTATTTGCTGTGTTTTGCCAACATCTAGTTTCTGGGGGATTGCACTTTTCTGTTACCAAAAATGCATCTCAAAGGTGAAATCTGTCATTTCATGAGAGAGGATGAGGTAGCTACTTTGATGTTAAAACATTACTTCTTGTAGAGTCTGGGCTGTCCTTTGCCATTAACATGTAACCTGGGTCACTTTATGTCCAGATCCTGCTGTATGCAGGACAACGGAGATCATCAAATGACTAGTCTCTTCTTTTTTGACCAGGCTTACCTCTAAGTGGAGTAATGAGAGAACAGGCAGCAGAAGAGCCAGGAACAGGTAGTAATGGTTGGTGTGTGCCCAGTTAGATAATGTTTTATCTCAGAGAGGGCTGGAATGCCACGAGACATTGAGTGAGGACATGCACAATACAGATCACTGGTAGGTTGTAGAGGTATTTGCTGTGATATCAAAGATAGATGATATCTTCTGCACTGGTGGTTGCATTTTGAGAATTTCTTTCAAAAACTGTTTATAGGTGTGTATCCTAAGGAGAGTATCTCTTTTGGATCCAGAGTGTGTAAAGTAACTTAAACATATAATACTGTGTAGTGCTAGCGCATCCCTAAGATGCTGAACTCTAAGTGTGAGTTTTAATCCTGGCAGTCTTAAATAGAGTCTAAATGGTTAAAACCAGAGTACCTGACTTGCATTGACTGTGTCCTGCATTAGATCTCATTTGACAGTCTCCAGTTGTGGGAACTAGGACTGCTGCTGTGTTCTCCCTGTTAAACAGGTCATTTGGAGCCATTCATTATAGCTCACCACTTCCTGCAAGTATAAGGAGTTTTTCAGGTATCAAGCAATGTATATTCTGTAGAGCTACTGCAATCCTTCATTTGAGAGGGGCTTGTCACATCAGCCTGGCCATGAAAGGCCTCTCCTTAAATGTTTTATTTTAAAATAAAGTGTAGCTCAAGGCCTGGTACGATAACTTCCAGTTAGTTAAAAAAGAACTTGCTGGAGGGCAGCGTTTTGAGAACAGACAAACCAGCATTTGGAAATTCGGCCAGACAGAGGTCTACAAAAGGTCGCTCAGAGATGCAAGGAGAGAGTTGTTCCAGATGCTCCCTCTGTGCTCTGTCTGATTTTTCTTGACTCTGGGGACCCTCTGCATAAAAGAATGAAAAGAGCCACGTTCTAGGAACGGGGTGACCCTCTGGCCAATGCAGATCGGTCAGGCAGCTGCAAAGCAGCGGTCAGAATACAGTCCCGTTAAACGTGATGAATTATAGCTTCTCTTTCTGAAGAGGGAAAAAAATCCAAATCTACTGAAATTGAAACATAATAAAATAAAATGCCTCTAATGCAGGGTAATCATGTGAATTTGCCTTACACATCATGATTTATAGGGCCTTAAATGTACTTCCAATTTCTGTCCCTTTTATTCTGTGCAGTCTTGGAAAACTGATCGGTTGAACTTGGCTTTGAGAATAACACAATGCAGCCAGCCTAGCTCTGCTCCCAGACAGAACCATGCTTTTTATTCAGATGAAAATATTTATTAAACTCTTCTTGTGCTGGCTTTGCTATCCTTCAGGATAAATAAAAGTTTCCAGTCCAATTAATAGCTAACCAAAAATGAAGAATATTTGTTTGAGATCTTGGTGGATGAAATGAGTCTCAGCAAATGCTGCAAATTACTCCAGTAGCATCTTTTCAGAAATATAATACTGAGCTGCAATTGTAGTAAATTATCAGCTTTTCTCTACAATGCTTTGATCCTTAGAGCAAATTTTTTTTCTTTTGCTAGTATGCATACCCCCAAAAAAGAAATGTAACAAGATGCTTAAATTGCTGAGTGTTGTGTGTGATATCGATTGGGCTCATTGATGCTGCATTATCTAAGACTAAATTGGCATCAACTTTTTTTCCCTCTGAATCCTGAAGATTTTGTGTTCTTTTTAATTGTTGGAGGAAGGTCAGCACAGAGTGTACCCTCTGGCTTTTAATCTTAGACAGAAATGTCCTAAATGAATAGAAAACTGCACGTCAGCGAAATGAACTCTTGCTGAAAGCAATGTGTAGGCTTCTCATGTTTTGCGTTTGTGATGACACAAGCTTTGACCTTGGCATGTATCTTTTTGAAAGAAGAGTCACATTTGTTGCCTTCAGCCTAATAGCAGTGCTGATGGCAGAAACTATGCACTTGCATGAACAGCAGCTCCTGACCTACTGCAATTTGTAGCCCTAGTTGGAGAAATGCTTTAATATTGAAGTGCTGTTCTCTTGTAATATCTCAGCGTAAGGTTCCCAGCTTCTGTCTTTCTGCAGTCAAAATGGAAGTGGTAAGAGACATGGATGGTTAGGGCTTGATCTGGTAAATTAATTTCTTTGCCCATTTGGCTGAGCCTGGAGTCTGGTAGATGTAGAGAGCTAAACTTGTGGACTGGACTGTTCCTACAGCCAGAGGGAATTTCTGAGCTCATCCCGTATCTTTTTTTCCAGCTATGGCAGGCAGGAAACAGGAGTCCTCTGCAATATCTCAGCCTTTGGTCCCAAAGAGCAGCAGTGTGGTGCGTGGGTGGAAATGGATGCTGTGGGGCAAGGAGTCCTGTTTATTTCCCCCGAGCATTCAACTCAGCCTCCACGGTGTCCCACAATGCAGATCTGAGAAATGGGAGGAAATACAGGTCAAAGTTTTAACTTATAAACAACTGGCAGGCCGGAGGTGCCAGCACAGGCTGCGGTGGCCTTTGTGCGAGAAGGGCATCGAGCCCAGAGAGATTCATGTCTCTGTGCCGGGTGATCCTGTGCTGCTGCACTGGGAGGAGATTAATTTCAGCACCTACTTCTGAAATTATTTCAGGGTGTTTGCATCAAATGCTGTGGCTGAATGCAATCAGGTTGAATGCACAGGGAGAGAAGTTTATTTTCCATCTACCTGAGCTTGCCCAAAATTAGGAAAAAAAAAAAAAAACCTCAAGCCCATTTCCCTCGGGGTTTTGGCTCGTATTTCTTTGTTGAGACAGGAGATTCATCAGTAGAAGAGTAGCTTCCCATCTGTTAGGGATGCAGAAGAAGAGAAATACATTTGGTACTCTGATTCCCCCCACCTAAGTTCTGCTCTCCCTGAGGAGAAACAAATTTGGTTTTCCCCCGAAGCCCAACGAGGGCAAGAAGAAAGTGGAACAGCTGAAAAACTTCTCAGCATTTTAAAGAATATTTGGAGGATAAAACAGGCCTGGAGGCATCACAGTGACTTTGAACAAAGCTGGAAGCATTACTGGCCTCTGTTTGCAGAGGTCTGTGTAAACAGTTTCCAGTTGGGTGAATTTAGAGGCTTCCCTGGTTTGATTTGAAATTTCACTTAAATTGTCCCCAGTGTGTCAGGGACACACTCAGGCAATGGCAGTTGGGAGATTTTTCATGTCACCAATTTGACCATCTGCCTTTGACAATAAAATGTGTGCAGCAGTTGATGAGATGTTGCAAGAAAACACAGAACACGCTGGGAAAAATGCTGTGAGCAGTTCGTGTCTCATTTCTCCCCGAGCCTACAGCCAGGGAAAGCTGTGGAGCAGATGCAAGCCCAAAAGGAGGGGATTTTGTGCACTAAATAAATGAAAGTGAAACACCAATCTTCAGATGTGAACCAGCTATGAGAAACATTAGATGCTTGCACAACGTTTATGGGAGTCTGTACAAAACCTGTGTGTGAAATCTCTATACAGTAAGCTGAATATAATGCTTTTGTATATGGTTCTTCTGAGTGCTGTTTTGTCAGCAAGAAGATGCTGAAGAGTTTGTGGTTTCTGCATGTGATTTAGCTTAGGATATCCAGGTGGAGTTTAAACACTTCATCCATGGGTTCCTGGAGACAGCTGACGCTGAGGGGTGCTCTGTATCCGGCAAACCTGGAAAGTGTGTGACTGCCAGCTCTGGCTTGGAGCGAGGGCTGGGGGATGCAGAAAACCCTCTGGCTCCAGCTCTCTGTCCCACCAAAGTGGGCCAGGTCTCTTTTTGTCTCCCTTCCCATTCCTGTTTCTGTGGTTTCCATCGAAAAGCATGCTTCAGCCTGACTGCACACGGTCCGTCTTCCAGCAGGAGAGGCTGGAGAAGAGATTAGAAAAAGAACCAGGTTCCAATTTCCATTCAGAGATCCCCGATATGGTCCCAAGGGCTCTGCTGTCCATGTGCCAAGCTGTTTAAGTGTGTTACTGTTTATGCATGTAATGTGTCCTCTTGGTTGCTAAAAATATGATAGTGTAAAGGGAATGTTTAGTTGTTAGTCAAATGTCTTAATGGCAAGAACTGTTTTTTTCAGAGATTTTTCAGAGCTGAGCCTTATTCATGCATAGAAAGAATTTCCTTTGATTTACACTGAGCTACTTTTGTAGGACACATTTCTCTGGTGGTTAGTACGGTTTTGTTAATCTTTTGTTGTGCTGTGTTAAATGCAGTTATTTTCTGATGGGCAGAGAACTAAAGAGCAGCATTCTTCAGGAGACCCAGCTGTGGGTGTAAAGGATGACCTCACAGAACCTTCCATTAACAGGAACCTCTGACTGAAGCTGCGCATGGGATGCTTTGCTCATCCTCTGATCTTTCTCCTTGCCATTTTTTTTCCAGCAGCAGCAGCATGCTTCCTTCTTTCTCAGTCACTGGGATGGCCATGCCTGTTTCCCTGGAAATAGCACTGAAGCTGAGGCCCTGCAGACCAGCTCCTGCGTGCTCTGCTCTGAACCATCCGACCCCAGCCAGAATTCACCGTGCCAGATCTTTGGTCTGTTTACTCAGCACACCTGACACCAGGCTCCTGAATTAATAGCTTTGCTGTGTTGAGGTCTGATGTGAGGCATGGCCCTCTTCTTCCCTCTTTTTCTCTTTGAAACCATGTTTAGGAGACCTGGATTTATTTTTGCGGTTCTGCAGAGCTGTAAATAAGGGGCTCTACACAGTTATTAGTGTTTTCCTGCCCTGTAGGCTTCAGGAGGTAAGA
Organism: Cygnus olor; assembly: GCF_009769625.2. Classification (NCBI taxonomy): domain Eukaryota; kingdom Metazoa; phylum Chordata; class Aves; order Anseriformes; family Anatidae; genus Cygnus; species Cygnus olor. The sequence goes on along the minus strand of NC_049181.1, from coordinate 21,157,596 downwards.
TTTTTTTAGCATATGGGAAGATCAGACTTTTAGAGAGACTGCTGTGAAGTGTTATGTGAAACACTTTGATTTCTTTTCTTGCAGAGCACATTATGGGTCATGTTGCCCTGAACTGTTCTTACACCCACCTGCTGTCTTGAGCTCTTTTCCTTACATTGAGAAAGTACCTGGGAAAGAATTGACTCAGAAAACAGTTCATGGTGATGTAATCCTATAAGAGTTTAGAAAAGTAGGCAAAAGAGATGTTTTAAATGAAATAGTTTGTCATTTTGGGCACTGGAACCTGCACTTGTAGATGTTTTTTCACCGGTAGGGGAGATCTGCCTTTTGCTATGCTTATACCGTAAGTTTTTCTGAGTTCTTTGAGGAATCTTGGACATAGATGCTAGGATGTGAGGTCACATTTCTACATCAGTTACACTGATGTAGAAATAATATCGTATATGTTATATATAACATACATGTTATGCTAGTAACATATAACATATATGTTATGCTAGGATGCAAGGTCACTCCACATTTATTGTGTGGAGTGAAGTAATGGAGAGCCAGCAAAGGCTGTATATAAATTGGTTTTCTAAGCACTGTTGGGCTGTTCTAGAATTTGTGCTGTGTATTTCCTAGCATTTCATCTGCACATTTAGCAATCTATACTCAAGATCACTTTTCAGTTTTTCATTGTCAGTTCATGGCCTGCCAGAAGAGTGAATTACTTTTCTACCTGATCATCTGCTTATGCAGGCACAGAAGAGAACTTTTAGATCATGTTTCTGCTCTGTATTGTAATGTCCAGTGTTACTACAGGTAAGAATTTTATTTTAACACAGTGTATCTCTCAGATTTCCAGAACAAATCCCATATGTAGCTCTGTTCCTTTCAGAAGAACCCCCTAATAACAGACGTCTGGTCTTTTCCTGTATGCATTAATTTTGCCTCAATAGCCAATAAATGTTTGATGTGCACGTAATAATGCAAAGAAAAAGTGACTTTCTGCTGTGTTGTATTTGCTTTCATTAGATATTTCGAAGAGGATGTAATATTTGTAGTGTTCCCAGATGCTTCATGAAAACAAATACTAATACCTAATTACTGCCTTACAAACACTTTGTTCTATGTGGCAATAATTTATAATTGAATAGTATTAATTAGACCAGAGACTCGGTCCTGATCTAAGAGGTATCTGCCTTTCTGATCACATTTTTCCCCCCTTTAGCACATACATCCTTGTCATTTTCATTTTGTAATAGAGACAAAAGAAGTAGAATCTTTGTTAAAAATACATTGTTACTTATGATTTTGTCAAAATTTTACTTGAGTTTCTAGAAAAAGAAAAACAGTGAATGAAGTCAACAAGTTGTCTGGTCCCTTTCTCTACGTTATCATGTGTCATCGTGTTAGCTTGAGGACTGGCAGTGGGTTAATGTCCTAACTAAAATAAATTATTTCAGAGAGTGGTATCTGTAATCGAATCAGAAACCGTTCATGGAAAAGAAACCAAGCACAAGACAAAGAGTTCAGACATAGGAAACACTGTATATCAGCACAAATCCAATAAAAGTAAAATCAAACCAACAGTGACATTTTCCTAGTGACAGAGAAATGTGGTACATGCAGCAATGAACTCACTTGCCTGGGGACCCGTGGTGACCATCAGCCTGCAGGCATGATGCATGATGCTGAGTGTTTGACTTGCAAGTGTGCTGCTAGAGATCCTTTTTGCTGTTCCTGACTGAAGCCAAAACATTGTTTTAAGAATAATTTACAACAATGTATTCTGGTTGATGCATTTATATCCTGTAGTGTCTTCTTTCCATGAAACTCAGACCGTGTGTTTTGTGTGATATAGGACTCATTAAAGCCAAGCATTGTCAGTTAAGAAACTGTTCTCCTTGCACAAAATAGTAAAATGGGCTTTTGATGCAAGTGAATTCATATATAGGCTTGGTTGCTATAAACTGAGCCTTGTATATGCAAACTACTAAAAATTTCATACAAATGCTAGAGAATGTACCATCCAGCTATGTTTGGACTCTAGAGATATTCATATTTAGCTTTCTATTGTGAATATGTTTCTTGACAACCTGGTAAAATACAAGATAATAAAGAGACACAAAATGTAGCTAATGTTCATTGGCAACATATTTCTACGTATGTTATTGTCACAACTGAATTAAATTATATAAAAAAAAAACAAGCTTGCTAGTAGGTTTAAATTATTACTTAAATCATGAATTATGTCTGTTAAAAAGTCTAATCAGACTTTTCAGAAAATCTATATTATTCTATTTTCAGATGGACTGGCTGCAGTGGTAATCAAGAGAAGAAAACCATAATATTGTCCACTTGAAACCTGGGGAAAGAGAAAAGGTAAAAGACCTTGAATTCACTAGTTGCAACTTTTTGGTTGTTTCTTTGGAAGACCATATCATTACTGATGAATGGATTCTCTGATAATGTTGAATAATCAATTTCTATTTGTTATAAACCCACAAGGAAAGAAAATTATTTCTTTTAATCAAAAAGAAAAAATGAGATGGTATAATACACCATTCAAAGAGGCTAGGAAATACTGTAGCTGAGTTAAACTACTTGTTATGATTGACAATAATGGCTTTTATTCTTAAGACAAGGCTAATATTACCTTGGCTGAAATGTGTGTTAGGATTATATGGTAGAAAGTTGTTTTATTATTAAAACTTGATTAGGCACGAGAACCATTCATTGGTGAATTTGGATGGCAAATTTTGTCCTTGGCGACTTCTGCTTTTTGGGTTTTCCAGTGGGTTTCTGTCCCATGCACTCAGGGAACAGGTAGGGACCAGATGCGGGTCAGGAATGGGAGTCTGGTGACGCCCTGGGCTCTCCTCAGGGACATTCTGGGTTTTACGATCACCTGCTTATGTGTTACCTTTTTGGTTACTTGTTCGTGCTGTGGTAGTCATTGGACTCTTTGTTGCTGAGGTCTTGGTTTTTCTAGATGTGTTTTGGAAACCTGGGATCCTTATAAATTTATTTAAGATGGATTGAAAAGCAAGGAAAGAAGAAACAGAAAATATTATTTAGAGGCAATATTCTTAGCTGGTGATGCCATTCCTAACCCAGCTAACAATGGAGTTACACTGTCCTTAGGTATCTGCATATGTTGCTCCTGTCTTTTGCTCATACATCTGCAAACTTAGCAAATAGCCCAGAAATTTCAGTGGAAGCTGTAACAACCCTGTAGTGCTTCTTAGACCGATTCAAGGCTTCTCAGCAGAGCAGACAAAATTCTATTTTCTGATCCAAGCCTGAGGACTGGAAGCACAAGTGGGACAGAGAATGGTGCAGGGGGGAGGTCTGAAAAACTGGGTCACTGACTCATGCTCCCTGGGGAAGCTGGAGGGAGCCGGGAGGCTGTGACTGCTCTCCAGCCTTGGAGAAACCTGTGTTTGTCCACTTCGTTTGGGCCAGGAGCTGCCCTTTTGTAAGAAGGTGAGAACAATCTGTCCACCATTAAAGTTCAGTCTTGGTTGCTATTATCTTGGGGTGACTGAAGCCAGGCAGCTTCTGTAGAGATGCTCGTCTTTTCCCATTTTTTAGCAGCTGTCTCTGGTGTTTTGTTGTGTGTGCCCGGTCTCTGAGTTGTTCCACCATTCTCTGTTTTCAGCCTTTTTGAATTGAAGCATCTTTTCTTCATAGTATTTATTGTCTTGCTGAGACAGGGAACATCCCTTAAGAGGTTTAGGATGCCAGACGTACATGATGGCAAATCTTCCTGCTGCTGTGGAATGGTAGCAGTGCAGTGGTGGATGCTGGCTGATATGTAGTGTTGCTGCCCACAGCCAGGAAAAAGAGTGTCCAAAAGGTAACAAAAACGTTCTTCTTTTCTCAAGTGGACTTCCTGAAGGTCTGAAAATGATCACTTTTTTATGTTCTTTCTCTATTGGACATGTACTCTTCCCAGGGCTTGCATTCAAATTTTAAGTCTTGCAACATACTTATAGGTGAAAATGATTATTTTCATACCTTCTGTCTCTGAGCAGGTGAATATATTAGCCCCTTTAGGAATATTTTACATATTTTTCTCTTTCTGAAGCATGTTTGTAATGCACTTCAATGAGCAAGGTTTCCCAGTGTTAGCTGCATAGGGATTTATGCAGAATTTAAGATTTAAATGTATTTATTTTTTTTAGCATCCTCTTGTTCCTCTCATGGCTTGATATATAATGGCTCACAAAGGAGACCAGGTGCAAAGTGTCCATAGACAGCAGGTGGAGTTTGGGCTCTCAAATCCGCAGGGAAATGTTCTGTTATCCCCTGTTAACATAAGAAGTTTCATGGCTGATATAAAGTAACACAAGGGTTCAGATGACAATCAGATTCACAGATGCTGTTTCTAGAGAGACAAATTGCAAAGGACTCTTGAAGATGCTAAACTTGCGCTGTAGTTGCCTATAACGTGATTTTGAAACTGGAGCAAAGAGAATAGCAGAGCGAGCTATTAAAATTCAGTTTTACAACCGGCAGGAAAGGTAGCGTGAGCTGACTTTCACTGGCATTTGCTTCTGCTCTCTTTTGTTCTTGTTTTGCTTAATTAAAGAGCACAAATCTAACCTGAAAATGTCTGTACAAGTACAGCATACCTCTATTTCCAGGGTTTGTCTGCAGTAATGTTAAGATAGAAGATTTTTTCTTTATTATCATCTTTTTGCAGGCGACTTTTATCTAATAAATATAATGAAGGCAGCGAGGCAGCTGTGTGTTTCAGTTTTCAGATGGTGCCGGCCATGATTAACATAGAAGCAGGCAGTAAGGATTAAACGACAAACTCAAATCACTTTCAGGCTCTTCCTCAGGGCACTGTTTATTAATTCAAACAACAACAACAAAACAGAAACTCACAAGGCAACACAAAATGAAGCATCATTCCTCAACCAACACAGCTGCTGGCTGCCTCCCTCGCTTGCCTGGGGCTGGTTCCGGGAGTCACCTTCCCCTGCTAACCCTGGCAAAGTAGGAAAGACCTGGCTCCCTGCACAAGATGGGCTGAAAGAAGGGTCACTGGGTTTTTTAAAAGTCAGGCCATGTTACATATACAGTTAATACGAGGGTTTGTGGAAAGTGGGGATTCAGGGTTGGGTGCTCAGGAACACACCCTGCATTGCTCTCAGGGGCAGGTGTCTTACCGTTGACCCTTGAAGCAATGTAGGACAGCTCCTCTCTGAGCTTAGGCAGTAATCTATATCCTAGAGGCAAGGCCATGTGGGTGACTCCTTGAATTTCCTTTTACATGGTGGAGTTGTTTCTGTATCAAATCTTCCGCATTCTGTAGATGAATATCACGAATTTTGTCAGTGAACGTTAATCATGACTGTGTCCCTTTAACAAATGTAATGATATATAACTAGGCCCACAGTAAGTAATTACTTGGACTCTCTTACTAATTAATTACCTGAGGATGTTTATGGTCTGTTCAGCACAAGAACAACTGGCATTATCCATTAAAAAAAAAAAGAGCATTTGCAGAAACGTTCCCAGTGTAAAGTGTGTTATCTTAATGCTTCATTTCAAGAACAAATGTTAATACATTTTTTTTTCTGTTGAAATAACTTAATTCCAGCCCCTCTGGTTCATAGACAAGTCATTCATTTACTCCAAGTAAATATTCCAAAGTCTTCCATTATGAAATTGTAGAAATTAGAGGTGAAAATGATGTGTTTATTCCTACAGCCCAGTCCTTTTCCCTCACAGAGTTGGTTCCCCTAGAATACATGCTGATTTTTGATACCACAGAATAGCCTCCCCCTGGGAGTTAGACAAATTGTGTTAAATTCCGACATTACTGAAATCAGAACTTCTGTTTTTATTGAGTGATGATTTCATATAACAGATATCAACTCTGCTGTTAAGTATGGCAAGCAGAAGAACTGGAAATTCTCCTTACTTTGACTTAGTGATGCAGTGGGGTGGATGATCAGATCTTCCCAGTGGAAATTCCTCTAGGTGTGGAAAAGCAGTACAATTTTATGTCTGTGTGTCCTGCTGTTGTAACATCCATGGCAATAAGTCGATCCTCTGAGCCATAGAATCTGCTCTCAATATCAGTGCTTAGAAAAAAAAAAAAAGTAACATTTACTAGTCATATTTCCTAGATGAACAATGGAATAGAGGATTGCTCAAAAATATTATTACTGATTTCTGTTGGTTTGGCTCTCCCAAAGGCTGGGATGATGAAGGTCTGTGCCTTAACTGAAGCATGAGGCTTCGTGAGTTACAGTGACCCAAGCTCACAGGGAAGCAGGAGGGAGGGTAAAGGTGA